>NW_009648717.1:528327-579322 GCF_000708025.1 Charadrius vociferus | reverse complement strand
CTTTCCCTCCATTGCCTAAATTTGAATGTTTAATGTTGGCTTTTGGGCACAAGTGTGCTGTGCCTAAGCTACAGACCAGTTCCTCAATTAAAAGATGCATGAGCTTTATTATTGATACTTCCTCCCCCTGGAGATGCTCCGTGGGGTCTATAGTCTGCTGCAAACGCCAGCGACAGCTCCTGGTTTTCAGCTTCAGAAGGTGAACTCTTCCAGTGGCCATTTTCAATCCATTCACTGGGAAAATGTGATTACTTCTTATTTATTGAAGTTAAGTACTCCTGCTTGTAGCCACTATGGCATTAAAATAAAACGTTCAGCATTTAACACGATGAATGCAGAGACATGAGGCTAAATGCACTGCATAAAATCTTTATGGGGATGTAAACAGACGCCCAGAATATTTTCAACAGTTTTGTTGTGAGTCAGGCTGGGGTCTCCCCTCTGCCAGACAGCTTGCCCTAGGTCTCCCTGGGAATCAGC
The DNA here is from genome assembly GCF_000708025.1 of Charadrius vociferus. NCBI lineage: Eukaryota > Metazoa > Chordata > Aves > Charadriiformes > Charadriidae > Charadrius > Charadrius vociferus. Next base: position 578,842 of record NW_009648717.1, on the reverse strand, counting down.
CAAGACCGGGTCAACACCACCTTGGCTTTCATAGGGGAAAGGGGCCTGGGAAACAGAAAATGAACTGGCCTGCTTGCTGGTGGATATTGCTCTTGCCAAGACTGGCGTTGGCCACACTTGGTGGCTGTTGCTGCATCAGGGCGGATGTGGGGGGCAAATATAGGCTCTGATTGCTTCAGAGCTGCCTTCTTCAGTATCGGTCTCGGATAAACACAGCTCAAGAGAAAATCAGTTCAGAGTGAGTTTTGTCAGCTTCAAAAGAGATTCATTCCCGGTGGTGTCAGTCACAGGAGAATGATGGCTGAGATTAGTGAGGAAAGCAAGGCCTGTAGGCATTAAAACAGATACTGTTACTGGAACTCAGGGTTTAAAGATGAGATTTAATCTGGAATGTGGATTTGTACAAACTCCCTTCCCCCTTCCAGTTTCTCACTCTGAAGGCCTCGTTCCCATGGGCACACTGAGCCTCCTGTGCTCCATATGCATTCATCGGCTGTCTGATCAACACAAAAATCTACTCCCTACCTCCTGCGTGCGCTGGACACCAAGTGCTGGGGTAAATAAGAGCACTGGGCTCTTACTTGACCTTGTTCTCTGTCTGTGATGTTGTGGCTAGGCTGTGTCCTCACCCATGAATGGATGCAGGAAAGTTCTCAGCAAAATGAGCACCTCCAGTCCCTGAGGAGGGTGGCTGAGGTCCCAGGGAGCCTGTGCAGTGGTTTATGCGGCTCAGCAGCTCTGCTGCGCAGAAACCCAACCAGTGCCTCGTGGTTTTGCAGCATGATGAAAACCAGTTGTGCCACGCAAGGCGACTGCTTGCTAACACTTTTACTTGCAGTAATCCAGGCCACTGTTAGGCATCTCTGCAAGTTCTAGGTGTGGTTCATGGCAAATGAGGAGACTTTATTTAAGAAAAGGCTGTAGAAGGCATTTAAAGAGCCTCCTGGGAAGCAATGAAAGAGCATCATTCCCACAAAGTAAAGTCAAAGGCCACAATTCCATATTTCATGACACAGGATATAACTGGTCGTGTTTGTGCTGCAGGGAGGTTAGCACAGCACTAACTGACCTTCCAGAGTCCTTTTCTGCCATGCGTGAGGCTCAATGACAAACCTGAGAGAGTTTATCCCGGGGCCTGATTTTATTTTTGATCGTTCCAAAATCGTGTCCTGAAATTTGGAGTGGCATATCCCTAGAAAGTTAACATTTTGCAGGCTTTGCTCTTGGTAGAAACTATAATGTGCCATTTGGGAATGCCCCTGCCTATCTGCAATAAAGTGATTAGGACAGCTTTACATCTTTGCCCTCCCCTGATTGCTTTGGATGCTTCATTGCTACAAAGGTTCCTGTCCCACATCCGTGCCTCCTCCCTCCTCCCCCACCGCCTCCTCTTCCATTCTGTAAGTGCCTCTTGCCTCTAACATATGGTCAGAGCATATTCTCAGCAATGCCGACACTTCTGCTTCTTCACTTCAGCAGCCGCAGTAACTGTTGAACGGGAAATCTGTCGTTTAACTTGGCCGTTTGCAGTCACTGAAGAGAAGTAATTACAATGGCCTTAATTGGCTGACTGCAGAGCCACTGCCCAAGTAGTAATAAATAGTGCATGCTTAGGAGCTGGATGAGGTGTAACCACCCAGGGTTTCTCCTCCTCTTCTTCCAGCAGGCTTGAATCCAGTTCGCGTGGGAGGCTAGCAAGGATGTCGGGCTGCTGCCTTGTGGATCCAACCCTCATACAAAAGAGATGCTGATCAGCTGAAGGCCCAGAGGTCTCTCCTGAAACTTTTGCAAGGGATCCTGGCAGGGCAGGCTCTTGGCAGCTCTGGCGCTGCCTGCTTCTGCCTGGGTTCCCTGCCTTCCCCTTCTCCTGCTGATGCCAGGCTAGGGCACGTTTTTTTTCATTAGCAGTGATGCAGGCAGAGCGGGGCCAATTACTCACTGCTTTATGCTTGCTGGAAAACCCACCCAGGACTGGTAATAGCCATTAAGTGAGGGTGCAGCTTTAACTACGTGCCATTACATTAAGTTTCAAGTTGATATATGGCCAGAGCAAATTGAATTCCTACTGCTATCCCGTCTGACATTTGTTACATTACAATGCCTGCTCTTTTGTTTTTGAGTCAATAGCTGCTGCTTTCGAGAAATATGGATTATTAGAATTTATAGCCCGTCCTACGCGTCTTTTCAAACACTCATATCCTTTTATCATTTCGTTTTGTTGTTATTCTGCCCAGCACAGTTTGTATTTCTTCAGGTTTTAGCACCTGGGACTCTTGATACTTGTGCTAAATCAATACCCTTTGTCCTCATTGCTTTAATATACACAACCATTTGTGTGATGCATGAATTGCAGTGGGTTTTCTGCCTGCGATAGTCATTTACTCCTCCTGCTCAAGCATTCCTTCCCCTGTCTGCGTGTGGGTCGTGCTTTGCAGTAAATATCACACATCTACATTTAAATTCCGTTATATGACGCTTTCCAGGCACCTGGCTGCACAGGGGAAGGTGAATTTGCTGGCTCCTTAGCAGAGGGGTATCACGGGTTTGACAATATTCCAGTGCCTCCTGGAAAGTGCTGGTGTGCTGAGTTTAAAAAAATCCCCCTTTTGCTCTTATGCTGGGTTCACGTCTTCAAAATCTGTGCTTTAATGCACCACACCTTTTCATAAAGCAGATATGAAGGATCCCAAGAGCAATAAAAGGGTAAAAAAGGCCTTTCGACTTTTGTTGAGGTGTCCTCAGGTCAGTAAGAACTGAAGTTGTCACTCATCAGTTGGCAGTTCTGGAGACTTGTAGGAGAGGAATTGCTCCGATAACTGTCCCACAGACAGTTGCGTGTGGAGAGAGCCAGGCTGGTGACGTGGGTCTAACCCTCCAGCTCAGAGTGGATTTACAGCGAGAGCAGAGCACAGCCTGTGCTCTCACTGCGTCGGCTCTGCCTTTCTCTGCTTATGGAGATGTTCCCAAGGCCGTTCGTCTCATACTTTTTAAGTGCGGTGGATACTGGAGGAGGCCACCAAGGCACATGGTAGAGATTTGTGTTTGTTTACGCGCGTACTCATCTGCTGAGCCTTTTGGGCTGTTCCCCGTTTCCTCTGCTGGCTGTGGGAGTCCAGGATGTGCAAAGACAGCAAAGCTGCATGTTCCCTCCAAATGTTACATTCTTGTGCCAAATCGGGGAGTGCAGGAAAGCGACAAGAAAGATGAAATCATAAAAGATGTGGTCAGAGAAAGGGGCGGCTTAGCTTGACCAGTTTGCATTTCCCATGCAAGAAGGAAAACTTTGCCCTCCGGCCATTACCCTTCTTCCAAGCATTCTTCTTTTCCTCTGCCCCACACACTGGCAGTTGCACACCCACCCATTCGTCCCCTGGCTTCCTCCAGGTCCTTGCCAGCCCCCCAGCCAGCCCATGAGCTGCCTCTCCTTCAAGCCCTCAACTTGAGCTACTTGGCTTCATGCCACCGTGTTTCAAACCCCTCTGCTGCTCCTCCGCACTGGTGACAGCCTGCCCCAGCCGCGTGGCTGCCCCACCGTCACCCCACCGGCTCCACTCTCCTCCCCACCACCCGGGCTGTCCAGCTCCTGTGCGGAGCACAGCCCCGCGCCTGCCTTCGCGCTTGAGAGGTGACAATTTAACTAAGTGCAATTTCTGAGAATGATGAGTGTGATTTTGAATGTCTCATTGAAAGGCAGGGCAAATCCTTCATCCCCAAAGGGAGATGCGTTAAACGCTGCTTCAGAATTAATCTGCGGAGCATGAATCTCCCTCGCCGCAGTGGGGAGAGGCACCACGGCGTCCTGCTTTGTCTCTGTGTTCGTGGCAGTCTCCCGGTTTATCTCTGCCGCTGCTGTTTTTTGGGGCTCTCCCTCCCCATCCTGCCTGTGAAAAATGAGATGTCAGCTCCTTTCAGGGCATGGGTATTCCTGATAATATATTTTCCACATAAATAAATGGGAGTGATTTACCTATCAGTTACATTAACTGAAGTAGACTGGGACCAGCGGAAAAAGGGATGACCAAATCCTCTGCTGGACTGACGCCCCCCTGCTGCACTCTGCTCCGAGGGGGCTGGCGGTTTGGGCATAGCCATGGTCTTCTGCGCTGAGTGTGAGAGCTGCCTTCCTCCAGATCTGTAGCAACATCACTAGAAGTGGAGTTTAACCCCCCCGACTTCAGGGAGGAGGTGAACCAGCCCAGCAGCTGACCTTGACTGAAGGGTTTTCCCTGGGCTTCAAGTCCTCCCCCTAAATCCCTTTCTATTCCCAGTGCAGCCTTTTCCATCGAAAGTGGTTTCAGACCTTCAGATGCAGCACCCATGTCACAGACCCAGGAGGCGCAGCCCAGCAGGGATGTCAGAAGGTCCTTCAAAAATCTGTCGGCACAGGTGGCACGTGCCTGCACGTTCCTTGAAACATAAATGCTCCTGAATATAAAGATTATTTACATTCCCAAACAAAGCTGCCAAACACTTTTAAAATGCGCTAACGGTGCCTCTCTCTTTCCGCTGCGCTTGCTGATAAAGGGCCATAAACAAGCTTGACACATTTATAATAACCTTTCTCCCCTCCCTCTTCCCTGTTCTCTCCTCTTCCTCTCTTGCCTCTCTTCCAGGCTGCTTCGGGTAATTTTTTATTCTACTGCCATTAGCTGGGATATATTGTTTGATAGGGGGAAATAAAACGTCGAATCTCTTTTTATTTTTATTTTTATTTTCTTGTTCTAGCGGCAGCTGCTTCAAATGCTAACAGCGGATGTTTGGTTTTAAAATTTTGTTTCCCCCAGCTTTTTTTTTTCTCTGTTCATTTTCTCCCCTTTTCTTGTGTCTCCCTTCTAAAAGGTCATCTGAAATGATGCAAGGATACATGCTTTTGCAGGTTGTTTTTATCATTATCAGCCTATTCCAAAGGCCATTTAGTCTTCTAGGCAAAGGTTGTAGCTTTCAGCCTCCACTTCCCATTTACAAAGGAAAAATGGACGCTACATTTCTGGGTATATAAATTAGGTATAGAAATAGATATAAACCCAAATGCTAACCCATCTAAAGTAAAAGATCCTTGTAATTTCTTTGTCTCCAGTCTGAAGAGGTCTCAGGTTCACCTTTTCTCATGTCACCTGTTCCTCTTAGAGGTATTGATGGAAGTATCACATCTAACGGTTCCTTCTCCATCCTGTATTGATGGTGCTGTAGAAAGGCCCACTTGCTGGAGATGAAAGGCAGTGATGAGCAGTCCGGGTACAAACAGTTCCTTTGGGGCTGCTCTTGAGGCTTTTTCGTTCAGTAACTCGTGGCTGTGAGAGAGAGTGTGTGAGCAATGGGCATGGGGGCACAAGGGACTGAGCCGTGGGGCCTGCAGAGTTGAAAGTGTGTGTTTCTGGAGCCATCCAGCTGGTCTTGGCTTTGCGATTTTGTACCCATAATGATAAAGCGCATATTGTTTCGCCTTCCCTTGAAGCAGTGGCCAGAGGGAGAGAAATGGATGCGGTAGACCTGGCCTGGAATTGCTCATCCCCTGGAAGCAAATGAAGTGCTGGTGAGGTGGGCTCAGCTGCTGACATTGGGTTAGCCCTGCTTGGGGGCATTATGGTCCAGGAATCTGAGAAAGAGGGAGCAACTAAGCAACTGCCTAAGAAAACATTACCTGAGACATGGCTAAGATAAGGTGAAAATCTCCCTCACCTCTTCCTGCTTTGTCTTACTTACATAGTATGTATTTAGGGGCAAGGACTTTGTATGAGTGTGTGTATGGCTCCTGGTACCGCCAGGGCAATAATCATGGTGTGCAGATGGAGCCGCTTCCAGTGCTCGAGTCTTTCAGATCAGAGTTGAGGAAAAGTTTTTTTATGATTGATACATTGAAATTGTCGCTTTTCCTCTTCACTTGGTATATTCTGTTGTATGTGCTCTATAAATTTCTAGAGATATGGTTGTGGTTATGGAAATCACACAATGGAATAATTAAACAGCCTAATTGTAAAGTATATTATCTTCACCACTGCACTCATCAGCTATTCTACCGCACCTCTTAGAGGAGGGCAGTAATTATGAAAAGCTGACACGAACTTGCACTCAGCAGGTGAATCCAGCCAAATCCGAATTTGATGAACAGATCCCACAACCCATTAAGCCCTCATGGTGGTCTTTGACACAGTCAGGGGTTGAAGAAATTGGAGGAGGGGACGATAGTATACAAAAGATAGATCATGAGGCACTTGCAGAACAGAGAAAGCTGGGCCCATTTTAACTTTGGTACCACCCCGGCCCTCTAAATCTGTTCTGTGGGCCTCAGCTTTTTGTCGTGCTCAAGCGTTTCACTCTCTGTGGTCCTGGCTGGAGTTCTGTCGAAATAGGCCTGTGCTAGATATCCTGGGGCTTGTGTCAGAACTGGGGGCTGACGGTGTCTAAAAAATGAGGAAGGAATGAAGTGTCCTCTCTAATATGACACAAAGCCCTCATCACCCGAGCCATTTTCCAGCGTATTAATATTCATTTTGCACTAATGCGGGATGAATACATTTCGGTGTTTGGCCAGAGCACATTCGTCATTTTTATGTCATACTCACAGAATGCATCAGTGTGATATATTGTGTATTTTACCATAATAGTAGACAATACAGCTCAGTATTTCATTTGGACAAGTAGCAAGTATGAGGCAAGGAGACAGCCACTGCTGGACAAGGGGTGAGCTCAGGAAAACAGAAATAAATTAAAACAGATTAATCTGGAGCGAAAAGTCATTTCTCCAGTAAATTAAAAGCAGCAGCCTTCACCTCTTGTTGAGTTGCCCCATTAGGCTGCTTTAGAAAGGCCCGGCCAGGGCCGCCTTCTGGATGTGACTTCAAGTGTCGCGAGTTTGGCCATTTCAGCCGTGCAGATGGCAGCGTCCTTGGCAAGAGGCGGTACCCGAGAATGACGGTGCCGGGGGGAGGCGGAGGGCTGGGAGATCTGGGGCGGTGCCGGCTGGGCTCAGTACCTACTGCCAGATGTGTGATGGGAGGTACTATCATGCCTGTTTTCAGAGCACAGCTGTGGTATGGTGAGATGCCTTTGTGTGCCAGGAGGGAGCCGCTCCTAGGAGGATCTGTAGGATGCCCACAGAGGGGAGGCTGAGAGGCAGGGAAGGAGGGAGAAGGGGCCCCAAAAGCAGCCAGTGAAGTCACAGTTACTGGATGGACTTCTCCCTATTGCTTTATTTGTTCCCGTGTTTTGCCCTGGGCACTGATGTTTAGTAATTTAGACCAAAGGGATCTAAAGAGTTGCCGTAAAGGGTAGTTCAAAAATCAATGGATGTTAGAAAGGGTCAAATGATACCATAAAGAGATTAACAGCAGCATAGAGAGATAATATTCCCCTGACTGCAGAGCTGGCCCTGAGAGCTTTATGGCAGGGAAAGAAAAGAGCAGAGGCAGCCCAGCTCCTCTTTCCCTGCTTGACTTCTCCCCCTCCTGAAAACTCAAGGCTGTTTGGGGAGAAAGGGGGCAGGACTGCTGGGGGCAGTGAGCAGGGAATGGCTGGGGAGACGGAATGAGAGGAGACAGGCAGGTGGGCCATGCCGCTGCCTGATGAATTCTTCTTCTAATCCAGACAAACTGCAGCTCCGTCGACAGCCCCTGCTAAATCACCCAGGAGGAAATGACTTACTCAGCAATCAGCCACAGGTTTATAGCACGAAGGTCAGATTTTACGAGGGTCCCCTGGAAATGCACAGGGGAAACACGACATGGCTGTGTGTCACTCTCCTGGCATTGGACCTAAAACCAGGGCAGGCAGCGTGCTAGGCAAGGGACAGATCCAGCCGGAGCAGCCTTTCCCCCTGCCGCTTTTCCCCCAAGCCCATTGGTATGGCCTCCTCACTGAGCTAGGGAATCAAATCAGGAGCGCAGCCCAAGGGACCTGAGGGCTGAGGAAGAGTTGACATTTGGTGATCAACTGAACGTCCTTGTCGGGAGCAGGAAAACTGCTCTCTGGAGTTTTGCTTTTTGCTTCTTTTTCAATCGTTCTTTGGTTCCATGGCTTGTTCTCAACACTGATGATAGTCCCACATAGGAACACATTGAATTAAATAGCTCTGTTTTCTCCTGTCTCTCTCCCAGGGCACTGCCTCCCTCTGTGGGGACAGGCAGAATGAAGCACTGGCTTTTTTTTACCTAGAAAGCGCTCTCAATGCACATAGATCTGCTCAGGATGTATGGAGGGGCCACTACTTAGGTTTGCAGCTGACCGGGCTCATGGAAGGGGCCTGAAGGAAGTGAAGAGACTAAAACCCACCATGTTCAGCAAGGATTGCCTGGGAAATCTCAGCCTGACCCTCCGAGGAAGCTTTTCCCCTTGGAGATAAGCCACAGGCGGCTTCCCCGCAGCCCAGCTGATGCATGGGGACCCCGGGCAGGAGGCAGTGACCTGCATACAGGGATCTTGCTTCTAAGCGCGTGCAGTCCTTATAGGCGCAGCTCCCTGAGCCTTGCAGCGGTGACAGTTTATGGCAGGATAAAACCAAGTCAAATAACACTGCTGTTTGCCTGGCATCGCATTGTAGATCTTAGCATTGCAGGAAATTAAAAATCACACCCAGAGGTACTTGATATTTCCTGGATGAAGGGTCCTTTCTCCTGGGTGCTGCAGATGGCAGGCCTGGCTGGAGCCCCAGGGGGTGGGGGCTCAGTGGCAGGCACCTTCGGGCTCTAGTAGGAGACTCTCTGGGGTGCAAAGAACATGGGAAAAATGGGGTTCCATTTGGTGCTGCACTTAAGTGAATCAATGTGTGAATCAGTGTGTCTGGAAGAGATGTGTCAATGAGCCAGTGGACTGATGTACCGTATTAGCAAGCCTGAAGGGAAAAGAAAGAGATGGCTAACCCTTGGGAAAAGATGACCTTGATCCACTGCCCTTTGAAACCATGAAGGCATCTGTTTACTGGAAGAGACAGCTGCCATTTTATGTGGGAGCATTTGAGTCAACATGTGCTAAGAGGACTGCACATGCTGAGCTCTTTGTGCTGCCGTGTTTGGGTGGCTTTCGGCCAGCGTCAGCTCAAAGCCCACTTCCCCCCAGGAAGAACCTGCTGTGATTCTCTTGCCCTTGCCCAGAGGGACGTTTTTCTCTCCCGCTTCCTTGCTGAATGCAGCAGAGACCCTGGTGGCCATCAGGACGCCTGGTCCTTCCCAGGGGTGCCTTGGAGACACAGCAGGGAATCCGAATTGCGCCACCTGTTCTTGCACCCTGGGGCAGAGCAGCCAGGAGCACCGGGCAGGGCTTCCAGACTCTGGCATGGACCAGCAGTTTGACCTTTGGTCAGTCTCCAAGGAAAACAGCATTTTACTGACAGACTTTAAACTTATGCATGTGCTGGCTTTGCTTTTTGCCGTATCATCTCTTCCCTCTCTTGCTCTGTTCCTTGTTAACACTGTGCTGTTTTATCTTGCTCCCTCTCTCTGCATTTCTTCTTCTGTAGCTTTGCTTCTGATTCTCCCCCCTCTTCCCAATTTTTTTCCCTCTTCCATATCCTGCTGGCCTCGACCTTGCTCACCTCCCGGTCAGCCACGCTGGGGCTAGCTCCCGGCTTGTGCCTCTTTAAGATTTTGCTTTCTTGCCTCGCACCCAAGTGACAGCAGATGAGAGAGTAGGGTGCTGCCACAAGATTTCTGCGCTTGCTTCCATCAGTGCTTCCTGCAGAGCCTGGGCGATTATTATCTCTGTAAACGACTGAAAGAAGTATAGTGATAAAAGGATTAAGCTAGACATATTTTATTTTATTTATTTATATCTTGCCGCTCCTCCTCCCATCCCCCTTACCAAGCTGTGGAGCATATTGTGCTGCAGCTGCTGCAGCTGGTCCAGGGAGGAGCGGTGACATGGGGACCGGGGGGACAGTGCAGAGTGGTCCAGGAGCAGGCAGAGAGCACAGGTGGGTGCTTGGGCAGGGGGTGCAAGGGGCTAGTGCAAGAGAGTGACAGACCCACCGTGAAAGGGCTGGGGATGCAGCGAGGCCAGCTTGTTCTCTTTTTCCTTGCTAACAGTCTCCTGTGAAACGCTCTTTTCAAGATAGGGGTAGGGAGCCCGCAGAAATGGGGTCATGGAGCTGAACCTCTGAGCTGCTCAGACCCAGCGTTTCAGTGGGTTACGAACCCAAAGGGCATCCAGAGTGTCTCTGGACAGGAATCGTTGCAAAGAAACCCCACGGATTGCTGCTTGCCTGGGGACCCCGAAGGCACACCACAGTGGCACCGCACCGTTCCCATGAGCAGCTCTCACCAAGCTGTTCCTGCAGTAGATCCCTGCAGATGCTTCTGGAAGCAGTCTATTCCCAGCTGGAGTTTATTTCAGGTCTCCATGTGTGTCTGTTAAACAGCCTACAATCCACAGACTTGTACAGACAACCTAGTCCCCTCTGAGAACTCGCAGAGCCCTGCCTGCGTCTGTGGCCTCCCTGATTTCCCTCATAAGGGCTCCCATGGCAGGAAGCCAGGGTGACTTCCAGCCCTGCTGGTGGCATCAGAGTTGGATGGGGCTTAAAGCAAGACAGAGGCTCAGCGTGGTACAAAGCAATTTACCCTGAATATTCAGGTTTTGATATTGCATCCCCCCTCCCAGCTCCTTGGCACGGAGGGAGTAGTACATGATTGCAAACTCTTCCTGGATTGAGCCCTAGAGGAACAAAGCTGGAGATTATATTCCTGGCGAGGAGTCCTCTCTAAAGCTCATTTGTACCAAGGTTGTATCTGTTCTAGTAAATATAATGAGCCGGGATCCAGTCTCTGGTCCTGAGGGGACGTGATGTGGTATGGTTTGTGCTGATACAACTAAACTTTGGCCTCTCCCATGCAGTTCACTGGTGACAGTCCCTGGCTCATGCCATCCCCTGAACTGTGTCCAGGATCGTCTGGGAGAGTGCTGGCTAGTGCGGGCCAGGGAGCGTGTGAACAGTTAAGCGGCTTGGATAACCATGACACAGTGTCTGAAGCCTTCGCCCTGGTCCTGTTTTAGTTACCAATATAGATCTCTCCTGAAACGCTTTTGCAGAGTAAGAGGAGTTTCAGAGACTCACTGGTTGGAGCCAGGCACGTGGGCTTTCTCTGGAGTGTTGCTCACTAGCGGCACAGGGTCATCGCGGCAGGGAGCAGCAGCAAGGGTGAGGTTGGAAGGGAGTGGGGGAATTTGGATGGAGAGGAAAGATTGATTTATGGCAGCCTGGGAAGCCTCAGCAAGCAGGAGTGGAGGCAGGAGGACCCTCACAGTCTTTTCCTTGTAGTCTCGGTGCTGGCATGATTGCACTGCCTCTGCCTGTATCAACGGGAAGAACTTGGCACCCTCCATCTCTCTGAGTGCTGCGTGGAGACAAATCAGCTGCTGTATTTGTACGACTAAAGAGACCCAGGAGCACAATCATTCAGGAAGTGAAACAAAATGATGGCAGCATTTGGGCCAATACCTTCAGCAGTCCTAGGGATATGGGGCCTCTTCAGGCAGGTGAAGGAGCAGCTAAAACTATGTAAAATGATTGCATATTCCCCTGGACCCCTGGGACCATAAACCAGCCCTAAAGGGGCAACAGCTGCACTGTGATATTCCCCGAGGTGTCCCATCCCTGAGGCAGTGTTGCAGATATTTGCCTGGTAGGTGGATGGTGGCAGCAGCACCTCTTTATTAAATCCTGCCATTTATTCTGCTTCGTGCTGCAGCTGCAAAGCAGCTGATGCTTGCTGGGCTGTTTGTACCTTTGGACCTCTGCCTCCATCACTAAACCAAGAGCTAAAGGACATTTCTTTGGGTTGATGGTCAGCAACAGAGGCTGTAGGTGTGACACGATGCTCTATGAGGCAGCCCAGGGGCTCAAGGCCAGTGTTAAGTGTCCTGCCTTCACAGCCTAAGGCGAGACCTATAGGTCTAAGCAAAAGCAGCAATTTTGTCTGCTCAAGCAAGGCATTTGGGAGATGAAGCCACATCAGAAGGGTCCTTTGTGAACTCCTGTCCATCCCTGGAGAGTACAAGCCAGGTGAGATAGCCAGCCATCACCAGAAGGTCACCTGAGGGATGAGCATCTTCTCACAGCCTGACACACTCCACCTAGGTCAGATTCCCCCAGGCTGGCTCTCGCTATGGTGGCTTCTCCCCACAAATCCCTGCTGGCATTTGCTTTTCCCTGCCTTTCTGTGCTCCACCACTTCCACCTTCCCCTCCACCAGTGCCCACCATGAGCAGAGCAATCCAGCGTGGCCCAGTTTAATATTCCACAGATCCTCCCAGGCTGATAAATGAGAACAAGGGAGGGAAGGAGGGGGTGGGAGCCTGGTGCATGGCGGGGATATAAGGCCCTGAGCCTGTATTCAGAGCAGCAGAGATAACAATAAGCGAGAATAATAGTCTAACAAGTCGGAAATGTCACACGCGATCTGGTGCCATTAACACAACATAGATCTGAAATATCACATAATTAGTTTTGTGCCTGTTGTTCTGATTTGGAGAGAAAAAATATTAAAGGGAAGAGATTTGGGGGGGCAGAGAGAGGAGTGCCAGAAAAGTGAACTCATAAAAGGGCGAAGCCTACAGCGTCTAATGTTTTTGGAATAGTATAATAAAGCTCTATCTCCTTACCCATGTTTGAAGCAGAGATTTTTATCTGGCAGTACGGGATAAAAAGAAATGAGAACTTGAAAAGGGTAGATAAAATTGCGATTGATCTCTCTAGGACTGCCTTGCCTCCTTTCAGGGAAGCTTGTGGGCCTCATGAATTGCTCCACCACTGACATATGATCCCCACCCCTTCCCATGCCACCTCGCTAAAAGATGAAAAAACCCAGTGTTTTCAAGGCTCCTTTCCCCATCTCTTTATAACCCAGTGCACAAACCCCGTGTTTGAAGGCTGGGAAATGACTCAGAAGCTGTTTGTCCCCTGAGAGCGAGCCTAATGCATGGGTGTTTTGGGGACACCCATTGCCGCCGAGGCACGTGAGTCCCCATGCCTTCAAACAGGCTGCTCTGAGCGTTTGGTCTCGCTGGCTGGTGTGCGCTGGCAGCTGCTGAGTGCGAAGCTCCTGCCTCTGCCTGCAGAGCCCGCGTCTTACTGATGGCGTTCTGTGACTCTCCGAGGGATACAGGCACTATCGGGTCAGACAGAAATGTCCAGATCTCGGTGGGATGGGCAGTGTTTGGGGACAGTTGTACAAGGATTGGGACAGGACTCCTCCTTTTCTCAAAGGTGTTAGGAAAAGAAAAAGTTGCAAATATCGCGTGGGATAAACACTCTCGGTCCTTTCCGACCCTGCAGCCTAATGGAGTGTGAGTAACCTGGCGTACATGCAAAACCCTCGTGAGACTCTCCGATTGTGTCAGCTGTACTATATCTGCGTGGGGTTAAGAGCAGTTTTAAATTGAGAGCAAACCCCTCCGGCTGGCGGGGACAGCCCCACAGCCTCACTGAGTCTGGGAACTCCTCATTTCCTGGCAGGAGCTGCCCGGTCCTGCAGGGCCCGCAGGAGCATCTGAGGCACACTTAGGTGAGACAGGAGCTCGTGAAACAGGGATATCGCACACTTACCCACCCCTCTGTCCTGGAACAACTAAGCATTTGCACCATTGACAAGATCATGACTGGGTTGTGGAAGGATTTCTTATGCATGCTTCATTTTAAGTGTTCTCCTTTCCACACGCTTTTTCCAAAAAGCCCTTTAACTCTGGTGCTCACTGGGACATGAACAGCAAACCCTTTGCCTCTCCCTCCACCGAGAAAGCTGGAGCTGCTTATACTGAATCAAGCGTGGATTTTGTTATCTCCTCTGGCAGAGAAGTCCCCTTCTCTGTCCCCTGGCTGTAGGGTGGCCTGTGTGAGGTTGATGGATGCCTCAGTCCTGCTCGTGTAGACAGGTACTAATCACCCATCGGTGCTTTTCCAGGCAATGTTAGCGGAGAGGCTAACACCACACGGTGCACACAAACCAGAGCTGGATTTGCCAGGTCGTTTTTCAGAGTGGAGATGGGAAGGACATTTGCTCCTGTTGCTTGCTCTTGCCCTGTCACTGCAGAGCAGCTTCGGTCCCATCCAGGCCCACCTTGCCCTTTCCCTGGTCTCTCCCGCCTGGGTGAACGGAGAGCGAAGGAGATGTGCTAACCATAGATTTGAATTTTAGTGCATAATGAAGCTTTCTGTCATTTTTTTACGTGCCAATTGCGAATCACTTTCAAACATATTCTGGGAAAGAGGTACTTTAAAACAAAAGCAGCACTCTTGTGCCAAAGGCACGGATTGCTGTGTCCAGCTTCTGTCTCTGGAGGATGCCTATAGGATTGGGATTCAATTAATTCAGTCCCGGCGGATTCATCGCTTTGCCCACTAACAGCCGCGTACTGACAGCGAGCGCGACAGGAACATTGATCTATTGCTCGCTGCTCTGGCCAGTCATGACAGGAGGCTGCTGTCACTGTAAGGCTGTCACCTCCGGAGCCAAAGCCTTCTGCACATGAAATGTGGGATTTGCAGAGGGCTGAGATACAGCTGCCTCTGGGGTGGAGCGCAGCCGCTCTTTAACAGAAACCCGCTCCCTGCATTTGCATGGGAAGTGGAAAGTATTTCTGCATTTTGTTAACACTGAATAGAAGTGATAAATATTAGGACTGGGGAAGGAGCGAGTTTTCCTTTTGACAAGAAAGTCTGCAGCATCAGTTTTCCCTTCGACTCTGAAACAAATGTTAAAAATTCTGATGAAGCATATGTTCTTCCAAAATTAAACATTTCATTTCTATTTCAGCCTTTGCAGCTTGCCAGTATTTTTAAAATACAAAAACATGATTTTGTTTGGAAAAACCATTTTGAACAAGGCATTTTAGACTTACCAAAACGCTTTGTTTCATTTTTTAAAATTGGAAGACTGTTGAACAGCCTATGTGACTAGTATTTTCTGAAATGGGTTGATTTAAATGAAAATTGATGAATTTTTTTTTGTTGGAAAGCAACGCTTTGATGAAAAATTTCTGATCTGCTCTAGTAAGATAGGCGAGGTCTGTTTTATATATCAGCCTCTATCCAGAGAGCGAGGCAGCTGTTACTGCAAGAGGTATAGGGAAGCTTGCATGAACAATGCTATCAAAAAACCCTTAAAAACTCCTCTGTGTCATACGTCAGTGTAAAGATTTAAATTTCTTCTAGCAATTTGCAGGGAATTTCGTCAGAATGATGCAAGTCGACTTATTCCTAAAGCTTTCTCTTTGTATGACTCTGGTTGCAATCCGACCATCTCCAGCTGGATGCATGTTCACCATCTAAAGAGCCATTGCACGCGTGGTCACAGGCTGTACCACATCAGATGCAACTTCTGGAGCCGTTTTCCCTTTTGGAGTTTTCTGGGTCTCCAGCCATGGAAACAGGCTGCAAGATGACCTTGCCAGTGTTAGTTTTCCCATCCACTTTAGTCTGCTTGAGTTCTCACCAGATCCCCTAAGCCCTGACTTGCGTTGAAGGTTTAGACAGACCCCTAACACCAAGTCGAGTGTCTGCTGAGAGTATGGGTCACAGGAAACCAGGCAAACCCCACCAGTCCTGTGACTTGCGGTGGGTTGCAAGGCTGAAATCAAATCCTGCCCCAGCCAGGATGCTTGGAAATGAAGGGGAGCTGAAATAAGAGATGTGCTAATACAGAAGTTTCAGGCAGTAGCAAGGACAGGGTGGGGGTAGCCCACCAATAAGTGACTTGCTCAGCCCTGGGGTAATTGCAAACAGATGGCACCGGCAGGGGAGAAGAGCAAAGAAACCTGATGCCAGGTGAACATTGCAGCACCTGGAACTGGTAACGAGAGGTAATAAATCTCGTTGACCAGAGGAGGTGAGGTGAGATGGTCAGGGTACTGGAGAGGGGTGTACAAGCAAGGAGAAGTCTGGGGGTAGTTCTGGTATGTTTTTTTCAGTTTGAGGGGAGAGAAGTTTCTGCAGAAGTATGGGAATGATGGTGAACGGTTGACCAGTGAAGATGGAGTGATTTGAATGGGAAAAACACAAGAATTGAAGGTATGTTTTGCTGCATGTGTTTTGGTGGTGGTTGTGGCTGGAGAAGAAAATAGTTCTTCTAGCCCTTATTCCTTTTCTCTCCCTCAAACGTGAAGTTGCGTTGCGGTAGCGGACTGAGTCACACCAGCCCTGTAAGTGGGGACAGGCTGGTGGGTGCAGGATGAGGGGCTACAGTGAGCGGTGCTGGCTGGCACCATGGCCCCAGGGAGGGCTCTGCGTACGCCTGGCTTGAGAGGACAAAGAAAGCTAACCCCCAGGGGAGCGGGCTGTGGGCCACCTGCTTCCTGGGCTCAGAGGAGCAAAGCATGCCTTTTTTTTTTTTTTTGCATTTGTGGAGGTTATATTACCAAGTCTTTCTTGGGAAAGAGCCTCCAAATTGTGTGACTCAAAGAATGAAGAGGGGGGAAAAAAAATGTAAGCTTGTTTTATCTGGCTTGCAGCCCTTTGAGAACCAGCTCTTCCCCCCCATAGCCATGAGGATTAGAAGCATCCCATCTTCTTTGGTTGTTTCAGAAAGTGAGGTTAAGTACAATGCCTAAGACTCAGGGACCCGAGGGTATGCAATTCCCGGAACTCGTAAAATCATGACTTGGCAAAACTGTGTTAGCTGCAGAGGTGTTCATGCTCTTAACCTGTATTTCTCCTAAGCCAATTAGGCTGAGTTTCTAGCGAGGGCAATAATGGCTGGGCACACTCTTTTGAACCAATAATGTAGGTGGCTGGAGTAGACGAGTGGCCTGCTAATGAGGGAACGGCTGCCTGCTAGCGATGCATAGCTAATGACCCCTCTCTCCAGCAGTCCATGACCAGGCAGAACAAAAAAATCTATTTCCACCAAGTGCTTCATTACCATCCAGCTACACTCAAATGAACAGCTCGATTTTGTGGAGAGAGGGGAGGGCAATGTGACTGGGACGTGGCTGTTTGGGGGAGAGGCAGCATGTTTTCCCTGCGTCACCCTGGGTAAGCCTCTCTGCCTCTTTGGGTGTTGCAAAGGCAGGGAGGGGAAAGAACAGCGATAGCGTTAGGAATGCAATGGGTTGTGATATGTGCTGCGGGTTATGGTGGACAGGAGGAGTGCCAAATCTAGAGGTTGTAGTGGCACAGTTTGGAGATGCTTGCCTGGTTAGCATCTGTCGCTCCTTCAGCCTCTTCTCAGGGGCTAATACCCTTCTGGGTTTGGGGAGGGCACCTTGGGAAGCAGGCAAGCCCCAAGATAAAAAGTTTGTAGTCCCTGTGAAACAAAGGTTTCTCCAGGATTGGTCCTGGTTTGGTGAAACCAGCATCAGAGATGCAGGCAGGCCTGGGCTCTCCTGCCTGGGCTGGGCTCTGGGCTTTGCAGCATCTCTGCTCCGGGGGGAAGAGGTGCGCACTTCTGGAACTGGGATGATGTGGTGTAGCACAGGGAGAGGCAAATGGTGGCACTGGTATAAGCAGCACAGCGCTCAGTCCCTGTATCCCAAAGCTCTGGTGTATGAGAGGCTGCGTCAGCTTCTCTGAAAGGGCTGGGCTTGCTGTGTGCTTCTCGGTTTCCCGATGTGTGATGGTGGTGGCACAGGGGGGGAAGGAAGGTGGGCAGGGTAGAAAAATCTGCTGAGATATTTTTTCCTTTCAACAGATTAAACTCTTCTTGCTGAGCTCCTGCGCGTCTCCCCTCCCACTTGAAATTATAAATACATTTTTCAGTGAGTTAGTGAAAAATTCAAGCTTTCTACCGTAAAGACCCCATCTTATAACCAGGCCCTGTGAGATCTACGTGTGTCAGTTGATTTAGCCTCATTGGGCCACTGTGGTTGGTCAAATGTATTGAGATGCCTCCAAGATGCTAAAGAAACAGAAATGATTGGTTAGGCTAATTTATTGCTATTTTGGTGAGAACAAATACATTTTTAAAGGGATAATGGCAAATTAAAAATCCTATTAAGCAAATTTGCTTACCTAGTACTTAGTAACAACTTGCGCTTAGATCCCACAGTCGCTTAAATGTATGTGCATCTTTACTCAAGTGTGCAGGCCCAAAGAAATCTTAAATCCCTGTGGAATCAAGAACATGGATATTAAATGTAAAATAATTAAGAACAGAAAACCCCCAACAAATTAGCCTTTTGCTGTTGGTACCAGTAGTCTCTTCCTGATTCTCTCTCTGCCTTTGCTTGGAAAATGAAAATCGATGAGGTCAGTTTTACTTCTGTTTCTAGTCAGCGTCAAATTGGTGGCCTCAAGGCGGTGCTGGTTTTGCAGGAGTGTGGTATTGATCCTGCCTCTGATCTGCAGTGCTTGACAGCAGCAGAAAGAAACCTGTGCTGGCCTAAGAGGCAGTGCCTGTCTGTAGTGGTGGGGCGGGTGGGCTGCGCTTGCCCTCTGACTCTGGGGACCCGCAGGGTGCGATGCTGTGCCCCCCGTTAGACGAGGAACGCGTTGGCTGGATGGATTTGGAGACCTGGCCACTGTTGGCCAGAGCCAGGTGGTCTGTGCTGCCAAGGGGTGGCTAGTCAGGGACAGCCCGAAGCAGGGTTCACTACTAAAATGTTATTCTGAAAACTCATTTTCTTGGGCTGCTGAATGGACAGTCAACCTTCTTCAGGTGTTTAACTTACCTTCCACACCTGCGCAGCAGCAGCAGCTCATGGGCTGTTCCGCTCAATGCGATTCCCACCTCCCCTTTGAATGAACTACAAACACCCAGGTAAGGCTCCAAGAATTAGTAGAAATCAGTCTTGCTTTTCTTCAAGCTCTAGTCTGTATTGTAAATCAAAGCAATAATCTCTCTGCACTCCTGGGTCAGAGACTGGCATGCATTTATTTTGCTAGCTACAGTTTTTCATGTGTTCTGGTGCAGGTAATGGGTTGCCCTCTTGCCAATATGGCTTGCGAATTCAGTTGCATGCAGGCTTCTTCATTGTATAGAGTAAGCGTCATGGAGGTGGCCCTGGCTGCAAAGGACTCACATGGGTGAGGTGTGTTGTGGCAGGGAGAAGCACCAGAAGTCGGCCATAGTGCTTCCACACAAGTCTGTGCGGGTGCAAGCAGTGCAAAGCCAGAATGAAGCCTCAGTTCATCAGCTGAAATACTGCTGGGGTCGGTAACCCTTAAACAGAGAGCACATACTGAAGTGCTGTGAGCAGGGATGCATGCCTGTGGTGTTTTGTTGTGTGAGAAGGTCCTACATGACTCCCTTGGTTACACCGATAGAGCTGTTTATGAGGCTTTTCTCTACGTTTCATCACTGAAATGGTCTGGTTGTAAAACACAGCTCCTGATAGCTGTACCAGCAGAGTGGAGGTGTGCAAGCATGTTGTGAGCCGTGGTGTGAGGGCAGGAATGAGCTGCTGGAGGGGCTGGGATGAAAAACAGTGGTTGTGGGGGGAATTTTAGCAGGCTTGGCATGGCTAAAAGTGGTAAGCTTTGGACCTATGCCCTGGGACTTCTACTGCGTGGCTGGCAAGAGCTGACGTCTGCTGAGATCCGGCTTTCAGGTAAGCTCTGGCCTAAAATGTGTAAAGCTGTCCTTATTTCCATCGCTTGGAAAATGAAATTGTGGTGGCAGTGCGAATAAACTGTCACCCAAACCAGCTGTTTAGCGCAGGGCTGGGTTCTCATCGTGGTCACCAGCACCTTGCTTTTCTCCACGCAAGCCTTATCCCTTGCAGATTTCGGTGCTTGCTGGAGCCTTCCCTCTCCTGGTCTCGCTGCGTCTGGCAATCCAAGTGACAGTCCGCAGCAAGGTCTGCCCTGCCCACGCAGCCTGTGGGGGCCGGTCCCCTAAGACCAGTCGTTACTAGCTCTTCATTAGCAGTTGACTTGCTGAGGAAGGCCCGCAGGGAGCCTGGCGGCAGTTCTTGCTCCAGGCACCCACTGGTTTGTGCCTGCTCTGTCCATATTTCAGATTTGAGATGTTAGGGAGTCCTGTGCATGTTCTTGTTGGAAATGACATGTGCTATAATTCCTGTAGCAAAAAATATACTTGTGAATGCGTTCCTTGGGAAAAGCGGTGAGTTCAGATGACGGCTTTCAGAAATGCTTCCTCACTATTTGTACAATGACTTCTATTTATGTGAAAGTATAGCTTCTGTGAGCACCCTAAATTTGAGCTGAGTTTGGTAAAGAGTTTCTTTTCAGCTGAGATGAAATTTTGGTAGTCAAAACACTTTGTTTTGGATGTATGAAGCAGTTTTCAATTACTTTTTTGAGCAATTTTCCCTGGAACTAATCCTTTCTCTTGGATATGAGATACTTTACACCAGCACTTGGATGCTTTGATACAGAAACAATGTTTTTCAGTTGGGGTCAGCCTAAAGCACTTCTGGGAAGGGAACTGGGCTCATTCAGCAGTCAAGGATTCATACAGCCGTGCCCGCATCTTGCTTAGATGCCAGCTGGTTATTGCCTTCCAATCCAACAGTAGTGGTCATCCAGGCAAGGAAAAGAAACCACATGAAGTGACCCATTGCAGAGTGTGACTAACTACTGCAAAACAAGGGTGTTGGCCCCAGCTTCAACAATGTGATTCTCACCTAACTGTAAGGGTGCTGGGTGATCCCTCATGGCCATGACCTGTCTGACTGTCCCTTAAATTGCAACACACTGTGATTGAATTTCATAAAAAGCAAACCAGGAGATATTTTGATGGGGAAGTAACACCTTCCTATGAAAAGGGACGCCTCTTTCTATTTTTAGCCTGCAACAGTGCTATCACAAGCTTCTTTGTGACTTGTGATACGCTTTTATTGTGCTAGATCCGCTGGGCAAATATTCTTCAAAACAGGCTTTTTCTTTTCTACCACAGGCAGGTGTTAGCCTCAGTTTGCGGGAGAGCAAAGGCAACTCTTACGGGGAAAGCAGGAGCCTCTTGGTATATCAGCATCCCCGGCAGGCTGGCGGGGGGTGGGTTGTTCTCCAGGATGCAGGAGCCGGGTAGATGTGAGTCATGCCTTGCCCTTGTCATTCCCTTGTTTCCTGAGCAGGGCTCACTCATCTTTCTGAGCGCAGGATGTGGCTGGCTTTATTTGGAATGTTACAAGCATCCCTGTCTGAGTTAATTGACCAAGACAAATTTTGTTAAAAAACCTTGACATTAATAATGAGAAATAAGAGCTGGGAGGTAAAACACATGCTCTCTAGACATGCATTAGCAGTACCCCCACCCTTCCAGACTCCTCCTGAGGTAGTATGGCAGAGAGCTTAGGTCAGTTAGTTTTAAAATTAACTTCTAGTCCTCAAGGCAGCCTTTAAATAGAGTATTTGAGCTGTGACTATCACTAGTCTTTTTAGGCTGTATAAGGGTGTGAGTCAAGGAGGGATGGAAGAGCAGAGGCCCAGAGAAATCTGTAATTGCTGGTGACTGGTCTCATGAGTGATCCTGGGCAGATCCTGCCCTTTGCAGCCCTAGTCTGTCAAGGTCTCACTGTGATAATGCAATCCAAATGGATTTTGTTCATGCTCTTCTCCTCTCCCCTTGGACACCAGTGTGCTGACGTAGCTGTGCAGAAGGCTCGGAGGGACCAGCTGATGTTGCTTTGGCACCAAACCTGCACTGAGAAGCTACATCAGTCCTTTGCTGAGGTGCAGAGCCGTTTCCTTTTCTTGGAGCAGTGGGTTGAGCCCAGGAGATACACAGGTTCCTCGCACAAAGGCAAGAGATAAGGCGGGGAAATTCCTCAGATGGGGAAAACAAAAGGAAAAAAAAAAGTCCCAGATACCCTTCAAGCCTGGTAAGCAAGGTGAGGCTCCTGAAAAACCACCTGCTTCTTGGCTGATGTACTGATGTGACAGTCGAAGCTGCAGCGACACAGTCTTCCCCAGGTTGAAGCATGGCAATGTTAAAGTGCCTCTTCACCTTCCCTTCGCTGTCAGTGGGGAGGAGTCTCTGACAGGGCTATGGCTGCTGTGGTGTGACTCACATAATGTATTTCTCCAAAGAGGCAAAGTTATGCCTGTTTGCTGCTTCTAGGCCCAGGTAGAAATTGGTGATGCTCCTAAGGGCATCAGGACAGTAGTAAAAGGAATATCTTCATTTGCTTCTGGAAACGAGCAGGAGCTTGACGCTTGGGATGGCTCCTGTCCAAAGTCACGGTGCTGTCCTGGTCCCTCTCGGGACGCTGTGCTCCCTTGCCTTTCCCCCATGATGTGGGCCTTGCAAGTGATCCATCAGCCCGCATCTTTTCCGAAGTGGCAGGACTGCAGCCGTACATCTCTGATCGATACCGCCCAACCTTGACATGGAATCAGTCACTCGTAGCCAGCTCATTACTGCTGGCTAACGGTTTGCCTGCAGCAGCCCCTTAATAGCCTCTCCCGGCTGCTGCCGAGTCACAACAGGAGTGTTTAGCAGTCTTATTTACATGCAGCATTTCACCAGTCCCTCCTTCCCCTTGCTCGCAGCTTGCCATCTGCTCCGGAGCCTCGGAGGAGACGAGGTTGCGAAGCGGGGACAGGAGCATGGTGCCTATGTGTTGTCTCTATGGTGACTG
The DNA here is from genome assembly GCF_000708025.1 of Charadrius vociferus. Lineage (NCBI taxonomy): Eukaryota > Metazoa > Chordata > Aves > Charadriiformes > Charadriidae > Charadrius > Charadrius vociferus. The sequence continues at coordinate 556,378 of NW_009648717.1, read as the reverse complement.
AGTGCCTTTCCTCGTGGTGGCTGGGGGGGCTGGTCCCAGGTCTGCCCGTTTTAGGCCTTCTCTGCTAAAAACCTTTCTTTTTCTGGAAGATTTTGGCATTGTGCTTTGCTTTTATTCTGGCTTTGAAGCTGATTCTAGTTACAGTGATTTTTTTTTTTTTTCAATCCACTGTGTGTTTCTGTCTTCTCTTCTCTGTGTTTACACTCTCCAAGGGGTGGGGAGGGTTCAGGATGCTCTTCCTAGAGAGCAGCTTTAAAATGGCAATTTATTATTTATAAATTGGGAGATGGATGAGGTCTGGGAATGGAGTTCCTGTGAGTCTATTAGCTGGGGAGGTTGTGCCCTGTGTCACTGCAAAGACACTTTCCTTTATATCAGCAACAGTCTTAGACTTGACTCCTGACCTTGGTCATGAGCCATTAATGATCTCTGAAGGAAGAAATACACTGACACATGCACATTGGGGGAAATTTGGTACATCTGCTAGCATGCCACTGATTTACATGAGCAGAATCAGGATAAGGATTTTTTTAAATGGCTTTTACTTAAACTGATATCCAAGTTTCAACCTTGGCCTCTGATCTTTATGAGAAGAAAAAATTTCACCCTTGGGAGCGAGGATGTAGATGATGGTGAGAAATGGTGCGTGTGCAGGCAGCAGGGTTGGGGAAGCAGCTGACCTGGGTGCGGAGGGCAGCCCGAAAGGAATGGTGGAGAATGGGAAAAGGCAGTGGCACTGGAAACGAGGGGAGGTGGCATTTCAGACAAGTATTGCTGGTTATGTGGAATTACCAGGGACCTCTCCTCTTGCTGAGGGTGACCCTCCTCTTCCTCCTCATGCAGTTTCTTACGAGGCAGTGTCAAAGGCTTAGCTTAGTGTTGTGGCAGAAAACCCAGGCAGAGCAGTATTTGTGTGTGTGCTGCTTTGCTGATTGTTGTGATGTTTGTGATGCTCGGCTGTGGTATAGGAACCCCATGCTCTGGCACTGCAGGTGCGCAGCCCTGCCCTCAAACTCCTCGGTGTCAAACTGATGTATGTGCCATCCCTGCTGAATAAAAGTGAGGTTTTGTGAATCTTAGCTAGTTCACTAAATTACTTTCAAGTAATTATCTTTTTTCTTTCCTGATTAGGGAAAATCTTATTTAAATACATGGACGGCAAGACTTTATTCTTAGACATTTGGGGAGGAACCAGCAGTGCTGTAGAATGAATTGTGTTAATGGTATCTTTACTCTGGTGTGAAAGGTAGGAAGGCTTTTTCCAGGAAGCTTATGGGAAAGGAATGTTTCCCGATCTTGTGACTAGAATTGCTATCTTAGGGCCTGGGTTGGTTTTCAGTGGTGAGAAAGAAATGGGTGCTTTAATTTCCTTATTCCAGTGCAAGCAGTGTTTTGAGTATTGAGGTGCACTGTCCACTGCATTTAATGCCAGGGAGGGAAAGGCCTTTTGCCTAGAGCGTGAACTTGGTGGCGAACTGAAATTGGAGAAGGCTGGCAGCTAAATGTTTTCCTTGTTCTCAGGGTCTGTGGTCAAGCAGCTGGCAGACTCTGGGAGCTTTACCCCCATCAAAGATCAGGAGCAGATACCCAAAGACTTTTTGTCCCTTATAGTGTGGGACTGTCCTTGCTACCAGCACATCTGCACTGCACTCTGCATGCACACCGTGGACGTGAGGTACCTGACTCAGTGGACTGAGGTTTTCGTGCCCATGCCTTTCCACATGGAGGTGGATACAGCGTTCCTGGGAACGCTGGTCTCTTGGCATGTTTGACAGAATATTGCCAGCCTCTCGGGATAGGACTGAACCTTACTGCTTGTCTTGATACCGAGACCAGGCTTGCGCAGGTGCAGAGTGTGTCCTCCCCCACCTACCTCTGCAGCCTGCCTCGGCAGACCCCGTGAAGGCACTAATGCTCCCACCAACGGAGAGGCTGCAGTGTGGAGCTGCACTGTGTTAGCTTATAGGATTACGGAGGAGAAACTCTGAACGCTGAAATCATGGGAGCGCTTCAGTCATCACTGTGCTTCCTGCTGTGGCAGTCATTGAAGTATGAGGTGTGGTCATAGGAGATCAGGCTCAGCACTGCGCCGTCCACCTGACTTGGTCCTCTTCTGATACTTGTCTTCTGTGCTCTTCCAGTTCCTCCGTCCTCACATCAGTTGCTAATGAAGGAGAGTTCTGTGTTTCACGGTAAGGTCTGTAGGCCTCTGTTTCTCCTCTTGATTTCAAGAGCTGAAAGAGAGGACTTTGTGCTAGGTTCTCTTGGGTACAAATGTAGCTCCAGAGACTTGGAGGACAAAGGCAGCCTGAAATGGCTTTGCAAACTGACTTTTATGCAGCAAAGACTGTCTGCAATGCAACCAAAGTTATTTACGAAGTGTTTCTTTCCAAAAAGTTTCTCCCTCTCCTCTAAGTTGGAATTAGACAGCAGATTCATTTTGCTTTTACGTGGGAATAGTTGGAGCTTCTCTGTGGGGTGAAGTAAAAATAGATCATCTTGACTTGTTGCATGTTGCCTAACTTCCTGGATTTTGTTTCCCTTGGAAAAGATGTTAGGAAAATAAAACACTCCTCCTTGGCGGGCTGGCCAAGATGAAGATGAGAGGGCTGGGCTGGGTAGAGAGAAGGCCAGGCAAACAAATCCTCTCACTTCCCAGGAGGCCGGCTAAAGGTTGGTATGTTCTGGGAATACCAGCAACCTGGTTGGCCAGCAGGCAATGGATGAAGGAGGTGGGCACATATATATTTTTCTTTTATTCCAGAGTCAGAAATGGAACAACTGTGTTGTTAGGCTTCTAATCTTTGTGGTCCCAGCAGCTGGGATGGTACATCCTACCTGCAGGCTGGGTGCTCTGAAATAAGTAGGGCTACACCAGCATAGATAACATAATGCTGGGATATAGTGTTCATCCTGTGAGTCTGAGAAGATCTGTGCAGTCCTGGTAATGTGGGGCGATGCATGACATCAAGGTCTGAGCAACTGTCTAGTCCATCTCCTTCTCAGCCAGACCTCAGCCCCCTCCACTATAGTAATCCAGATGCAATCAATCTGGCACTTTCAAATATTTATGAATCATTGATGAATTTTTTTGAAGTTTGAAGTTGTAGCTTTCATGGAATTTGGTTTGATTAGCTGGAAAGTCAATATTTTCACTGTGCTGTGTCTGAGCTGCATTAATTCCAGCCCAGGCAGCAGCAATAACAGCACTGCAGTGCTAATGGCTCTCTGCCTGCAACGGCTGGAATTTAGGTAGTCTGGGATGAGCTTGGAGCTTGTGGGGGAACCTTAGAGAGATGATAATAAAGCAGTACAGCTCATGGTGAAAATTGGCAAAGGCAGGTAAAGAAACAGCCTATAGCAATGTTCGGGAATCTGCAAGATGAGGCATTGAGGCTGCCTTTCTTGATAAGTCCTTGCTTCCAGCACATCCAAACAAGGTGGATTGCTTTTTACCACAACTGCCATTAACTTGTCTTAAAAGAATAAAGCACCTTCAGCAGAGTGAATCAGAACCTCATGGGACCAGACCTTCATTCTTTTTAGCTGATGCAAATAGGAAATTGATAGGTGAGCAAAGTTATCCTTGTCTTTACAGATGAGGGAGCTAAGCCATAGGGGAATTGTGTGAGCTCAGCAGAGGCACAAACACCATCTCTTTCTTTCTGTCACTTCATGCCATGATAGTCATTGCTTGCGCTGGAGAGCCCTCCTCTCCCATTCATGTCTGTAATATCTGTCCTCTTCCAAATAAACTGTCCCAGTCCTGTTCCAAAGGAACCAAACAACTTCCATGCTAATTTGATACGGCTGAACAGCCTGACCGAGAGCTTGTAATCTCTTCACCGTCAGTGTAGGCTATGGACAGTGCTTCCTGTGCTCTGAGGGTATATATCTCAGCATCTTTGAGTCATGCATCACAGTGAATGTGCCTGCATCTGTCAGGGTCTGGATATTTCAGTGTCATCCTAGGGGTTAAGTGCCTGCAGTGGAAAGTCATGTTCTAGGGTATTTCCTCTTAATCCGTGTGTCATAGTATATTTCTGTCAGACCAAGTAGCCCAAAGAAACCCAGTTGTTTGCAGCAGGAAATGTTTATGAAAGCCTGTGCTCCCTGGGCAGAGACAGCTCAACGGGGGCTGAGAAGGTTGTCTGCTGTGTATGGATGAGTTCAGTCTTTGTGAGGCACAGTGGTGCTCTGCGATGATTGAATGTACTGTGTCCAGGACTCCATCCTGGAAGGCAGTCCCAGCTCTGCCGATGACAATCTACAGCGACAGGAGGGCCAGCCAGGGCCTTGAGTTGGGTTTCTTCCTGATCTCTACATCAGGAGCTGTGAGGCAGGGTCCCAGCCTGGTATGGTCGTGGTAACGCGATTACGGAGCACTCAGGGATGCAGAGCGTATTTCAGCTAGAGCTTCTTGGATGCTGCAGGGTTGTCGTATTGCTGTGGTGTAGCCGAGAGGTGATGAAAAGCATGGATAACTGTGGCTGTGGCACTGTTCTCAGGCTGGGGTGAGCTGAGATCCTGGCTTTAATAGTGTGGCTCGCAGGTGCTCTGACACGGTAGCTTAAAGGTAGCAAGGGATGCAAGGAAGCGTAAGCTAAGAGCTGAACTGACTGTGCCAGTAGCACCACTAACCCCTGGCTTCCAGCACTCCAAGTGCAATTTTTGCGGTGAATTTACATAGCTTGTAATGTCCATTCAGCTCCCAGTGTGGTCCCTGAGCTGCGAACTGATCTAGTCCAAGTTCTAGGACCCCCCTGTGGCACTGGCATCTGTGTGAATGACAGAAGCGATGACAATCCTGTTGTAAACTTCACAGGCTTTCCAGCAGTGTTAAGTGTGCGGTAATGATGCCCAAGCTCTTCTGAGGGCGGAAATGCAATGGCAGGCTGCAGAGCCTCACCTGACTGCTGCAACGTTGTCAGATGCTGTGAGGTTTTTAGTCTGGAGGAGTGTGTACAGATGTACATGCGTAGCTCATCCTTCAGGAGAGAAACTGCAGTAAGTACCGGTGGGAGAGATGGCAGGTCCTCATAGATTTATGCGTGGTCATAGAGGTGCTAATGCCTTGCTTTTATGGCTTGATCTTGCTCCTCTCTTTTGTGGTGGTTAATAAATACAAGCCGGTTCATCTTCTGCTTTGGCTCTTCCTGTGACCTTTCTTTAAATTTGATCAAGTTTCTGATGCATAGATTGTCTTGCCCCTCACCATGAAGAGACCTGCCCTGGGATGACCCCGAGTCTCACTATGATTTCTGCTGCAACACTTTATTTCTGACTTTATCCAGGAGGGATAAGACCGCATTCAATCATACTCCGCAGGGTGCTAAAAGCCCATGGTCTGGGTGATGCTCTGTGTAATCTGCCTCGTCAATACCCATCGCTCACATCCACAGCAGTGCAGAGGATTTTGCCAGCTGACTGGGTACTTCTGAACCTGAAGCGCAATGCTGACTTTCCTTCCCTAGCCCAGCGATCTTGCTTGCATTTGGAGCATTTGCTTCTCACTCTTGAGTTCTTGGAGCACGTGGCAGAAACATACTGTATTCACCTCCAGGAGACGTACACACAGGGAGTGTGGTATGAGGGTCCCTCATTACATGTGAGGGAAGTGTCTTCCTACAAAGGCAGCTGTGGGGGGCACTGCCATCTAGTCCTCTGCCTTAGCTGTTGGATCATGTTCCCATTAGTCACCTCCATAGGAGCCAAATCAATTCATTGCTACCTCGCAGTTTTCCCTGCCATTGGCTGCAAAAAGCAACTCTTTTAAGGCAAAGAAATGTCACTTACTTGGAAACTCTGCTTTCTTATTCTGGCAGTGAATGAACTTACCTGGAACATCAGAGTTCCAGGGCTGCAAGGTCAAGTTCCCTACCAGCTCACACTAAGATAAACCAAATGCGCGGTCAGAGGGGAAAGCCCAAAACGCGTGTGGAGAATGGCTGCGAATGTCTCTGCACTGCAGGCTAGAAAGGTAGCTTCTTCCAGTGGCTTGGCCATGGCTTTCCGTAAAAAGTGCCGTGTCTGGATGTGCTGGCTCATTATTTTTGCAAGGCATTTGTGCTTTGTGTGCTTCCAGTGGCAAACTCGGCTGGAGATGGGAAGTCCTTGTCTTGCAGAGACTACAGGTTAAAATGGTGTGAGATGTAGCAGGGGAAGAGGAAGATGACTCGACAGCAGAATCAGGTGCAGCTGGATACGGGAAGGGCTTGAGAAGGCAGTTGGGACAACTTTATGAAACATGTATGGTGTGCACAGCAGTCAGATCTAGTGTGCGCTTGGCTGTCATCATTAGCATGATGTGCTGCTGGCACAGGAACACCTTCCCTGCTGAAAGCAGTTCTCAGAAGAGACAGTGAATGCGCTGGTTGCAATGAGGTGACAGTGATGCAGTAGATAAAGAGCAACCTGGGAGCGGGAATTTGTGTTTTCTGATCGGGTTCAGGGCCCTTTGAGCTTGATATTGATTCTGTTTGCAAGCAGCTTGGGGAAGGGATGCCCTAGGTACATGCCAGCCTAATGCAACATGCTGCTAGTCTGTCTTGGACCCTAGACACTACTGTCATAGGGTCAAGAACAAGAGGCAGTGTCAGTAGTCCTTGATATGCAAGAGTAGTGAAGCAGTAGTCCCTGAAAATTTGTTCTTTGTATTTGGATACGTGTTCTTGGACAGCTGATTATTCCTGCCTGAGAGAAAAACCTGGCCCTTGTATCTGCCTGAAAAAAAAAAAAGGATGATTTCTCGAGATAACAACATCTTCTAATCCTGTCTTCTAGAAGTACCTGAAGTTCTTCCCACCTTCATGCTACCTGCAAATTTAATAACTTTCCTTTTTGCCCTATCATCTGGGTCAATAGCTGGAAGTCCAGAAGAGAGCCGGTGTGTGACAGACTCCTACAAAATCCTGTTTGTCAACATGTTCTTTCTTTGTCACAAAGGAGACTGCTGGTATATGCCCTCTGCATATGGCTACCTGAGCAGTTTTATACCTGCCCTGTCATAGTTTCTCTTAAGACCATATTCTCCGTGCTTATGGGAATGGCGGGCAAGAGAGTGTCAAAAGCCTTACTAAAGCTGAGATGTTTGACAGGTAGTGCTCTCTGCCGAAAGCCTGTTACGCTGTTACAGGAGGAAGATAGATTGGCTTGATGTGATTTGCTCTTGACAAATCCATATTGGCTGCAACTCATCTCCTTGTTATCTCATTGATTTTTGGAGGGCTTGGAATTGGGTCCTTGGGGAACAGCGCAGTGAATGCGAAGGTACAAGAGCTTCCTATCTGCAGTACCTACACTGTGTTGTTGGCCGCTGCCACTGAAGTCACTCCCTCCTGGTCCCCAAATTGCTTGCTGCTCTTTAAGATCAAAGTGGTGATGGGGTGGTTATCCGTGTGCCCTCGGTGGTGTTTTGTCACACCCTAGTGGCTAGATGGCACAGTGGTTATGGATGTGGTGCTGCAGGCTTCACTCTTCCTTTGGAAGCTTTTGTCCTGTGATCCGGTGGCCTGGGGTTCAGTTCCCCCTTGCTCACAACACACCTGGTTGTCTCCCTGCAGGCACTGACAGCGTTCAACCCCAGATCTTCCAGCCATACAGCAGCCTTTGGGGTGTTGACCAGCTGCACTGAGTGGAGGTTGAGCTGGCTTGTGCTTCTGTAGCTCCAATTCTTTTCTCCTGTGTTTAAAAGTGATGATGCTTCCCCCGCCGCCCATCTCTCATTAAGAGATTTGGCTAGGGAAAGGCAGGATGAGATGTGATTTCCCTAGTCCCTCTCCTCTGAGCTCCCATCAGAGACGTGAGTCACTTTCTGGCACTGTAATGATGATACTGGCAAAAATGGCCTTGTGGAGTCAGCACCAGTTCCTGCCCACTTGGAAGAAGGTTTGGCTAAGATAGGTTATTGACTTACTCTTCTCTGGCTGCTATGGGATCATTAGTGTTCAGCAGCTTCACTGATGGGTCTTGTGGTCAGCACCTGGCTAATGGTACGATGTGCAGACCCCAAAGCTGGGGCAAAGGGAGCTTATCACACACCTCCCTCACATGTGCCGTGGGTTTGAGGCCAGTCTGGTTTGTGGCTTGAGCCCATTCCCTCCTGCTCAGAGGAAATGGGTGGAGGGAGATTACCACCATCCTGAAGAAGACATATCATACTGTGAGTACAAGCTGAACTGCTCTGACTCACCGGTAGACACAAATACTTTGTCACAAGCTCCTTGGTGGCTGTTTCTCTTTTAGAAGTCCCTGAGCTATGGGGGGGTGTGTGTGATGAAAGATTGTTCTTTGCAGGTTTTGGGTTATGAGTGCCTAAGGAAGCACTCATAGCTCAGTTGTGAGATGGCTTCTGCACTCTCAGTAAATGAGTACGAAATCGTAGGGCTGCTAACGTGTTAGCGCTAGCATCAAGCTGCCCCAGTGGGAACGCCGCACAGATGGAAGCCTTTGTCCTTCTTGTGAGGCGAAGCAGCGGAGTGTACAGCAAACCGTGCTCAGGTCTCCTGGCTACTAGTCCCGTTCCTGTCCTGCCAGGGGATATTCTGCCATACTGAGAGTAGGCTGCTGCTCCCCAGGCAGATGTCTGGGTGCTTGTATTCAGGCCTGCAAGAAGCAGAAGCTATTCTTGGGCCTTTAAAATCCAGAAATAACTGGCGCTATGAAAAGTCTGTTTCAAATTCCCATCAACCTACCAGAAGAAAACTGCTGAGTTTGTGCCCTTTCCCGTATGGAAGCAGCGAGCATGTTTTCTGCTTACAGATGTTAAGGAAGTCAATGCGGCTGTGATCCCATGTTGTCTTCCTTGCAGAGCTTTTATCTCACCTTTGTCTTGTGTAAGGGATGTAGCTGAATTCTGATTTCCTACTAATGGGACTCTTGTGCCCTTACCCTCGCCCTCCTCCTCATCTCGCTTTGATCATGATATCTTTAAATATCCATTTCCAAAGTATCTGAGTAGCATTTGGAGTGGATGGGGGAGAATATATTTGAACCCAAAAGTTAAACACAGGTTTTTCTTAGCGGTCTCTTCGCTTGTTCACAATATGTGTCTGTCAAAATTCTCGCATGGTGCTGGGTGAGAGTCCCACGGAGGAGATCTGCTGAAGGTTTGACCAGATCTGAACCTTGTCCTGGCTCAGGACCATTGTGGGGAGAGGTTGGAGGGGATGGTGATGCTTGCACATGCAACTCATGAATGATGATGAGTGGTACCTGGTGGTGGCTGTGTCATACTCATCATCTGGCTGTGTTTTACCAAGCTCCAGGTCACAAAGCAGCTTGGAGATGCCCAAAGCCAGCTTTGTCATAAGGGTGTTGATAGCAGGAGGTGTGCTGAGACGCAGTGGGGCCGTTCCCTGAGAGCTGGAAGTAGCTGGATCTAGGGAAATGGGGGCAGCAGGACAGAGGAGGTCATTCCCTCAGTTCGTTAGAGCCTCAGAAATGCAGCTGAATCTGGTGCAAAACACTTGGTCTGTCCTTGCTTTGTTTATGCTCTTTCCTACCCATATCTCTGATAAGAAGCAAATCATGCTCTTGAGTCAGGTGGAAACCCAAGGTACTGGGCTCTCCATAGTCTCCACATAGGTAACACTGGTGGTTCAGATTCCCCCAGAGATGGCTGAGGTGTCCCAGTAGACTTGCTCTGCAATGGTGCTCGAAAGAAATGTCAACAGCTTCGGGATCACTGAAGCTTCCTGCTGTCCGCTATGGGGTAAACCAGGCCTTTATGGGTGCTCAGTTCCTGGGCTTGCTCTGCTGACACACTCTTGTTTTTTCTCTCCTCCTTAGCCACCGGAGGGCAGGCAGGAATCCCATAATTACCAGCCACCAGGGAAGGAATGCACTGGAATAATTAAAAAGCAATTAATGTTTGCACTGCTATATCTGTGGTGGCATTGCTCTTTCCAGTTGCATTCTCTGCCTCTGGCCCCCTCACCACCTGCGTCACTTTGTGGGTTTTCCTTTATCGGTTGTTTTTCATTTTCACTTGAGCTGGCTGTGAGAGCTGAAGTAGAAGTTAAGATTAAATTGCAGCTGAGATCTGCTTTGCTGGGAGGATTATGGAGTTGGCTGTGATGTGTTAGCTGCCAGGTAGAACAGGAGGAGCAAAGCCTTTTAGCAGGCTGTGATCGGACAGAAGCCTCTGCTTTCCAGGGTTGAAAGTGCTGCTGTGGGGCCAAATGCTCTTGGGCTCCGGTCTGCACTGGTGTAACCAATACCACTTCCATTATGGAACTGGTTGATCCAACCTAAACAGGACAGCTGGGCTGTGTTGATGTCCTTGGTGAACTGCAGCTTCTGGACCAGCCCTGTAGAGCTGTCAGCACTGGTGGAGATTCAGGCAGCAACTGGAGAAAAACAAAGTCTGCTCCCACTGATGCATTTTGGTCTGATGCAGGTTCTAGGTGTAGTACAGAGAAAAATTGGAGCTCTGAGATACATCTCAGCTTTTTTAATTATTTGGGTGAACTCAATTTCCGTAATCGCTTCCTCCAGGAAGCTCCCTGGCTGTGCCTGTTGTGGACGTCAAGGAGATGCATCACCTGAGGATTAAAATGCAACTGCTGTGAGCTGGGAGGCAGAATAGACCAGAGCCAGAAGCTGCCGTGGAGGGAGGGGTAGGGCACTAGCAAATGTACATGCAGTAGGACTGGTCTGAATGCATGGACCCTGTACTGAGTTAAAATCACCAACACTGAGGGGCTGTTTCTTTCAGAATGTTAAAAATATCCCAGAATCTCCATGAATCTGCAGTTGCCTAGCACGAGTGTGGATGACTGTCCTCCTTCAGAGCCCTGATGGGAGCTGTAATATTTTTAAGGACCCTTACAGAGTAAAATGCCTTAATCTTTACTTTGGTGGCTGGGCTGACCCAGCTTGGATGTAAACCAGTGGCTCAGGGTGACCTCCTCCTTCCCGTGACTGAACGTGAGCTGACCTCTTATTCATTGCTCTCATGTGGGGCAGAAGGTGCAGCCCATGAAGTCTTCTGTGTGTGACTGAGACTAAATGTTTTAAGCAGACTGCTGTATTTCCCAAGGGGTCCTCCAGAGGTGAGAGCCTCCCTATCCCAGGGTGGAAGGACCCTGCTGTCAGGTTGGGGGAAGGCATCCCGCTTCCCCTGTCTCCGGAGCTCGTTGGGTTGCAGTATCACCCTGCCATCATGCTGCAGCACTGGGGTTATAGCGCTGCTGCTGTAGAACAAAAGCACGGGTTAGCACAGTGATGCTGTACCGTTCTTCTGCCCTTCATGCACATCTTTTCATTGCAGCCTATTGCCAGGTGCCACTGGCATCTTCTCCCTCTGAGCCCCGGCTCGTGGAAGACCAGTTTCCATCCTGCCACCTCCAGGCCTTTCTTTCCCCTCTGCTCTCACTTTCCTGAGTTACTCTGGGAGAAATTCAACAAGGAAATCTGCTGTTGCTGGAAGGGCTGCCATTTTCAAAGCTGTAATCTCCCTGTCCCACCTGTTCTGAGCTCCCAGTGTCCCAGGCACAGCCTTGCTTGCCGTGTGCTTCTGACTCCAGGACACATACAGCAGAAGTGCTGCACAGCTTAGCAGGGGCCAAGGTGATCTCTAAAAGCATCTGTGTTGTTGAGATAGCGCTTATCTGTTGGGAGGGAGCGGAGGAGTGAGGAGGCCTGACCTCCAGAGCACAAATGAGACTAAACCCTCATGCCTGAATCTCTCAGCTGATCTATCAGATCTCCCTCCACCTACAAAAACATGAAATAAATCAGTAAGTATGGTGGTGAGGTGCTAGAAGATGCTTGGCAGGAAGGCGATTGTACTAATGGAGAGAAGTAAGAGGGTAGCGTGGTACTTGCAGCCACGAAGTATGCTATAAATTGGGTCCTGTGTGATGCTGAGCCACTGTCACAACATATGGCAGCCGGTGTGGGTTGTAAAGTCTGAGCCCCTTGGTGGGTGCCTACTGCCACCCAAAATGGCTCGAGGCATCTGCTGTGACTACCCCTCCTCCCACCTCCTGCTGTAGTCATGGCCTGAGTGTGTATTTCCTGCTCCTAGCCTTGGAAAGCAGCCGCCTCCTTCTCTTAGAAGAACTTGGAAAGCTGTATTCCCAAATGTTTCATGTAAACCTTCATGTCAACAGCATGTTAATGTGTTGGAGATGTTACAGATGCTTCCTGCCCTCCTCAACTGTTTGCTCCCCACCAAAAGGGGTCGGGGTGCTGCGAGAGCAACAGTCCCAAGAGTTTGTGTCCAGCCTGAAATTTCTAAAACAAGGGACAATGAATGTTTGTTTAAAATTCCCTTCCATCTAATCTCCACAGATGCTAGTGAGATAACATTTTTTGCAGGGTTACTCAGCAACGAAAAAATATTTGGGTCAAGTTGAGCTGTTTACATTCATCTTGGTTTATCCATCTTGTGGGGAATGAAACAAGTTTCTTGTTAAGTTTTTTCCCCTTCGTTTTATTTTTATCTTGGTGCTTTGTATAAAAAGTCTTCCATGTGAATCATGGATATTATGATTCCAGTCATGATGAAGGCCTTGTGACATCTCTTTGCTGTGGTGGTACATGAGGGATGAGTAAGCTGGGTTCAGTGCAGTAAGAACCAGCCTGGTGTCTGTCTCCTGCACTTCGTTGGCCTTCTGGTTTTCAATGGAGTGGCCCCAGTTTGTGAACCGGTGATGGTAATAGGAGTAAATGTGAAGTCTTGTCTTCTAATGAGATGCCCAGTGGCCCAGGGTTTCACACGTGGTTCTCTAATGTGTGTGTGAAAATGCTCTCAAGGGAACAGACCTGTTCTTTACTCTCATATTATGTTTTCATGAACTCTTCACTTTCTCATTCTAAATGAAGGTGCAAATAACAAAATGTCTTTCAAAAGTCAGTTCCTGCTTTTTGTGTGATCACAAAGTCCTGATAAAGAGACTTACTGAAAGATTGGTTGTACTGGCCCTGGTCTTGTGGAAACCTTAGTGGTGTCTATGGGAATTCATCCATCCTAAAAAAGCACTAATTGATTGAAGATTGTCCCATAGCTTTAGAAGAGTGTCCCATGCCTATCCTAATATATTGGCCTCTCTGATTTGTGATCCGTGTCCCGGGGCTCTGTTGGTCTTGTCAAATTCAAATGGTGGAGGCTGGAAAGCTAGAAGTGATGAGACCATCTTGTGTCTTAGCCTCCTGTGCTCACCAGCCAGGGGAAGCTGTCTCCCTTTGGGGCTCCTTGGAAGTGCTGCCACATGAAAAGGGTGGAGAAAAAGCCCTGAAGGAACCGACTAGAGACAGATGATGCTGCACCAGCTCCAAGGAAGCACCAGGCCTGGCTGAATAGTCTGAAAGCCTTATCTGTCATTAAAGTTAAGGATGTTATCCTAGTACCCAGGGGCCAGCCCCATGCACAGAGCTCCTGGTGTTGCAGCAGGGCTCTGGGCAAGGTGTGGATGGCTCCTTCCAGGAATACCTGGGGCTGCCATAGGAGACAAGTGTGTCTCAGGCACCTGAATGAAAAGTAGGTCAGCAGTGGGGAGGAGGTCTCGGTGGCCATTAGCATGTTTGCATGTGTCCGGCAAACACAGGGAATGGAGGGGGGGGAAAAAAAGGCTTTTTTTGTCCTCTCCTTCCCAATGTATGCTGTGGAAGGAAGAAGGGGTCTTCAGGGACAGCAGGATGGATCCTTCTCCAGAGCAAATCTTTGTAGCTCCATTGATTTAGTTGGCACTTCACTGATTAATACCAGTTGAGAATCTGGGCTGGAGTGTTTTGTATGCTTGTAAATAATTGAACACCATGTGAATACAACAATGGATGGGAGGATGGGAATAAAGCAGAGACTGAAAAAATTTTAGGGTTTTTGCAATGAGGCTTTTATGTGGAAACACATTGGCATCTTGGCTGCAAGGCGCTATGGTCGAGTGTGAGGTTTTTTCCTCATAATTATAAGGACTAGAGCTGGAGAGCTGTTGAAACTGCAAAAAATGGCAAGCACATGTCAGATGGGGAGAGGGAGACTGCTGCCAGCTGTTTTCCCCCTCCCTGCTGCCTGACTAGGTTTGATAAATATGCATTATTTTTTAATACTAAAAATGAATCCTAGTTCTGGCAAGGTGTTAAGTTGACAAACCTGGAGATTAAAGCCCTCGTTATCCAGGGCGAAGCAGCAACAGCACAAGCTTCCTCTGTGTGCCAAGGGACGCAGTTAATGCTCCACCACTTCGGTGAAGGCCAAGAGATGCCACTTGTGGCGACGGTGTTTTGTGGTGTGGGCTACAGGCTCCTCTTACATGCTGGCTGCCAAATGCCTGCCTGTGAAAGATGGCTTTTGATGATAAGGGCTGGTGGGACCTGATGTTGACCTGTCCCTTCCCCCTGGTCTGGGAGCAGATCAAGGGTTGCCAAATTCACACCTCATGCCCCACATAATATGCCTGTGATAGCTCCAGCCCCCGCTTGCCAGGAGATGTGAGGTTAGGAAATCATTTGATGTGTTTAAACTCATCTGCGTGTGTGATCTAGGGACAAGAAAGGAGCCAAGCCAGTGGCCCGTGAGCTGGTGACTGCCCTCGGCTGTGATGCGGGCACTCCAGGGAGCCTGGAGGGATGGAGGGATGCTGATATGCGGATGCGAGCTTCAAAGCCTGGAGGCTTCCCAGGAGTTCCTATGGGAGGAGATGAAGCTGTGAGGCCTGGAAGTGGGCCTGCAGATCACGTGTGAGGTGCCTAGAGCTCTATGTTATGCATTAGCTGGTCACCCAGCGGAGAGGGACTGTGTCTGCGTCGTATCTCCTCAGAAAGCGGGAAGAGTAAAATGCAAATACTTAGTTGTTATTCTTTCTAAAGATTAATGACCGAGTTCCAGAAAGATTCAGGTTTGGTTAGAGCCTGTGGGTTGTTCTTTTTGCTCATCACAGAGTAGAAGTTAATGTCCCTAATTTGTGGTCCACCTCTGGAGATCCTGAGCCAGGACGGTGGCGGTGGCAGCTGGGCGGCAGCAGGAGCCCCGCTGCTCTTTGTGCTCACCAAGGCGGGAGCTGGCTTTGCCCGCTTGCAGGAACAGCTGCCATTTCGTGCCTCAAATCCTCATCGGTGAATTGCTGTGCTTAGCCTCTTGGGGAGGCTTTATATTCTTCTTCTCTTTGTTGCTGTCTTTAACTTGAAATAATAGTTGGTCAGAAACAAATGACTGTTCTGTGCTGGGTGTGGGGCAATGCAATAGTGGCTGCAGGTGCCCTCCATTTTGTGGACCGTGGGCACAGCTTAATGCCATAAGCCATTTTTATCAAGGGCTCGGACTTTTCTTGCTGTAGTATTTATCAGTTAGCTGTTCACTACATTGTAAATCCCTTTCTGCTGCCAGATCTCCGTGCTGCAGGTCTCTGGGCCGGGGCAGTCCGCACAGAGCCCGTGCGGACCGAGGCTGGCCTCGCTCGCCCTCTCCCAGGGGATGGAGTAGCAGGGAGTATTGAAAGTCAAGATTAAGATGTCCTGAGTGACGGATACAGCCTGAAATCACACGGATGGATGCCCTTAGGACAGTGGTGCAGTGGGAGACAGCAGGAGCAGGAGGGATGGTGCCCTGAGGGCAGAGTTCTCCGAAGTCCCAGGGGTGGTACGCAGTACTGCTGGCCGTGAGGTGGGTTGCCTGTGTTTGGAGGTGAGGTGACACTTTGCCACTGCTCCCTGTAACAACAGGGCAGATATGGAGAATGCCATGTAAAAGAGTAGTGCTGTCCCACCCGGGCAAGTGGCAGGAGTGCAGGGTTTAGGGGGCTGCAGTGCCCTCCCAGCTCAGCAGAAGTGGTCTGACCTGCAGCTGGTCTGAACACTCACTGCAAGAAGAAAACTAGAACCTGTGGGGAAACGTCAAACAGCAATCGTTAGAGAACACGATGCTGGAAAAAATTTCAACCCTCACCCCACAAACTCATTCCAAAACATATATAAAAGGTTACCCAGACAACCTTAATACTTCCAGCAATGTGACCTTGAGAACCACCTAGAGAGCAGGAAACTTGCAGGCAATCTCAGCTGCTGGCCATGAACAGTGCCCACAGAGTAATACGCTTTATTCTTCACCTTGCTTTCACTTGACTGCAGTTGCTGTCACCTGAGACTCCACTGGCATCAGGTTTGGCTCAGAGACTTGTTGCCTCTTGGGGGTTTCTGTTGAGGCATCTATGCAGCACTGAAATATTTCATAAGCATCCATCGGGGAAACTAAATCTCAAAACAAGCCAGCCCTGCAGGGGTACTCCTGAAAGGACATCTGAAGCAAATGTTGAGCTCCCTGGAAAACGTGTCTCTCTTTTTTTTTTTTTTTTTTTTTTTATTGCACTGGGCCCTAGGGTGCCAAAGGTGCCCATTGCAGAATTGGCTGCCTTCCTCTGGAAGGCAACAGCTAGTCCCTGGGCCAGAGGGTTGCAATCTAGTTTAAAGATATGAAAATGGAATTGGGTAACTAAATCATCTCCATGACGTTCCTCAAACTAGCAAACACCTGACTTGTTTCTAGGGACCAGAGCAAAACAACAGTGGGATTTCTATGCCTGAAATGTTAGTGTTAGGACATTGCTTTGGTGGGGAGGGAAAACGGTAGAAAAATGCTAAAATAGTGAGGCGATCGCTACTTTTAAACCCTCCTTTGTCATTTGTGTTTCATTTGCCTCAAGCTTCCCAGAGGTCTGCCCTGCTCGATGAGCTCCCTTGGGGCACATCACGCTCATCAAACTGTCACCAGCCAGGCCTGGGGACAGGGAGGTAGGAGCCAAGAGTCTGGTGTGTGGACCCACACAACCTGCTGGTTGTAGCCTGTCTCTGTGGCTTTGGTAGCAAGAAGCTCTTTGGAGTCCCTGGGCCCAACTCCAGATTATAATCTCCATGGGAGAGGGACAAAGTGGTGCCTCCGCCCTGTTTAGTTTTACAGTAAAGCATCAAGTTAAACCAGGAGTCGGACTGCAGGGGATGCTTTGGACTGACTGATGGAAGTGCCGTGGATGGCCAGGAGGGTCAGGGGTTGTCTCTTGTACTCCTGCCCATCTCCGAGGCTGTGGCAGCCCATTAGCCGTGGCTTGGTTACCGCTGAGAGGCGGTGAAAAGGGTTGGGAGTGGTAGTAGGAAAGCAAAGCCGTTACTGAAATAGGCCCAAAATGCTCAAGTGGTGACTTTTTCATGCCTGGATGTTTCAGGGGCACTTGTAAGAGCACTATTTCAAAAAAAAAAAAAAAAGGCAAGTGAGATTTCTAATCTATTATTCATTCAGGAAAAATCATTTCAGAGTAAAATAAAATATTTTCCTTCTCCACCTCATTCTTAATATACTCTCTTCTCTCTTTCTCTCTCCCCCGCCTTCCCTCCACCCTGCAGGGCTCCAGGGAACGGTATGTATGAAATTATTTTGTAAAATCCAATAAAAATTTTAATCAGGTCAACATCATTACAGGAGAGGAAAGTGATGGAGCTTTCCTGATGCATTAAAAAAAATGTAAAGGAAAAAAAAGCGATGTAAACATGCAGTTGTAGAAAGAGGTACAGAGAGCTGCACACCCGGCCGCCGTGCACTGCCGCCTCCTCATCCCGTCTCCATGGAGCACAGTCTCACTTTCAGCCATGCACATGCCAAATCCGTGGCTGTTTGACAGAGCCAGAAGCGTGCAGGCTCATGCGCATGCCTCATTCCCTTGCACATACACCAAATATACTTCAAAGTAGAGAGATGCAGGCGAAAGTCTTTGCTAGCACCCTTTAGGAGAACACCCACCAGAGCCTTAGGCCCATATGTCCAGATACTGCCCTTAAAGGGTGGTTAGTAAAGCAGAGGGACCAGCTAGTTATGTGGCAACTCCCCTTTTTAATCCTTGTCTCTCCAATTACCACGGAGGGGAATAAAAAGCCCTGGCAACACATGGTCATGCTCTGAGGATTTGCATAGTATATTAAGGCTTGCTAAGATCTCATTCCTGTCCTGACATTTACAGAAACTGCAGCTGGTGAGGCGCCTCTCCATCTTCCCTCTTTCAGATTAAATGTGAACTTCTAAATCTGCCAGGAGGAGCGAAGGGATTGCTGGGGAATGTAACTGTCTCGTGCAGACCTTGGTTCATTACCGCCATCAGAAACATGGAGCTAGGCCAAATGATAGGAGTGATGGATGTCCATGCAGGTCAAAACCCCTATGGGAGAGGAGCAGACGTACCAAGCCCTAAAAGTAATATACCGATGACTCCAAGGGATTTACAAAAGCCTCCAGGAATGAGGCAATTGATGCTGGGAATAATGTATTGTCGGCATCAGGCTCCTTGGGAGAATGTAGAACGGGCTGGTTACCTATCGCACCCTTCCCCACCAAGGTCAAGGTGGTGATTGTGACTGACAATGCCAGCCCTGGAGATGAGCACCATACTCTGAGGAACCCACCCATGCAGTGGGAAATGTAACTGCCCAGAGCAACACAGCTACTGATAGAGATGCCCATCTCTGAGCTGTTAGGACTTCTGTGGAGTTTGCCACCTCCCTGGGGAAGCATGGACCAATGGAGCAACCATGGGTCCTTATGTTTTTCTGACTCTGCTGGAATGTAGAATTGCCCTGGAGGACTGGGGGTCCTTTTGTTGCAGTTCAGAGAAACTGGGGTGGGGGCTTCACCTCTTGGGGATGAGAGTGCCTTGTGTTCTCAAGCTGGAGACAGTGGTGGTTAAATTTATGGAGAGGGTGGCATCGGTAGGAGTACAGCAGTGATTGCCAGGGCCACGAGCTGCCCTACAAAAGGTGGCTGAATCCTACCCTAGGGCAGGAGGTGTCTGTGGGGACCGTATCCCCAGCTAGGATCAGTCACTGAGGCTTTTCCAGTGACAGCACTGACTTAGATCAGGGTCGGAGCATGTTGCAATTCATCGCCTCAACTGTCCCCTTGGTGGTGGTGCCTCTCTGCATGGTGGTGTCACGCACAGCTTGTGGGAACGTGTGGCTGGGACTGTGAGCTGGAGCCTCTGCTGTCTGCTGGTAGATGGGCTAAAATAGGAGTTGAAACATTCAGCACTTCTGGAAAGAAAAATAAACTCCCAGGCAAGTGCCAACTGCAGCAACCATTTTGGCAGAGTACCATCGTGCAGGGGGTGGGGGGTAACAGCCCCATGGTCAATGGGAACATCCATAAGTGGAAACAGCCCCATCCTGGGCTGTCTGCGCTGGCACCCCCTCGCAGCCCACCCAGCAGCGTTCAGGCTCGCCCCTTTGCCTCCCCCAGCCGCAGGCAGACGTGGGCTGTGCGGTCAGAGGCAGGCAGAAGGCACCCTGCCCACAGCGCATGGGCTGGCACCTCTCCTCCTCCCCGTGATATGTCTTTGCCACTCTCTGAGTACACACACACATCCTACAGCTCTGACGTTATTCTCCTTTGGTTGATGTGAAGGACTCAAAAATGTCCATTTTAGGGTTTTTATATTTTGGGAGCCAGACTGAAAAATCTCTTCATGGTCAGTGACGAGCAGCTTATGGGAAACAGATGAACAATACTCCCAGGAATTCCTCTTATTTCTGCCTGTGTCTAAAATCTAAAGTTAGAAAGGGAAGGGTGGGGGGAGAGGAATAAAGTTTTGTGGGCTGAATTCCAGTTGAGTGCAGTGAGACAGTCTCTGCAGCTCTCCCCGTATGGATGCAGAGCTCAGATGGTAGAAGTGGGCATGGGAAGCTTGGGCAGGTACAGATCTGATTTGGAGCAAGGTCCTGCTCCCCTGCTGGGCAGTTGCTTATTCTCTTGAACGGGTTGGTCTTTTCTGGAGCCCGGAAAGAAATGGTAAGTGCACCCAGAGGCCGACCCGCCGAGGGAATCTCTGCACGGTGCGCTCCAGCCAGGCCTGGTAGCTCTTTGCAGAGGAGACCGCGTTCCTCTGGTCTCCCCCACCGTGGAGAAGTGATTTGCTTCCAGGCAGCCTGATGGTGATGGAGGACTTGGTGACCACCCTCAGGGTTGGTCTGCCTGGCTGTCGCTTTTCCCACTGTTGTAGATGTGGCTACTTAGGTCCTACAGGATTGATGCCTAGACCTGCCTCGTCTTGGCTGCTGGATGTTTTCTCAAAGCCTTGTGCTGCTGCCTGCAGGGCTGTGCCTGGTTGTGTGTAGGCAGAAGCCATGCCTGAAGCTGGGAAGGGAGAACTGCAGCTCCCTGTAATAGATGGCAAGAGGGACTGATGGCCCAAGTGGTAAATAAATCTTGTGGGCTGGGTGATATAATAAAGCACTTGACCTTTGCCCTAGTGGTTTATTTTGTAATCAGTGCCCAGCAATTGATTTATGGGATAATCAATCTTTCCCTCTTTCCTTTCCTCTGGCCTTGGTGTTGCCTGCACCATGGTCCTTGCTTCTGAGTGATGGCTCCAGGTTACAAACAGCGCCCAGGGATGAGGCTGCCTACCCCTACCCCCTTCTGTCCCCCATGCCCAGCTCGGGAGTGGATGTGCTATTTACAGCCTCATCTGCCCAATAAATGTTTATTAGGTAGCTCTCATCTCTCTTGCGGGGGCAGCCCTCTCCGCCTTGCCAATCTGCAGTACTCCTGGCCTGACAATGGGCTTCCCAACACCTCAGTTTATAACTCCTGCTACAAATTGTCCTGAGTGAAAGGCTTTCATGTCTCATGATAAATTTCCCTCACGTAAATTGAGGCTGTGAGCATCCTTGCTCTTCCCAGGGATGCTCTGCACTGGGAAGCTGCAGTTGGAGCAGTGAAGCTTGTGCAGGGGCAGAGTTCATGCCTGGGAGACGCACATCTCTGCTGCACGTTCATAGCGTGGCTGTGAGTCCCCGGGGCTTCAGACAAAGAGCAGAGCAAAGACCTGCTCAGTAATGTGCGAGTAACTTCCTCCCTGGCTATAATGCACCATTTTTCATCTTTGTGGCTATTATTCTCCTTTCTCTTGCACTGGTTTGTGTCTTCTCTACTCGGCGCTATGCTGCCTGACAGCTGGACGCAGCTGCGATGTGGGTGGGGGGGCAGGCGATGGGGAAGGACCATGGTATACCTTGGCATGGGGCTAGTGAGGATGGGGGCTACGTCCTCCTTTGCTGTGCAGTAAATCTGTTCTACCTAGGCCCTGATTCCCCTTTGCTCCCCGCCTGAGAGGCTGAGGGGATCCTCGCTGCTCTGATAGCTGCTGTGTGGCCAAGGCTGCCCAAGCAATCGATAGAGACCTCGGAGGGATCTCATAAATATGGTACTGTAAGGAAAGAGAAGAGAACAAGTGAGGGAGCTCAGCGTGCAGCAGGTCTCTGACAGGGAGCAGGTTCACCCAGTCAGAGATAGCTTGAGGAATGCATTTAAGTGCTAATTCCAGCTGGGTGGCACTTGTGATGATCCAGTGGGATACCAGCAAAGAAGGAAAGGTCTGAATCTCACTAGATTTTACTGGGGGAGAGGCAGCAGGGACAAAGCCCTGAAAAGCTCTGGAAAATACTTCCCGGTTTTAATAGCATTAAATTCAGGCCCACGTTTCTATCAGAGGCTCATCCTAGCGATGCAAGCTTACCAAGACCTGTGTGTCTTCCACACATCCTCAGAATATGTTTATCACGTACTGTGCTATGGGCAACCATGGGGAAATGGTGGCACCAGGAGAGCTGCCTGCATTGATGGAGACCTGTGGGACGGACTGAGGGGAGCTATGGTGGGTATCAAATGCTCTGAGCAGGAGGCTGCTAGGAAAGCAGAGCCCCAGCCCCATGGCATGTAGGGCACAGAGCTCTGTGAGGGATGGCGTAATTCTGAGGTGATGCTGTGGGGGATATGGGGCTGGGCTGGCTGCGATCGTTCCTAGTGATGGCACTTTTTCTGGGAAGTTTTTAAAAACATCATCATCTTCCTTACGGGAAGTCTTTCCTTATATCTATTCTAAAATTGCCCTTCTCTTATTTAAGGCCATTTCTTGTTGTAATACATCATCCTTGGTCAGCCTTAAAGGTTGGCAAACCCTGAGGGAAGAAAGGAAAGAGTTATAATGTCTGAGGGACTAAAGGTTTGATTTGGATGCAACCACATTTATTCAGCAGCAAATTACATCTTCAATCAAACCGATGCAAATCTGACTCCCACTTCAGTCTATTTGTTTGGACTTAGTGAGTGCAAGGGGATTCATTATTTCTTGTTCTGCCTTCCATCCTGCAAAGTTTATATGCGCATGTATGGACTTGCGCGCACTCGTCTGTAAAATCCCTGTTCCCCCAAGGTGTCATGCTGTTGGGAATAGGTACATGATGATCTTGGGGTGCGGGTAGAGCCTGTATCCCTTGGGAAAGCAGTAGGAAAACAGTGGTTTCTGCCCAGGATGGTACTGTGTGAAGGAAGGGAAGGGTACCTCGGAGCTGCAATTAGAGCTCTCTGAATAATTCAGTTTTTCAATGTGGTGTTTGAAGTAGAACAGTTAAAAAATGTCTCTGGGAGACTGACAGTGATCCCTTTCCCCTCATACACACCCTGAGGAAGAAACAAGCCATTGAAATCCATTTCATTTGTTTGGGGTCATTTCATTTTGTTTCTTATTTGTGCATGCCGGCTCGCTTCCTAAGTGAAAAGGGCTCTGTTTCAGAAATGTCCAGGAAAAAAAAGACCAGGTCTGAAACTTTCACTTTTTTTTTTCTGGAGTTCATCTCCGAATTTGACCTCTATGTCCCTGGATTGAAATGAAATCTGCATTTTAGGGTGGAGAGGAGAAAGGTAAATCCATTGCTTTTATGAACTATTTCCCCTGCCTTTGTCCCAGTCTGCCTTGGACATCTGTGTGCCTGTCCCTGCCTGAGCCTGCTACGAAGCCCCTGTAAGTTCTTCTCCTGCGCCTCCTGCCCTACGGGAGGACTGGGGACTTGTCCAAGCCCCGAGTTGTGCCATGGGCAGAGCCTCCCATCCCATGCTGCAGCCACGCTGGCTCCCAACACGTGGGTTGCGACACAGCCCTAACATGAAAGCAGCAATCTGATTTCTCCAGGACAGAGGGAGGCTTCTTCCCGTGTAATCGTCCTTTGTTTCTGGAGTAGCCATGACAGTGTTTTTGGAGAAAAACCTGCTTGTAATTTTTTTGTTTGGTCTTCTCCGATGCAACACAGCAAGGCCGTGGGGAGGTGAGTGGGTGCACGCCGTGTCCTGCAGCGCTCCCGAGCTGCCTGCCTGCTTGTGTCCCTCACACACCGGGGCCCTGGTCCTGCACGGGCCCACACGCGGGCTTAATTCCTTGCACTGTCAAAATCAATAAAACCTCACCAGTAAAGCTCAGGAGATGTTTGCAAGGTCTGGACTTAGGGTGGTAAGCCCTTCAAGGCTGGAAGTGTCTTTATGTTGTATGTGTGTTGCGTGGGGTTTTTGTTCCTGCTTGCAGCCTCCTGTTACCCCTGCCTACCAAGTCCAATCTGGATTCACTGCACAGAGCAGAGCGTTTTGAGCTGAAAACAGCTCAAAGCACCTCCTGAAAATGGTAGGAAAAACTTCTATGCTGAGAATAATGAGCGGTGAGTGCAGAGGAGGGACACAGCGGGAATTCCTCTCTCCTAGAAAGTTGCTCTGAGCCTGAATTTCAGTGCCACAAAAACCTTGGAGGATTGAGTACATGGGTCTGGGTCTGCTGTTTTTTTTTCACTTCTGAATTGTGTCAAAAAGCTTTGTCTTTTTATATAGATCCAAAATTGTACATGATATTATTTCAGAAACACTGCAACTGTTGTTTGCCCAGGGCGCCCCCAGCTGCTAGGGGATACTGGGAGGGGGACCAGCAAGCTTCTCTTGGGATGTGCTCATGTTTTTGGGACCGGTTCCTCAGGGTTGGTGTTGTCTGGCAATGATGTCTCTCAAAAATGTGTTCAAGCAGTGCCAGGGGGATGGCAGGGAGGGCTGGAGGCAGGGAAGCTCATAACTGGTACAGCATATGTGAGGCTGAGATGTTTGCCCTCTTCTCGAGCTGAAACCTGCCTGCATGGGTGAGTGGGCCAAGCCTGGCTTTCATGGGTGAGCACAGACCTCTAGCTGCTGGACCCTGGCTCCGGCATCATCCCCAGGTTATCTCC
Source organism: Charadrius vociferus (assembly GCF_000708025.1). NCBI lineage: Eukaryota > Metazoa > Chordata > Aves > Charadriiformes > Charadriidae > Charadrius > Charadrius vociferus. Next base: position 532,363 of record NW_009648717.1, on the reverse strand, counting down.
TGGCAGAAGCAGAGAATCATAGAATCATAAAATTGTCTAGGTTGGAAGGGACCTGTGAGAACATCGAATCCAACCATCAACCACTGCCAAAACTACCACTAAACCACGTCCCTCAGCACCGCTTCTACCCGTCTTTTAAATACTCCAGGGATGGTGAATCCACCACTTCCCTGGGCAGCCTGTTCCAATCCTTAACAACTCTTTCTGTGTAGAACTTTTTCCTAGTATCCATCCTAAACCTCCCCTGGCGTAACTTGGGGCCATTTTCTCTTGTCCTATTGCTTGTGACTAGTGAGAAGAGGTCGACCCCCACCTCTGAGCCGAGAGTTCGCAGACCTTTCCCCTGACTGCCAGCAAAGCCCACTGTGAACACGAGGTCCTGCCCGCAACCAGCTCTGGGCTGGCATGTGGCAGCAGAGGAAAGATCTCACAAGCATCAGATGACTGCCCGTGGTTTTAGAGGGGCACGTGGCCCCCAGTGACAGCTAGCTGCCCGACCTGTCCCTCTTCTCCAGGGACCTTGCTCGCTTCGGGCAAAGGGAGCTCATCTCCAAGCTCCTTGTTTCTGTCCCAGGCAGCCCAGAAGTTTTCATTTATCTCTTGTAGATTCTCTTCCCTGTAAATATTTGCTTGTAAAGCCAAAGTTATAGATGGTGTTATTTATGTGGAGGAAGTGGATATCTACGGCTGTTCTACTTCGTTATTGCCCACATTGTTTTCTGAAGGCCAGACCCCATTTTATAGGGCAGCTGGTGCTGTTACTGGGATTTCAGAGCTGGCCGGTTTAGGGCTTTGCCTCCTGATGCCTCTCACCCGCTTGGCTTGCGGGAGGCTTGGCTGAGCTTGCAGGGAGTGCAGTGACTTTTTCCTTGCACTGTCATTCCCTACCTTTTTCCCCTTTGATACTCCCTTCCCAGACAGCTCTGCTTTTCTTCTCTTCTACCTTACACCCCACCAGCTCTCCCCTGCCCCTTTATTCCCTTCAATTCCTGTAGCTTTTTGAACGTGCTGTCGATGACTGCTGGCCGGCTCTGCTCCTCTGGTTCCAGCACAGGGCTGGCCCCACGCCTGCCTTTCCCCGATGCTGATAAGCTGTCCCTGGCAACAGCTCCACACCGGCAGAACATTTCCCTCCTCCTGATCCCTCGTCCCACAGACCTCTTGAAGACCTGTCCTCCTTTGGCAACCCAAATCATCTTTTCTGGTTTTCTGTCTACCTCTTTGTTTGTCTTGTCTGTCTGAAGATCATCTTCATCATGACAGCAGAAGACTGGGTTCAGGAATGGCTCCCCAGGTGCCGTCCTCCATTGCGATCACCTCCTGTGCTGCCTGGACCCAGCTCTCAGCATCCATGTGCAAGCTCCGCAGGGGTAACCGAAGGTTGCCCTAATCCCGGGGCCAGCTGGGCGTTGCCTGGGGGTCAGATGGCTGCTCTCGGCCTGTCTCGTTCCCTTGCATCGGGTTGCTAAGGTACAGCTAAAACTCTCATCTGGAGTGTCATCATCTCACGGCTCAATTCCTGCAACATCCTTTTCTCTGGCCTTGACAAATGCAATCTTCTCCCACTCCTGCCTGTTCCGAGCTTTGCTGCAAGGATCATTTTCCTCGCCTGTCATTTTGCTTGTGTCTCCCATGCTTTACTTGCTTTTGCTGGTTCCTGCTGGCAAACAGCAGTTACCTGTCTCTGCTCTCCAGGCCTTTCACAGCTTTCTCTCCTGTTAACCTTGTAGTCCCCCTCCAGATGCAGTTTCCCGCTGTCAGTCAGCCTCTGGTGACAGCCTCTGTTGGCACTCACTGTGTCTCCCAGTATGCAGCTCTCCGCTTTCTGCCCCAGCACCTCTTGCTTGAAGAGGAGCTCCTAGATGCACCTTGCAAGAAATGTCTCCCTGCCCCTCTCCCCTCCTTTGCCAGCCTCTGTCCCCAGCCGGCGAGTGTGTGGGGGAGTGTGGGAGCCACCTGTCTACCAGGCAGCGACCCTGTTTTCTTCTGGGTCTTCTCATCTTCTGCTTAGGTTGAAGACCTTTGGGGCAGTGCCTTTTTTAGCAGTGGTTGCCTAAAGAAATACAAGCTTGTGAGATCCTCCTGGCTCCATGCATGCGTGATGTGTATCTGTCCTGCTCCCATGCTTTATGGAAGCAGTGATGAATTCAGACTGAATTTGGCAGGCTGGGTGGGGGTGTTACATTCCTCCAGGTTTAGTGAAAAGAGGTCTCTGGATACTGGAGAGGGACCTTCTCTGGCAGCCAGACATGGAGGTTTGCTTTGCACGGGGTTTGTACAGCTCAGGTGGAGTCCCTGCCCCTTCCTGCTTGATGCTCGCTCCATCGTGCCTGGAGCAAAGGGCTGCAGGCAGCCGGCCCAGGGGACCTTCCCCGGCCCTGAACCTTGCTGGTGGCTGAGGGACAGCCCAGGGCAGCATTTGCTGTTTCGATGGACTGGGTCCAGCCCCAGGCTGGGGTAATCCGACCTGCCTGGGCTAATCTGGAGCACAGGCAGGTTTGCGGTGATCCTGAGCAGCACGTGGAGCCCTGCTCTGTACCGCAACTGCAGGACAGAGATAAAAACGCATCAATGCCTTCATCTGCCCTTATGGATTTTTCCACCATATTTTATAAGCGTTCATTTTTATTTATGTGAGGTTAAAGTCAGTCCAATTTGGAAATCAACTTGTCTAAGGAGCTCCCCTCAGATCTTATTAGCTTCATGTAGTATTTCTATTCATTTTTGCTAATACCATTCACCAGGCTGGCTGCGGTGGTGGCTGCCAGAGATGGTAACCCTCTCCTCTCCAGGCCACTGGGGCTGTGAGCCCGGTGACTGTGGGGACGGCTGTGGGATTGGCAGGATCTGGCCAAGCAGTGAAGGGTTGGGGCTCCTGGCTTTCCAGCTCCCAACAGCATGGGGGGGAGGAGGGCAGTTTCTGACATCTGCTCCCACAGAGTCCCCCCTTGCTGCACCCAGCATCGCCAGCAGCCCACCTATCGCTGCTGGCACAGAGGGCATCTGTCCCTGCCAGTGTGGGAAATCAGTGGCTGGTTTGGACAGAGAACAGTTAAGAAGCACGTGGGCTATCCTTGTAATTAGAGAAATTCCTGGAAGAAAAAAAAAAATAAATCCATTGAGGGCTTTTAAAGGAGAGATAGGATGCCTGACTCAGGAAGTCCTTCAGCCGCAGATTGCTGGCGGCTGGAGGAGCGTCCTGGGGAGGTATCAGTGCACGCTTGGCCGGCTTCTACACCCCTCCCCTGGCATTGGCTGCTGGCCCCTGCCAGGGAGGGTATTGGCAGGCTGGACCTTTGTGCTGGAGCTGGCAGGCTCTGCTCGCCTTCCCCAGGCATTATTTCGGTAACCCCAAAGGAGCTGGCTGCAGGCGGGGTTGCAGTGTGAAGGTGGGGGGCAGGTGTCAGCCCCAAGCAGGAGCAGTGGTGCCTTCGAGCATAGGATGCATACCTCCCCGTGCCGGCAGCACAGCACGCGTCTCCTGAAGCATCACCGCTGCCCCGTCTCTCCCCTGCCTTTGATTATTTATTGAAGCAGTTTGATACTGGGTGACTGTAATTAAAAGAAGAAAAATACACACAATAAAATGATTTCTAAAATGGCAACATGCTGGATGCAGCGAAGCAAGGAATGTATTAAATATTTATTGCCACTGGTCTGCTGGGGGGAAAAAAATTAAATTATTTAGCCTGAGAAAAACATTTTAATTATTTAATTTGAGGGGAAACCTCCCCCACAGCCCTCCTTAGTACTAAACCCCAGACAAACGGCAGCATAATGTAAGGTTTGATTAAAATCTGAATGGGATGAAGGTCTGGAGATGGGAACAAGGGATGGGGAGCCACGTGGTTGCCGTCCGACTCTGAGGTCCCCCTGCTCTGCCACAGCGGGTCCATGCTGTGATCGTGTGTCTTGCAGGGGTAATTCTTCTTCTCAAGGGGTGGTTGGTGCTTGGCAGTAGTTAGACAGGGGTTTGCTCCACACGTGGGAGCCTGGGCTCAGGACAGAAGTTGCTGGGTGCATCAGTCACGGTGTA
>NW_009648717.1:505079-528317 GCF_000708025.1 Charadrius vociferus | reverse complement strand
TAGGGAATTGCAGCAAATTGCCACAACCCACCATCTGCAGCTTGAGCTCTCTGGACCTGTGGGTTGCTCTGAAGAGCTTCGCAGGGGCAGGAGCTCTGGTGCATCTGTCCCAGCAGCCCAGCTCCACCAGGCAGGCTCTGCTAGGCTCACCAGGCAGGTAGCTTGTGCGTGGTACGGGGTTCAGGCTGCGCAAACAAGCCACGAGGCTGTTCGAACACCTGTGTCTCATGGCATTTAGGTACTGCGGCTGTGAGGCTTTTCCCGAGAGCCTCTGCAGGAAAGGCGTTGGGGCCGGCATCCTGTCGGCATGTCCACTTGAGGCTGGAGCTAAGGATCTTCCAGAGTGAGAAGTACGAAGCGTGGGGTCTGGCAGTGGCTGATTGTTTTCTGTGAGAGGAGGGGCTGCGATTTTTTTCCCCTGTGTCTCCAGATTGACAGTCGCTCATTATTAGCCCCCTGGAAACAGGCACTTTGACTGAAAAGAGCCATCCCAGCCTTCACTGTAACAATCAAAGCAGCTCAAGAATAAACATGGCTTGGCAAGAATAAACACAAATTGCAGTGCTTGCTGTGAACAGTGATATCCAAGGGAGCAAACATCAAATGAAGGATTATCCCTGTTTGCAAGGAAGCTCTTCTAACAAGAGATTGAATAAGGACCATCTGCAGCCCAGAGTGAAGGGGCTACCGGGAGAACCTGCTCTCCAGCCATCAGGAGCTCTCCTGTTTGAAGCTCTCATGGTCTCCTTTAGGCACTGTCTGGTTTTACTTCATATGCTCTGTTGGCTGCTGAAGCCCTGAGCTCTTTGCAGCTGCCTCCAGGTTGCAGACAGCGTTGGTGAGCCCAGAATGCCCGAGGAGGGGAGTTGTGTGGGAAGAGGGTTAGAGAGGATGAGGAAGCTCACCCTGAGGTGGGCAGGGGAGGCAAGTGTTGGACCTGGCTGGGGTGGCTGCTAGCGAAAACGTGAAACTCCTGCAGAAGCTGGAGGAAGATTGCATCAACCAAATCCTGTGGGAAGCCCTGCTCTCTGCTCCTGACTCCTGGTCGTAGGGCAGGAGCCCTAAAGGCAACTCTTAACCGGCAGCCATCCCCCTGCCACCTGTGGGAAGCGAGGATGAGCAAGCTCTCCTCCCCAAACCCTTGCTGAGAGACAGCCCGCGTGACATAAATCAAATTTGGAGGCACGGAGGTTCTATAAACAAGCTTATTTTCTGAAGCCAGGTCCCATTATGTTATCTGTCACTTTATTGGGGTTTCTGAGCCATTTATTTTTATGTATATACATCGGAGCTGGTGAGCTGGCGTTGGCCTGAGAGTATAAAGCTGACAAGACACGGTAGCGGCGTGTGAAACCTGTCAGCAGAGCAGCCGCCTGTGAAATGAACACGAGAGCCGATGCCGACGATTTTATTTATGGGGAATCTCGGGTAGTGTGTGTTGGAGCAGTGGGTGCCGCCAGGCACGTGCCCAGTATGGCTGTGCCATCCTGAGGCTGGCGGTCCTGAGCCCTGGCAGGGCTAAGGTCTCAAGGCAGCTGGAGATGAGATTTTCTTCTTAAGGAGTATCTTAAGCTGCTGAAATACTTTGGTCACCCAGAATCCATATAAAAGGGCAAATTTTCTTGGAATGGAAGGTAATGAATACAGTTCTGCAACACTTCGCTTTCCAGCGTTGATCTTGCTGGTAATTGTTCTCTTAACTTTTTGTTTGTTTCTTTGTATTTAAGATAAACTCAGATTTAGTGTAAGGATTTGTTCTGAAATGGGAAAACAGGAGTTTCCTTATCTAAGAAAAGTAGGACTTTTAAATGTTTTTGAAACTTTTTTCCAGTTATCTTACCCCTGGAGCAACATTTTGCCAAATTCAATAGTCTTTACAAAAGCCTAAATGAATAATTGTTTCTGTCATGTTCCAGGAGAAAATTATTTAGATCAGCATTTTTTCCTCTCAGTTGGAGCAAACATTTTGGAGGTGAGGTAGTTTTGTGGGTCACTGAAAACCCTAAAGAATCATGTAGATATTGTTATCAGGGTGACGGAACAAAACACGGACCCTACTCTTACCCTGTTCTGACCTTGCTGTAAGCCCTCTGGTTTAGCGCAGAGCAGATGCTGCTGTCGTGGTCTGGTCCTTCAGCAGGCAAAAAGAGCTCAGTGCACTCGTGTTGCTTTGGAAAGGCAGTCGGAGATGGCCAGTGGCTGTGTTGCACGTGGAGGTTGGTGCCCCTTGCCTACTCGTGCCGAATTTTCAGCCTGAAGACATTCGTGCTTGCTGTGCCAGCCCTCTCCCTCTCAGTGACACCCTGGCCGAAGCTGGCGCGCGGCGGTTCGGTAGACACCAGCCTGGCTGTGTTTCACTGGCAGGAGGCAAGTGTTATGGCTTGTGCTTGGCAGTGGAAGGGGTCAGCAGAAAGCACCGTGCTGCGTGCCGGTCCTGTGGGGCTGGTCGCGTGCAAGGATGTCTCTGATGCGTAAAACCTGTTTAGGTTTTGTTTGGCAGGAATAATACTTTAAATTTTAATCTAGACTCCCACCCTGTCTTCATGGTTCATGAGCAATAGCCATGTGTCATCTTCCCAGAGCCATTCAGGGTAATGCATCTGGAGCGGCTGCGTGTCTCATGGGTGACCATCGGAGAGCTGAAGGCCACAGGTTAGATGGTGGCGTTTTTCCTCCTCAAAGCTGCAAGCCCTGACCTGTCGGTAGGAAGTTTCCCAGTGCTGCTCTGTCGCCTGCTTAAAAGCGAGCGGGTATTATTTTAATCCTCAGCTTTCTCTCTGGTTTGTGTGAGGAGCACGTTTCCTTTCCCGGTTTGACTTGCAGCCTCTTTCCCCAGCACGTCGGGTGCCAGCCGGCTGCAGGAAGGGCCTCTTCTCCCTGAGCGAGAGCAGGCAGCTCTGCCTGATTGATCTCCTGCCTTCCAGCCCGGATCATTCCTCTGCAGGTCTTTCTCTCACTTGCCTGGGCACTGCTAAATCTTCCCTGGAAGGAACAGCTATTTGTCAAGTGAAATAGGGAGCTTTGAGTTTCATGTTCCCCAAGGCCACTTAGCAGCGCTCTGGCTGCTCTCTGGACACTTGCTTGTGGTACGAGCGAGGATGAAGGCCATGAAGCTTTCCTGGAAAGAGAGCTGCCTTCATCCTGCCTGATGTCAGTGCCACTGCTTCGAGCACTGTGTGCCATTTGTCCATGCCCCTCATCCTGGAAAGGTGTAACATGCCCTAGGGTTACCCTCCACGGAGCGACGTCTGTGGTCCCCGTGCCATCGCCTCGTTCCTTTGTGCTTCTCTGCATCAAGTCACTTATTGACTGGGAGCGTAATTGTGCTGCATCATGTCTAATTGGTTTGCTCTGTCGCTCTCCATTTGCTTTCTCTGTCTGCACGCTCGCCGCTCCCCTCCGTAAAGGCGCTGAGCTGTGAGCGTGAGCAGGGCACGGGGCCGCCGTCCTGATTGCTGGAGGAAAAAAAGGCACCCAACTTCCTCCTTTCTTCTCCTAAATTCAAATGACAAGAAACAGAGGAAAACAATTTTGCAAACCCTTGGCAGAGGGCCAGCTCTGATAAAGAGCCGTAATTAATCTCCCCAGCTTTATTAGAATATCATTACAATTAACTCAGCAATCTTCTGTTGATCAAAGCCATTGTTCCCCGCAGAGCAGAGGAAGCCAGCGCGAGCCTGGATTGTGCGGTGCTTAAAAGCACCTCGAGCTGGCTCATTCCTGCCAGCCCAAGAGCAGCAGCTCCGTCCTCCTGGCTGGCAGCATGAGGACCGGCAGAGGTGCGGGCAGGAGAGCTCTGTTGGCACAGACCTCTGTCCTCATCCTGGCTCTTGAGCCACGTGCAGCTTTGATTTTTGGGTTGGTTTTTTTTTTTTTCAGCTGCTCTTCTTTGTTGAGCTATTATAGCCCAGATCCCTCGCGGCCACCTCGGTGTCCCTCATTCCCGCTGTAGATGCTTTTGGGCCCAGCCTTTTAAGCGCCGGGTTTATTCCTTTGTGTGTGTTCACACAGCTCTTCGCATGCCTGCTTCCTCGTCTCAGCTGGAGATGCGATGACTGCTGCAATAATACAGCTAACAGCAGCATAGCGGGTAAAGAAACCAGGGGAAACGTTTGTGGAAGCCACGTTTGAAAGAAAGGAGGGTTGTCAGAATGAAGCTTCATAAGCTCTACAGTTAAATAGCCCAAGATGTGTGCTATAGAAAAGCAGAGAAAATGAGTACCATTAAACTACCCCTTTCCTCCTTTTCAAACTGTTCTTTTAATATCGGGTATTTATCTGTAATTTAAGCCTGTGATTAGTTTTATCAAAAAGATAGTTCTGAGGCAGAGATCTTAAAAATGATTAGGTGTGTGTTTGAAAGACAAGAACAGCTCCACTTGCACTGCAGGATAAAGATGTATCTGTTTGCGCCTTGAGCATCCGTCTGTGAGGGCCGTGTGCCAGAAGGAATCTCCTGGTTCTACACAGATCCCAACCCACCCCAGTCTTTCAGGGCACTTCTCGTTCTCCTTTGAAGGTGCCAGAGCCGGACCTTCTTGTCACTGGGCAAAATCGTTTGTCTGTGGTGATTTTGTGTCTCCTCTTCCTCATCATGCTTCTGCTTTTGGAAAATACTCTCAACTTCGGTGCTGTCACTGGGGTCCTGAGGCCACAGCCTTACGGATAGCTCAGGGTGCGCAGACCTGGAGACACCTGGGACGTGGAGGCATTTGGCAGTTTTGCTTCAAGAGCCATGAGAGGCTTGCTATGGAGGGGGCTGCAGCCCATTCCCCATCTTCTCCTGCCTGCATGGTGGCAGCCAGGCTGGAGCAGTGCCCAGGAACTCTTCCGCTTTCTGGTTCTTGGTACAGACCCAAGGAGGTTTGCTCCAGGGCAAACAGCCTGGCCCTGCCTCCATTTTCAGATTTAAGATGGCACAGGTGGAGGTTTTGTCCCTAAAATGCTTACACATCCCTATCTGCTTACACAAAGAGAAGCATGGGAATTTGAAAAGCTCTGGGTCTCGTGGTTTCTGGAGCAGGTTGTATTGGGCAGGTGAGCTGTAGTGGAGAAGGCAACGCGAAGCTGCCTGGCCAGTCTGCCTGGGAAGGGTTGTTGGATGAAGGCGTTTGAACTCCTCACTCTTGCTTTTTGTCCTGAATTCTCATCTGTTTGAATTGTCTACACTTGTGAGCCCTGGGAAAAAGAAAAGAGAAAGAAAAAGCAGGTCCAGGGTTGGGTCTAATCGACCTCGGCATTGTGCCTTTAAGCAGCCACCCGGGAGAATGGAGCAGCTGCTCCAGTCCATTTGCTGGTGCAGATACCGAGAGAGTGCCCGTTCTGCATAGCTTCACCTGCTCGCTGCAAACCCTTAACCCTTCGGAGCTGGAAAAAAAGGGTCAGGACTGCATTTGCAGTGTAGGTTTCCTATGCGCAGTGCAGGGTGCGCTGAGCAAATGCACCTCGCTGGCGGCTGGTGTGAACCGAGCACCGAGCAGGATCTACCTGGGGGTGACACCCAACTACTGCTGGGGGCCAGGGGCATCGCCAGATTAAAAAATGCAATCAAACAACTTCAAGGAAGAAAGGTTTGTTAAGGACTAATAAGAAAATGACGCAGAGACCCTGTGTGGCTCAGAAGCTCTTTAACCTCAGTCGCCTGAGGCTGGGAGGGGGTTGCAGAGAAGGAGGGTAAGTAGGGTTATTCTGTATTCACCGGGTCTTCCCTCTTCCTTAGGCACCTGCCTGCAGCCATTCCTGGGGCCACGCTCCTGAGGCACACGGCCTGGAGCTCAGTGTGGCCCTTCTCAGCGTGCAGACCTTCCCTGGTCCCCAAACCCTCATACAAGGGAAAGATGAAGTTTTTCATCTTGCCCAAGGCTGTGTCCTTGGGTATGGAACTTCCTCACCTCTCTGGACTGCTGAGGAGGAGCTGTGGCTGGGTGAGGGTTAGGTTTCCTCTCCCCAGCACAGCTTGGCCAGGCCATAGAGACATACACCCTGCAGTCTGCATCGGGACCTGATGCTGAAGTGGTGTCCTCAGGTTTGATGTAGGCTGCCGCTTAGGACTGCCTTCCCACCTCTCTTTCCCCACCCCTTTTGTGGCCGTGGATCTGAGGCACCAGAAAACCCTAAGAACAACAAGACAAACCCATCAGGGCCATAGAGCCCCTGATGGCAGGAGTTGTGGCTTCGTGTAAAGTACCGTAGTCTCCATGAGGTCTTTCGCTGGTCGGTCCCTAAAATGAGAACTTGTCCTTTCCCACTGTGGCCACCAGTGCTCCTCACTATGGGCAAGGGCATGAGGGGTGGGCTGGGGACGGGAGGGGGTGCTCAGCCCACCTCAGGGTGCCCCCCTCAGGGTGCTGAGCAGGCTCAGAAGGATCAGGAGCTGGGGAGGGGTCTTCTGAAAGGCTTAAAGCAATGCTTCCCCTTCATGCCCTGTCCCCACGTGGCTGGGGACATTAGTCAGGCTTCTGGCGCGGCTGACTTGGGTCTGCGAGTGAGACGCTTGGGCTTGAGTGTCAGGTTGTTATTTAATATCATTAGTAAGTGACAAAACTGCGTGGAGCACTTCAGGCGCAGACAATGGCTGGAGGTGGGATCATTTGCAGCCCCAGGGAGATGAGTGAGCGGTGAAGGTCAGAGACGTCTCATTCTAGGCTGTCTCTGACTCCATCTCCTGCTCATCACCTCGAGGAGGCAGGAGGGATGGGCGTTTCCTTGGGGGGAGATACGGGAACCCCTGCATGTCACCAGGGGACTTCAATGTGCCCCAGTGTGGGGTGCCCAGGATGGTCTGTGAGGAAGGATAACCTGTGTAGCTCTCGGATGCTCCTCTTCTTGTATCACACTGTTCTTTAGGGGCTTCGGTATGGGGAAGGGCAGACTCCTGCCTATTACAGGGGAGCTGCCCAGGGGAAAAGCAGTTTTAGTGTCTTTTCTACCCAGCAGAGGCAACTGAGGAAAAAAAAAAAAAATTGCAAATGTTTTTCTTGAAAACTATTTTCCATGCTTGGTGCTAGCTTTCCCCCAGAGACAGCTGGAGATGGTGGACCACTGAGAAAGCAGCATCCAAACCAGCAGCGCCAGCATCTCCGGGAAAGCTGCCTGCTTCGGTGCCTGGCTAGCCGTGGAGCCCCGGGGGGAGGTGGCTGTAGTGGCAAGGACAGGAGCCAAAAAGGCAGAAAGCACCTGTCTAAGGGGCGGGATGGAGGCAGAGGCACCTCTGGCCAACATGCCTGGAATGGGAGCCGAGGGATGGCGAGTCATGTAATCATCTGCTTGAAGCAATCGCAGGCCGTCAGCAGAGCGGAGAGACACTTCCTCGCGTTTATTTAAGGCGAGATGCCCTAGTTTTGTGCTTTCAGTGGAGTCCCTAATTATTCTTCAATCTTTGTAGTGAGCTAATTAGTTTCGCAGCACTCAAGGCTGGGGAACACTGATAGGCTTGGGAAGCACAAGCTGGAGGGACGAGGAGGAGGAGAGAGAGCTGGTGGGAGATGGCTGACTGGCAGATGGGAATGTCTGGGAGCAGAGCAGGGTTTGGAGAGCTGATGGATGATGGTCTGGGAAGGATGATGGAGGAGGGAAGAGCCACAATCTCATGTCAGGCAAGGTGCTGGAGCGTAACGATACAGGCAACAGCGATGAAGCGGCAGGCGGTAATTGAGGGGGATGTCGAGGTGGGAGCGAGAGGGATGGCCAGTGGGAGAGCAGCCGCAGAGCCCGGTGCAGGGCTCAGGGGGTGGGATCCTGCACGGAAGGGTGCACGGCCGCACGCAGGGCAGCACAGTAACTATCCTTTTACATGGGCGCTTCCTTGGGCTGCTGCCTGTCCCGGGGTGCTGCTGACTCGGGCTTGCAGGACCAGCAGTGTTTCCTGACTGTCCCATCTCTTTTCTTGCTTAGTGGTGACACCGAGGAGCTCTGCTGGGAGAGGCCAGGCCGGTCCCCGCCACATGGAGCAGCTGGTCCCTGAGCTGGATGATCACCTTCCCAGATGATCAGAGCCGGTTCTTTCGGAGAAAGCCACCACTGATAAGGTAACCAACACTGATAAGTGGGTTCACAACGCTTCCATGCACGCAGTCCGCTCCGGCTGGTCTGTCCATGCGGATGCCTTGCTGCTCTGACGCTGCGTTGTGCTCCTTACATCCGCACTGCGAGCCCGAGGAGCACAAAGGTCTCATTCCTGTTCTTGCTGTCGTTAGGAAGTTCCCAGTGGCCACCAAGTGCAGTGTGAGAACTCTGAAGTGCCCAGGTGGCCGTGGATTTATTAGGGTATTATCCTACTAGTGCTGCAAATGGTGTCATCTGTCTTCTAAACTTTGCACTTTATTTCAGGGAGAGAATTTAGTATATCCAGGCAATATGGTGTAGTTTTAGCATATGATAAAGCCCTGCTGGGAAGTGTAGTTTTATTGATTTTGTTATTAAAGTGCCACTGGAATAAATTTGCTCATTTGAATGAAATGTCTTATTACCTGGATCGTAACAGGCACATGATGAAATCTCTGGAGGGGCTGGAGCTACCTGCTGCCTCGTGATGGGGAGCTGAGACGGAGAGGCTGGCAGGGACCCACGACTGCCACCCTGCTCGCCCGGGGCTGGGTCACCCCGAAACCCCCAGCACCCACCTGAGTCTGCCGGGAAACTCCGCTTGGAAACCTCAGGATAGGAACAAACTGCAGTGGTGGGGGGACACTGTATTTATTTGAGGTTTGTATTGCTCCTCTGATCCTTTGCTCGGGTAAGGATGTTGTTTTAAAGGGAATTGAGGAAAAATCTCATTCACAGGGCAGTATTTCTTTAGTATCACCAGTAATGGGGGTGGATTGGGAAATGAACCGTTCCCCATTACACTGGGACCTAACTGCACAGCCCATGCTTTCCAGTTAAATTTTGATTGCCTTGAATCCTGCAGATTATGGAAAATAAGAAAAAGGCCTAGTAAAATTTATGGGTTTTAATCATAAACCGATAGAATCACAGTAAATCTATCATAAGTATGCAGATACAGACCCAGGAAAAAAGACGGGAAAGCAATAGGCCCACTATTGCTGGAGGAGCTGCGTGTCCCCATGGCGGGGCCAGGGAGGTGGGGAGCGGGGCTGCTCCCCTAGCTGCACCTCAAAGCCTTCCTCCTCTGCCGTGTCCTGCAAAAACCCGGTAGCAGGGATGACACTGCAAAGCCTGTGCCCTGTCTCACGGCAAACCGGCCCGGCAGGGCTGGAGAGCATGTGGGGACTGAGGAAAGGGGGAGGTGGGAAAAGGGGCACAAGGCAGGAGAGTGGGGAAAGAGAGGGAAGGAAAGGGAGAAAGGAGAAAAGGAGGCGAAGCCCCAAGGTCTTTCCCTCTGTGCCACTGTGCTGCTCGCCACGGAGGGAGCAGGATGAGACCCTGCCAGGGGAGAAATGTGTGTGCAGAGAGGGGACTGTGAGAAGCACAGACGTGGTGAGGAGAGAAGAGCACTTGACAGAGAGAAATGGCAGGAGAGTGAGAGGGAAGCACAGAAGGCAGAAAGTATTAAAAAAAAAAAAATAAAAAAAGGAGAGAGTGAGCGATAAGGAAGAAAAAAGGGAGAGAGTAAAAAATTGACTCTGAAGCAGAGATAAGGGAGGGAGGGCAGTTAGTGGGAGAAGGAGTAAAATTAAGCGCGATAAGGCCTGATAGAAATGGGGGAAAGCAGCAACCTGGGGCAGCGTAGCCAGGGTGTGTGGGCAGAGAGCTGGGGGGGCTGTAAAGGGCCAGCCCGACCCCCTCTCCTCTGGTCACCCTCACCCCTGCGTAGGCAAAGGTGTCAGGCTCAAACGTGGCCTTTTGCGCTGCTCTACGTGCCTCTGACGATCCAGGGAGAGGAACTGAGTGGGCGCAGGGACCGATGAAGAAGGTCAGGGAGTCGGTGGGTATAAGCGTCTCTCCCGCAGGGTGCTCTTAACTCTGCTCCTGCCCCGGTGGAAGGGGAGAGCCAGGTGCCTGCCAGCCACAGACCACAGCGGTGGGGGGAAATGTGGAGCCTGGTGGGGAAGGAAGTGCCTGGGGTGGGTGATGTGCCCAGGCTGGAAGAGCTGAATAAGCCCTAGTCCTCCTCCCTGCCGCGTCCCGACGCACAGTGCCCGTCATGGAGATCTCCATGGGGCTCCCATCAGTCTCGGAAATAGGGGAGGTAAGGCATGTTTCACAGGCAGCCTCCTCTCCTTGCCCTAAACACACCTCTTCCTGGGTTCTTTTGCCACCTTTTTTAAGCTGTTTTATTAAGTGCTTTTTGTTTATTCTTATTAAAAAAAAAAACCACAACAAAACCAAGCGAGAAGTGCTGTCTGGCTATGACACATAGCCCACGGTTAGCTGAAGAGCAATGCTGGAACCCAGCCCCTACTCTCTCACCCCTGATTAAACTGCAAAAGAAACACACTGTAAATTTCAGCAAAGGAGAGAAAAAGAGTTTATTCTTTGGGTGGGTTTTTTTCCCCATCTTTACCAGCCATGAAAATTGCTGAGCTGAGATGCCAGCCACTCTGAGATGCTTTTCTTCTGCTCCATCCATCTGCTTTAATCACATGGTGAGTGAAAAAAAAAATTATCCAGTTCACAAAGCATCGAAGATTAAAAAATCAGTGTGGATAATAAACTGTGTGGCAGGAAGCAGTGTAACAGAGCATCGGGCAAACCCGCTAATGAGGGACTCGGAGCCTCAGCTGGGATACAGGGCAGGCAGCGTGGCTTTCTCCCGGGAGGGTTTTGAGCAGCAGAGGCGGTGGGTCTGGGGTGCATGTGGGTCGGGGTGGCATGTCCCGGGCTGGGAAAAGTCCTGCGCTAGCACAGCCTGAGACGTTACACAGAAAAGAAATCATTTTCTCTTCTTTTCTTTTTTAAAGCTTCTTTTTAACAATGAAAGACTTGATTCCTCCCTTTGATTGCTGGGTCACTGTAGTGTGCTGCAAATACCTTATTGGACTTGGTTATTAGTATATTTTTTTTTAAATCTGTGTGTGTTGAATTAGCTCTTTTAATTACAGCATTAAAAATGATAACTGGAGTCGATGAAGAAGCTCTTTTGGATTGCCAGTGTTAATAGCTGTCCAGGAACACGGAGAACCCCCCGTCCCCACCTCTCTGCTGTCTGTTGAACCACTGACTGAGTTATTGTCAGTCCTGGTGGCGAGGCTCAAACTGAGATTTCTGCACCTAACGTGCTGCTGTACGTGGCTTTTTTGGCTCTGCTCAGCTTGGCGTCTTCCTCCGGAGGGCCGGGGCATCAGTGCATCCCTGCCTCTCCCAGGGGAGAGCTGCTCCAAACCGGTGCTCGGGGAGCCGGGAGCAGGATCTGCGGTGCAGGTGGAGCCCAGCACGCCTGCCTTCGCCTTTGGGCCTTGGTTTGTGTGTTGTTGTCTTGTGGTTTCGTATTTAGCTCACTGAAAATGTTGGTTAAACACTGGTGGGAGGGGAAGCTCGCAAAGAAGCATTTCGCTTTGGCTCTTCTAAAAAGCAAAACAAAAGCAAAAGGCTTTTAAAAAAATGTTTTGGTTTCAAAGTTATAAAGGAAAGATGGGTTAGAGATGAGAAACTAACGAATCAAAGCTCCTGAAACCTGCTGTTGAGAAAGAAACACAAAATGTTTTGTTTGAAGATGAATAGAAAGTTGAAACCAGCAAAAAATCCCCCCTCCCCACAAGCACAGATGTTTCAGGTTGGTTCTTCTAGATTGGCACACTGCTGGAAGAAAAGCAAATCCATTCTTTTCCCTGTCGGCGCTCCAGGTTCCTGTCGCTTATTTTTTATCATCTTGTAGTGACTTTGATCCCTGAAGGCTCCTTAAGTGCTTTACAAATCAAGCATGCAAATCTCAGCTCATCCACCTCGGAGCTGCTGCCAGGGCTGGGCAGGCCAGGAAGCCGCTTGCCAGCGTGGTGCCACCGGTCCTGGTGGCAGCCGGGAAGAGTGGGAAGCACCCGGTGCTTCAGTAATGCTTATAAAAACCTTCAGTACCCATATTACCACTGTTTTCAGGGATGATTTGTGATTCCAGCACAGCCAAAGGCCATCAGGCTGTGCTGGGGTCCCCAGGCCACGGTACCAGCCCTGTTTCTCGCGTGGAAAGGCCCCGTGGGAGGGTTGGCCGTGGCCTTCGCCCCACCTTGCACCTTCTGGGGATGGGAAGTTGGCACAAACCAGCTGGGGAAGGGCTGAGCTGGTCTGATGATGCATCTCTTATTTTCAAAGCTTGACTTGCGACATCTCTTTCCCCATCGCTGTCTCTTAATTTCACCCTCTCCCTCTGGGGTTGCCCTCCTGACTTGCTCCTCAGTTCATTTGCTGTACAACACTTATATGCTGATGCTTTCTGCAGCCTGTGCGGTATGGATGCTGTAGGTAGCTCTGCTCTCAGGGCGGGGTGGCACTGTCACACCTCTCCTGCAAGGGATGCCCCAGCCAGCACAGCCCTTCCCCGGGGGCCAGTTTAACCCCTACTCTTCCCCTTTTTGCCTTAGGACAATACAAACCTCCCAGACTGCCTGATCCCGAGTACCAGAGCTGAGCAAAGGGAGGTCACTGCCTGGGGACCAGACCCCATGGTGATGGGCACGCTGGAGCTAGCACTGGAGCAGTCGCTGCGTTACACCCTGCACCATCTTCTTGCTGTAGCCCTGTGCCTGTTCTCCTCTGGCTCAAGCTCTGTGTGCGTATTTATAGACGTATGTAAACTTTTTAATTTTTTTTTTTTTTTCTCTCCAAACAGGGCCTCCTATAAGCCTGGAAGCTAAATTCCCTTGCACGTGCCTGAAGGTGCTTGTGAGTCTGGCTGCCAGCGGTCAGGTCTGAAAACCAGGGTGAGAGTCGTTCAGGCAGGTGGGGAGCAGCGCTGGAGCTGCTCGGGCTGCTGAGTACCAGGGGCCGGGGGTGCTGGGCGGGCAGGGGCAGGCCGGGCCCCGCTGCGTGTGCCGCCAGCGAGGATGCTAACAAAATTGCAGCATCCCTGCCCGCAGGGACAGACGTCCATAGCACAAGAGCCAGCTTGTGCCCCATCAGAGAGGAGATGCCACTGTGCTGCTGGCAACAGCAGGCAGAAAGTCCTCTCCCCAGGTAAGAGGCAGTGGGACCCCCGGGTACCCCCAGTCCCGCTGCCAACACTGCCTGGGCAAAGCCTGGCCCCGCTGGCTCTCAGCCCGGGGGCTGTGGGCACGGCGAGCTGCTGCCTGCCCTGCGATGGGGCTCCGTGTCCTTCTCACCACGCGGAGGGCAGGCAAACAGCCCCGCTATGTACTGCTTACGCACGTCAGCGCTGCGGCCCTGCTCCCCCGGGGCTTTGAGGGCGGGCAGGGGAACTGGCTGTACAACCACGACCGGTCCTTGGGGAAAAAAAAGTCGAACTCTTCTTGGTGCTGTGCAGAGCCCATGGCACCGCGGGAAGTGCCTTTTGGGGGAGTGCGAACCCTTGGTGTCAGCGGGAGACTCGCTCTGCCCTGGGGCTGTTCTTGGCGAGGCGGCTGGAAAATGCCTCCGAGGCGAGAAAGCGAGCGCTCGCCAGATACAGAACTGGACAGATCAAGAAGTCAAGATTTTGCATTCCAACTATCTATAGGAAATAGGGTTTTTTTTATTATTTCAAGTTTTCATAAAAATCCATAATTATTGAAATCAAAGTTACAGAAGAAAGTTCGTAACTTTTTATTGATTTTATTTCTTTTTTCTTTCTTTTTTTCCCCCCTCTGTTGTTTTTCCCTTTCAGAGTTATATCTGACACCAGAGTCCATCAGACAAAGTCCTTACAAACACAGGAGTCCTGAAGACATCGGCTGAATGTTTTCCTGGTATAAAGAAGAAGAGGAGGAGAAAGAGGTGGTGACAGTGCGGGTGCAGTGGGTCTGGACAGGGGCGGAGGGCGTGGTGGAAGGAGAGAGGTCGGTATGTTTGTAGCAATGTTTGTTTTTTAATTATTTTTTTATTTGTTCATTTGTTCTTTTTATTTTTTTTTAAAAAACACCATTATTATTTGCAAATTGTTGCCTGGTTAAATCATTTTCATGTTGAACTTGCGCGGCGCGTCGGCAGAGCTGATGCCTGCGTCGGACTTGCGTGGCACGTACTCGATTTCAATGTTGTGCTTGGTGTTGCCTTTCCCCCGGCTCCACAGGAAGAGGAGCACCAGACAGAAGAGGACGACGCCCAGGAAGGAAATGAAGCCCATGGTGGTGGCGATGATGAGAGTCTTGATGTCAAAGGGGAAAGGCACGGTGGCGCGCGTGCTGTTGGCATCGCTCTCGTTGGGCTGGTTGGAGATGAACGCGAAGGTCTTGTTGGGCTGGTGGGGCCAGTCTGGGGAGTAGCTGCGCACGTGCAGGTGGGCCAGCATGGTGTCGTTGCCACCCGCGTTGCTGGCGATGCATAGGTAGGTGCCATTGTCCTGGATCTGGGCGTAGCGCACCTCCAGCGTGCCGTCAGGGAAGACAGTGAGCCGCCCGTTGGTTTTGGTAGAGATGAGGTGCTTCCGGGGAGACAGCCACATGATGGTGGGGGGTGGGTCCCCATCTGCCCGGCAGACGAAGTGGACCGTGTGGCCTTCGTCCACAAAGATCTGCTGAGGTTTGCGGTCCCGTATCCGGGCTCGGCGGCAGGTGAAGTAGTTGGGCAGGAGGACGTCGGGGAAGTCTTTGAACTCCTTGCCCTGGACGAACTCGGGGGTGGAGCAGGTGGGCTGCTGCTTGTTGAAGTTCAACCTCCATCGCCGCCGGAAAACCCAGAGCAACCGACAGTCGCAGGCTAAGGGGTTGTTGTCGAGGATGAGCGTCTCCAGATTGCCCACCGAATGGAAGGCTGACTCCTCCAGGGTGGTCAGCAAATTCCCTGACACGTTCAGGATGCGCAGGTAATTGAGGCCGCGGAAGGCAAAGGGCTCGACCGTGGTGAGCTGCCCTCCCACCAACTGGATCTCCTGCAGCCTGAGCAGGTCATGGAGCATGGAGCCCTCGATGGTGACAATGGGGTTGTAGGACAGGTTCAGGAACCGGAGGTAAACCAAGTGCCTCACTGACACATACGGGATGGACGTCAAGTTGCAGTGGGTGATGGACAAGGAGGTCAGGTTCAACCCATAGAGGCAGTTGGACGTCATAGTATCCAGGTAGGGCCAGTGTGAGATCTCAAGGACCTTGAGCCGGTACAGCCTCTTGAATGAGTAATCCCGGATGGTGTTGATGTTCAGATGGCGCAGCCGCAGCACGATCAAGCCATGAAGGTGAGACAGGGCCTCCGTGGGGATGGAGGTCAGGTTGCATTTCTCCAGGGTCAGCTGCTCCAGGCTGTTGAGGCCACTGAAGGCCCGGTGGGAGATGTACACCAGGTCGTTGTCTCCCACCTCCAAAGACTTCAGGTTGTACAAGTCCTGGAACATGTAGTCTAAGAGGATCACAATTTTGTTCTCGCTAATGTCTAGCTTGGTAAGGTTGCTGAGTCCGGTAAACACCCCCAAGGGGATCAGCTTGAGTCTGTTACTCCTGAGCCCCAGCGTCCTGAGGTTGAAGAGGTTGTTGAAAGCCCCAGGTTCAATGGCACTGATAATGTTCTCATTTAGCTCCAGCTCCTCTAGGTGAGGGTAGTTGGCAAATTCATCCTGGTTGAGCGTCTTGATGCGGTTCTTGCCCAAGTCCAGCAGCCTGGTCTCGGTCGGGATCCCCTCTGGCACGACCATGAATCGCTTCCGGTGGCACAGGACAGCGCGCTCCTGGGCAGAGCACTCGCAGCGCGGTGGGCAGCCCGTGGCGGAGCCGGACAGGATGGATCCCAGCATCAGAAGGAGAATCGGCTGCCAGCAGGCCAGGATTGGGCTGCGCATACTCGCCTCCCCAGCTACCATCCTATCTCTCACCTGCAGGTAACACGGGGGAGAGAAAGAGCAAGGTGGATGTGAGCAAATGACAGGCACGACCACGGCAAAAGGTTTACCGGCCCGGTAGAGCTGACGTTAAGGTGAAAGGCACCGCCGAGGCAGAGCGGAGGTTCTCATTTTCCAGCTGAAATCCAGCCCTTTTGCTACAAGACCATCTCTCCTCCCCAGCCCCCAACTTTCCACTTGATGACTGAACGTGCACAGACTTTGAGCAGAAAGCCTTGAGGAATCTGTGTCAGACAGACCTCGCTTCCTCGGCTTCTTAAAAAAAAAATAATAAATTAATACTAAACACATCTATCTACATCCTATTTTAAGCTCTTGAAATTATTCAGTTCCCTATAGATGGAGCCTGAATATAAAGGCTGCTTTGCAAAAGCAGAGGAGCTGAGCGTGGGATGGAGCATCTGGGGGAACTCCGCGTGGGGTCGGCTGGCAGCGGGGTGTCCGAGCGGGGAGCAAGGGCAACAGCTCCATGGGGACTGGTCCCCTTCCTCCGGGCTCTGCAGCAGCCTGGTTTCGGTGTCCTCCCCCAAGGTTAGTCCCTTGCCTCCCGCCATCCTGCAGACCCGCACTGCTCCCCTCTGAGAAACAGCAAGTGGTCAGTGTATCTACCTAGAGAGCGAGCTACAGCCTGACGCGCAGTCCCGGGGGGCTGCGGGCTACAGGGGGTCTGCCCAGTCTCTGCTGGGTGAGGCCTGGCCTCCTGCTGCCTTCCCTGGGGCGGGCTGGGAGACCCACTCAGGGGTTGTGGCCTGGCTCGTGCCCCGTCCCAGAACCCCCCAGCCCGTCGGCAAGCAGAAGTTCCCCGTTCCACTGCCTCTGTTGCATTTATTTCCTTGTTGTTCAAGCTGTTATGAGGGATCAAATCATATTAATATTGCATATTAGCTGTACCGCTACTCCGGACCATGTTTATATCTATTGTTATGTGCACACTCTGCATTGCTTCCACTAATGCTATTTATGGCTATCGCTGAATATACTCAATACATTACTTCCACTGGCTCTGTTTGTATCCATCATTATATATCCTGTGCATTACTTTCCCTGCTCCAGCATTATTTATGGGTCGGGTGCATTACTCTGTACATTACTTCCATTGCATCCATTTATATTCATCATTTCGTGACCCAAGTATAACTTTTCTTCCCCCAAAATTATCCAAATTATTCAAAATTTGTTTTCAAGATGCAAGGATGAAAGATGATGTCCACCAGCACCATCTCAGAAACCACCAGGCCTTGGCGCACACTGGGCGGTCTGGCTGTGAGGTCCCGGAGTCCCCACAGAAATCCTCCTGTGGTTTTGTCCCGGCTCGCTGTCCTCCTCCCTCCCCTTTCCCTGCTCCTTCTGCAGGGGGGGCGGTCACTGGGGACCACCCAAAGCACGTCACCCCCGAAGTGAAGGGGTGCGCTGCTGGGAGCCGATCCCGCACAGCTCCCCTGGCTGCGGTGCCGAGCTCCCTCCCCCTGGCCCTGGGCCAGCATGTCCCAGTACAGTGGAAACATTTCCAGTGGGTTCGCTTGGCCCTGGGCCAGGCTGCAAAGAGCCATTTGCCCGGTATTTACAATTCATCATCTCCCATGTCATCACCTCCCTGGCGCTGACGGTGCTGGGCAGCCTTACAAATACAAGTGGGGCTGCCGCTACCGTTGCCATGCCGGGGCCGGGACCTGCCGGAGGGATGCGCCGGTGCCCCGGGGCTGGGATGGCACTGCAGGTTGGCAGCTCTCAGGCGAAGGGCTGTGTGTGGCCGGGGCTGACCTGTCCCGGCCGGGGGTTCCCCGTGCCGCTGTCACTGCCTCTCCTCACGGGCAGTACGCGGCTGCGAGGGGCCGGCGGCACTGCTGCTCCCATGGCCCGCTTGCCAACACGTGCCACCTCGCTCGCAGTCTTCCTCAGATGGTGCTGCTCAGAAACCAATTCCCGCTCCTCACAGCCGTGCTGAGAAAGCCATCAAAGAAAGCAAAACACTGCATGCAAAACAAAATACAGTCTAAGGGGCTTAATTATACCAGGGCTGAAAAGACTTTAGCTCATTAGAGTGCCAGGCAGCCGGCCTTATTTGGATGTGTTCCGTGCTGAAATTTCAGCTCTGTCCGTGCGTGCAGCCCCGCGCTGGTCCCTGCTGGGTGTAGGGTGAGAGGGAAGAGCTGAATGCTGCCACAGGGCCCCCCCGCACAGCTCCCCCATCAGCCCGGACATTCCCAGGCCAAATTCTGCCTCTCCACCAGCGGATAGGGGGATGCACCTGCGCATTTGGCACTGTGCTGTTGGCCCCACACTGGTCTCGATGGAGGGGCAGTGGCCAGAGCTGCTGGGAGCGATGCGGCGGCAATGGCTAAAATATAAGCAAAGACGTGATAGATGAATGAAGTGAAATCTGCATGGCGTTAAAGATGAGACAAGCCCACTTGCGTAGAATTCAAGTCTAGACACACCTCACATGTTATTAGTTCTCAGCTAAATTTAAATCCGTGATAAATACAATCCCTGACAAAAACATCTGTAATCTTAATAGCCAGAGTCACAGACGAGCTTTGGGAGAAAGACAATGAATAAGCTGAAAAATTCTGGGCTAAGATGAGCTTTAAATCACTTCTGGTTCCCATTTACCTCTGACTGTTTCAGAGAAGAATATTCGTGCTTCAAGGTGAGGCGGATATTAAGAAGTGCCCTTCTAAAAATGACTCAAATCGTGATTTTTCGTGTACGCTGAGGTCAACAACCCGCGCGCAGCTTTACAGCGACCGTCACGCACCCCCCCACAGCGGCTGGACTCGCAGCGCACCAGCAAACCTCAGCCCATCTGCCACCATGGGGAGCCGTGGTGCCCCACGCTGGGGCCGTGGGTGCTGGCCGGGCGAGGGGCTGCGGCCACCTCGGGTGGGCTTGGGTGGCCCTGGGGACAGGGCTTGGTGTCACCAGGGAGAGACAGCGGTGGCCGCTCCCAGCAATTGCCACCTGCAGGAAAGTGGGAGGTGGCTGAGACAAAGTTCCACCAAGGGCTTTCCAAAGAATTGAAGCCCTCCCGGATTTACTCTGAGGGCGGGGAAATGTGCCCCAGCACCCCTGCAGGTTGCCCGGCTGTGGTCCCCGCACGAGCTGCCAGGCAGGATCAGGCCGCGTGGCTGTGCCGCACAGGCCAGGCCAGCCCGGCGAGAGCTGCAGCCCTCTGGCATGAACATGGCACTCGTTTCTCACATAAAAAAAAAAAGAATCAATAAGAAAGGAGCAGCTGCTGGACTCACTGCCTTTAGGCAATGAGCAAACCGGTGCAAACCAAAGCGAAAAATCACACCCAGAGCCGTGGCATCCACTGACCCCTGTCCTCGCTGCCCTGCCGCCTGGGGACGAGGGCTCCAAAGTACAACCCCTTCCCCGGGGACGCTGCCAGACGTGGCCCAAGAGGCGCAGATGGGCGCGCTGGAGCCACGCTGCCTCGGTGCTAAATGCAGCAGGACCTGCTGAGTGTCTCCGGCCAGGGTCAGCGCTGGGAGGAAAGATGCTAGTCTGGTCCTGTGCCTACAAACGCAGCCTGGGGCCAGGCTGGCGCGCTGACGTGCGTGGGGTTCGCTCCGTCACGGTGGGCACAGGCTGCCCTGGTGCAGGGGGAGCGGCACCAGGGAAACCAAACCCAGGTGATGACCCAGGAGGGAGTCCAGTCTCGGCACCAGGGTTTGCTCCCGAGGCTGCGGCTGCCCTCCTGCCCCAAGTGGTGGGCCGCACGCCTGGCCGTGCCCTCCACTGTCACCGCTGTCCCTGGGCTGTCCCCTGCTCACCACCCCACAGGGGTGCCCAGTGGTCGGGACTGGGCTGGTGCTCCTCGGCACCGAGTGATCTGTCTGCTGTGCTGCCAGCAAGCGAGCAGCAAAAATCCCCGAGTCAGCTATAACCCCCACCTGGCAGCCATAAATTATAGCACGGGAGACATTCACCCTTGAACCAGATGCTTTCGAGAGCATCGAACGACAACAGGCAATTTAGGACAGAGTGAGCCATATCCCCAGGGGTCCGGCAGTGCTCTGGGGGCGCAGCAGGGCCGGAGGAACACATCCCCCAACCCGACTGTCCCTGCAGGGGCTGACCTTGCTGCGGCGCCATGGGGCACGCAGGAGCGAGCCGATCCCAGCAGCACTGGGCACCCATGCTGGGCTGCAGTGCGGTCAGCCACGGACTCACCTCCATCTCTGGCCTGCCAGCGTCGTACGGAGCCTCCGGGATGCAGCTCTAGGAGTCAGTGCTCTCGTCTCCTCTAAGCTGCTCCAGCTAAATCAAATTTTATTGAACTTGACTACATTTTAGAGATAAAGACTCCAGGTTTACAAATAAATATTTAACAACCTTTCCTGCTGCTAAAAGAGTTGCTTAGCCAGACCCCGGGCTCCGCACTAAGTGTTCCTGTAGCTATCTGCAAAGCAGCAAAACAAAGGGACCAGCTTTAATTTGCCAAACACGTTCCTGCCCATTTCCTCCTCTCTCCATCATTCCCCCTGCATCCAGTGCACGTTCGCCGGCCCTTTGGCTTTGTCTCTCCCTCCTCCCCAGCCCACCTGCTCCCTCCTCCGCCTCTTTTCCCACCCAGTCCCCGGAGTGCAGGCGTGGGCAGCAGCGGCTCTCCTCCCCAGTGCCCCGGGATGCTCAGGGATGGGTGGGAGCAGGGGCCAGAGCACAGAGGGTGGAGGGGGCGGTTTCCCTCCTGGGATCGCGCTGTTTCACATGGGTAAAAAGAAAACGAAGAGAAAGACCCTAAAGTAATCCCTGAGTGCTGCCAGGGCTGGCTGGTGGGCAGCAGACGGGGCGGCTGGAGGCACAGCACCGGCCCGGGTGATGGAAAGCTGCTGCCGCATTTCCTCTGGGCCTTCACTAATGGATGGGCCGTTACCCAAGGGCACGAAAACAGGCCGCTGCAGTGCAAAGGGCTGCCCTATGTCCTGTCCCGGCCCCAAATCCTCCAGAAGCAGCACAGGAGGGCGTGAGGAGTGGGGGAGAAACGGGCAGAAGCTGAGAAGAACCTCGTGCCTTGTTCAAGGTGGTGGTGACACACAAGGGAGTCGCGAAGGCAATGCACCACGGCGGATTAGCCAGAGAGGAGACCACCCCCAGCCCCACCTGCCCCAAGCTGCCCCGGTCACCGGCTCCCCCTCACCCATGGGAAGGCGTGACTCTCCAGCCGGGACCTTTTGCTCAGCCTTCTGAAGTATCTGCTTTCAGCTGCTCTGAGGCGGGAGCCTGGAATAGGTGTGCCGCAACCTGATCTGCTCTGGCAGTTGCTCCGAGGCTGTAAAAAAGCACGAAGAACTATTTAAGATGCAAATCCCCTTCCGGCACTGACACTGCCTGGCTGGCACCAGATACCCCCAGCAGTCCGCCTGCGGGACTGCCCTGCAAAGACATTTTCCTCATGGCGATGGGTTCTTCCACCCAAAACGTGGTGCCCCCAGTGCTTCACGGGATTAAGTCAGGGAAGCACCAAGCCAATGGGCAAGAAGAGCAGAAAGAAGAGGAGGGGGATGCACAGGGGCCGAGAAGACCTCTAAAGTGGGCTCAGGGGCTGGGACGCTAGAAAGGGGAGGCTTTGGTCCAGCCATCCACTGGTTTAGCTCCAGGCTGTGGATCTGCTCGACCCCACACAGGGGCAGCTATGTACGGTGAAGGGACAACCTGCAATGGCCCAGAGCCAACCTGGAGAGTGCTCTTCAGGCTCGGCAGGCAGGTTATCGGAGCAGAGTGATGGGAAGGAGATCCCGGTCATCTCTGCAAGACGCTGAAGCTCAGAGTACTTTTTGCTGAGGCTGTTTATGGCTGCGATCACATCTGCTCACCCTCCTCACACCTTTGCTCCTTCGTTTTTAACATCTTTTCTCTCTCTTTGGCTGCACATGCTTCAGTGCCCCATCAGCAAAGAAAACATCCTGACAAGTGATCAATAAGTAATTGCAAAGGCAGCTGTGGACGCCGGGGGCATAAAGCCCTGAGCTAGCAAGAGATAAATGAGGAGTGTAAGGGTGCAGCGCATCATGGAGCTCAGGCTCGGAGCCAGCCCCGCTCCCTCACTCATCGACCGAGGTGGCCGGCACACGGGCTAGCCCACCGCTGCCGCAGCCGCTGCCGGTTGGTGGTTCAACGCTTCCCAAGTCAGGTAAGCCAGGAGGCGGCTGTTGTTTTTTTTCTGCTTGTGAGACAAAGACCAAGAGAGCTGTATTTGCTGGGAGAATATCTCTCACGGGTCGGCCTTGGAACTCCGGCACCAGAGACTCTTTGGTTTGGGTCATCAGGAGAGCAGGAGAATGGTGTGCGTTGGGAGGCTGGGAAGGACCTGCACCAGCTGGTCAAATGGGGCTTCTCCTTTTTCTTTCCTTATTTTGGCAAATCTCCTTGGGATTCCTGTCTCTGTGGACATGGGCTGGGTCACCAGGATGTTTTAGGTGCTCACCCGAAGGCACCCAGCTCAGCAGGCACTTGAGCGATGAGCAAGCGCTGGGTAGAGGTGGCTTCAGTATAGCATGAGGGTCTCTGTAGATGATTTTTCTTCCCTGTCTGTAGCTGTGAAAGGAGGATGGAAAAACGCCAGCCTCTTCTTAGGGCTATGGAAACATTTGCACCAGAGAGGTGAAAGAAAGGTCTGTCCAATGAATATCTTCTGGGAGAGCCGCCAGGGTCACAACGACATTGTGAAGGCATCCCCTGCTCTCTGCCTCGACGTGCCCGTGGCCAGCAAGGCATCGCGGGATGAGGCTGTCCCCGAGGCAGCACCTGCAAAGGCACTTTGGGGACAGCAGGGCATCGGCAGCTGCCAGAGCCTGGGCCACCGTCCGGCTCCTGCTCACCCAGGGAGAAAACTGCCTTCTCCTCCCAGCACAGCCCAGCCACGGCCCAGCTGCCCTTCTTCGTTGCACTGGAGGGAGGATTGTTTTTTCCTGGAAATGGGCTCGAGTGGTACCCAAACACCTTCTGCGCTCCCCAGGGGCAAAGGCACAGCCTGGGCAGCAGGGGTAGATCTTGGCCTGGAGGATGGGGGACAGCCCAGGCAGCTCGGCCGGCCGGCCTGCCCACCACCTCCGCACGGCCCCGGTGCTGCCGGGGTGGCTCTGGGTGGCTCAGCACGCTGTCACGGCACTGCTGAATCAGCCGGAGCGCAGCTGTACAGTGCCTGTGCTAAACCCCGAGTTTCTGTCAGGGGCAGGACACCACCTGATCTAGCATAAAAGCGGCTGGTACAAAGTCACCCCGCTGCCAGAGCACGGCTCCTCCAGATCAGGAGCAGATGGCATTTCTGTATGGGCTGGCCGCGATGCTTGGTCTGGTGACCGGTGGCTTCCCACCCCCTCCCCCAAACCCCGGCAACAGCCCCAAAGGGAGGT
>NW_009648717.1:504030-504988 GCF_000708025.1 Charadrius vociferus | reverse complement strand
CCTGGGGGCCCCATGAAGGGTCTGGCAGTGGCATCTGTCTGGCACCAAGACAAGCTGCTCCCTCCCCACCGCTCCCTGCCTGGGGACATCCCGTCCCCTCCAGCCATCAGCCTCTGCCAAAAGGTGTCCCGTGGCTCTGCAGCGCCCTGGAGCTCTGCTCAGCGCCCAGAGCGGGACTAAGGCACCCGTCAGCTCCAGCAGCAGAAAACCAGGGCCACAAGCAGCGATGGGGAGCACCCGCGGTGCCTTCTGCCCCGCTTTACCCAGGGCTGGCTCAGCAGGAGAGTGAAAGCCAAACCAGCCCGATGCCCCGGCCCCGTGAGCAACCTCACTCCACGGGGCCATAAAGGCACAATGGCGAAGCTTTGAGACGTGACCCCCCCTCTAATAGCCACAAGTCCGAGCCGCCGTGTCCCCGCTGTGTCCCTGCCACTGCTTGAAGGTGGACACCCCAGATAAAGGTCCCAAACATTTCACAGCCACAGCAAGCAGGGACCAGCAAGCGTGTCCTGAGCCTGTAGTGCTACAGAGCAACGCTGCTGCCAGGGACTGGTCACGTTCCTTTACATTTAATTTAAGTTTAGACCATACTTACAGCACCACTTCTGTTCCCACGCCACTTCCCTCAAACACCCCTACAGCCAGCGCAGGATACCTAGAAAAGTACAAGGGCTGCTCCAGAGCGCCACGTCTTCCCCTGGAAACCTTTGGGATAATAGCGAGAGGACTTTAGAAGACATAAACCCGGCAGCTTCGCTGACTGCAGGGAAACCTGCTGATTTACCTCCCTTTAGGACTGGCCCTGATATTTTTAAACTGCTGCCTAAAATAAGCGGCCTCAGAAGTCTTTCGGGAGAGGCCAACGGCAGCCCAGCCCAGCGAAGATGGCTCTGTGATAACCCGTCGGTGGGACAAGCTGCATGGAGCAACGAGGGCATGTGCCTGCCCTCCTGCCAGG
>NW_009648717.1:497624-503815 GCF_000708025.1 Charadrius vociferus | reverse complement strand
CCCCCCCCAAGTTATTATTAAGTTTCATTCACGTAATAACAAATTTAGTGCCGCAGGAATTTCCAGAAAGAGAGAAGTGAAGAAAAAAGGAAGCCAAAGAAAGCATGAGTGATAGCAGATGTGGATAGAAGATTCCTCTTCCCAGCCTGGCTTTCTCTGTGCTGCTTTTACATATATAATTCTTTTTTCTTTCCCCCTTTCTCGCTTGTTTGATTTTTGCATTATTTATGGCTTGTCTTCAGGGCCTGTATTTGCTGTTATTGTTTCATTCAACAATAAAATAGATTAGATAAAAACAAACTGTGCTGAGCCACGGCTGAGCCCGCCTGTCCTGCAGTCAGCCGTACCCACGACGCCGGGCAGAGGAGGCAACCTGGGTGCGAGCGGCCGGGCAGTGCCAGCCGGACGGGGACGAGGGGTCACTGCCTCGCTGGCCCTTCCCAGCCCAAATCCCTGCGGGCAGGGAGGTGCTGCGGGATGTGCTTTGGCCAGGATTTGGGCTCTGGGTGCTGCCAGCCCCGCAGATATGTGTCCTCTGCAGGTATGGGGGCTGCGCACAGAGCTCCGGGCGTGCTGACACTGCACCCAAACCTCAGACACCCCCCAAGCAAGAAATAAAAATGCTGGTTGAGAGGAGAAAATGCAGCACTGGAGGTTTTTTAGGGCAATTTCATAAAATCCAGCACACTGCTTTCCCTAGCGAGGGTGCCCCAAGCTGAGCTGCGGCTGGCTGCGGGTGCTGTGCCCCAGCAAATCTCAGCCCTGGGCACCCGGGTAACGCGCAGCTCGGTGCCTTTGGGAAGGGCTCGGTGCAGGGCGGGCAGCGCGGCCCCGCGGCTGTGAAGCAGCTGGAGCAGGGGCGAAAAGCACAATCGGTCGAATGCCTGTGATAAGGGATGTCAGCACGCCGGCAGCCTCAGCCACGCCGCAGGGAGCTGCGCCGTTCCCTGGCCTTTTCTGTCTTCCAGCGGGTGACCGCGCTGATCCCGCGGGCACAGAGAAAAAGGAGGGACCCACCGTGGGGATGGAGCGGTTCCCCCGCTGGCCTCGATGGAGGGCTGCTTTGGGTGGTTTTGTTGTGTTTTGCTTGAGCTGAAAGAGATGCTTTCCACCCCTTCCTCCTTCTCCCCAGTGGTGTTGATAATAATAATACAGAGCCTGCACTCTGGGCTGTATGCGAGAACAAAAGCAATCACGGGGAAATACAGTGCATAGAAATTAAATCGGAAATGCAAGGCCAGGGTTTCCATTTCGGTTCAGCTTCTGTATCGTTTCCCATTGAAAAGGATAAACAGGCTGAGCACAAATCAGTTTAATGGCAGCACCTAATGGCAGCGCAATTCCATGTTTCCCGGCGGCAGCCTCAGCTCAAGCCCAAAGCGACAGCGCGGTACGCAGCACGCCAGCTCCATGGGACAGCCACAGCGTGGCACAGCCCCAGGTGAGCACTGGGGGCCACTGGGGCCCCCGCAAGACTTGCCACCCTCAGCAGCAGTGCTGAAATAACATGATTCACTGGGGCACGAGAGGGGCTGGTGTCTGGCCTTGGGGATGCCGGTGGACCCTTGCCTGCCCGATTCCCTGCTGAAAAGGTGTCCCTTTGGGTGTCCCTCACACCCCTGAGGTCCTGGTGGCAGACTCAGACCCACTGGGAGCGTGTAGAGCTGTGCCAGGCTGCTCCCCCAGCACGGGCCAGGCAAGGAGTTTTTCATGCTGCTCACCACTGTGGCCCTAATTCCTTTCCTTCGCCTGGCTCCTGCAGTGCATGTTCATTTAAAGCACGGCTACAGCCACCATTAATTTTTTCTACCTAATCCTCGATGCTGTGCCTTGCTCCATGGCATGCTGCACGAGCCACGTGCCAGCGGAGCCAGGGCAGAAGCAAGCCACCAGGCCCGCACTCGCCCGCAACGCCCTCCCTGGCTCCCCAGCCTCGTGTTTTGGGTTAGACTGGATTCATTTGCCTCTTCCCAGCCTGAAGGGGCAGCAGGGAAGTCTGGGTTCAGGTCCAGGAGGGAGAGGTTTGCCCACCTGCCTGTGCAGAGGGTAAGAAGAGCCTCTGAGAGTGCTCAGGCTTTGCTCGCCACCCCCCGGCTGCCTCCAAGGTCTACATCAGTTGTTTCCCGTTTCACACTTGACATCTCAAATCCAAACAATGAGCTGAAAGAATAGATCACGTCAAAATATTTCTGCTTCTCCCTCCTACGAGAATTCCCCATCAGAGACCAATCCAATTAAGGTGCTGGTTATGAAATTAACCATAATTACAAGAGCGATATTTAATGTTTTGCATTCTGATGAAGAAACGGAATGGAAGCCACCAAAAAAAAAAAAAAGATTGTGGGTCCTACTGAGATAACTAAGAGCAATGCGGAGTGGTGGGGAGAAAGGGCTGCTGGGGGGCAAGGGCTGTATGGGATGGCAGGGGCTGGGCTGCACCACAGGCGCCTCAAACCAGGACACTCAGGGACCCCACAGCAACAAGGGCAGGGGCTGGGTGCTCATGGGGACATCCTTCAGGGAGCAGTGGCCAGCCCGTCCCCCAGAGCAGGGGATCAGCCCAGCCTGATGGCTGCCAGCAGGTATTTTGCCATTTGAGCATCACTCAGACGGTGTTGGGCTGCAGGAACCACATCCTGGGCTGCACAGCCCAGTCCTGCACCTCCTCACCCTGTCCCCGCTCCCTGCGGGGACCCTCTGGCTCACCCACAGGACTGTCCCCAGCTCAGGACACTGACCCCGACCCTGAGACCAGGGACATGAAAGCTTCAGCGGGCAAAGCCTTTAGCCTCTGACCAGGACACATGAGTCCTCATCAGGGTTGTCATGTCCACACGTGGACACATGTCCACTGCAGGATGCTGTGGGCACCGAAAAGCTGACCAGCTTACAGAGACACATGAAAAAAATTATGGAAGACAACATGCAGGATGGTTAAACAGAAGCCATTTTGTGCTTAACTGGGAGAATGAGCGAAACCAAGCCAAGCTCCCCGGTCCCTGAGAGAGGGATGCTGACCTGCTGCCTAGCCCAGTCCCATGCTTAGTTAGGAGCTGATGTTTGGACGGGGTATGGGGCCACGGAGGGTAAGGGATGGTGGCCAAGGTGTGAGGCTGAGCTGCTCATGGGGCTGATGGCAGAGCTCCCCCCAACACGGCCACGCTGCTGGGCACTGCATCAATACCCTCTGCGCACCCTCTTGGCAGGATAAGACATGGCCCAGATGGGTTCTGTTAGTCACTCCCAACTGCTGCTCCCCCAAGGTGGGAATCCCCGGGGGCTTGCCCCAGCACAGCCACTAACTCCAGTGGTGTGGGGTGTCTGCTCAAGCTGGGTGCTCCCCCTGCTTCCCAAGCCAGCCTGTGTGACCTGCTGCTCCCAGATGGAGGGAGCCTCTCGCTCCCTGCCTGGGCTAAAGAGGAGATGAGGCCCTCCGTGGCATTTATTAGCATTTATTCAATTGCCTGGGTCAAGCTGACAATTAACGCTGCCTGCTCAGACACGGCCACCTTTGTGAGACCTGTCTTTCTCCTGGCTTGCCGTGCTGAGGGGGGCAGACGCCACGCTGTGCTGCTGACAGCACTCCGGGGCCAGTGAAGCACTGGGGGGGGCACAGCTGGTGTTTCTCCCCTTCCCAAAGCCAGGCCTGTCCTTGGATGCTCCTCTCTTTCTCTGTATCACACATATACTGACACCATCCCAAAGGCTGCACACGCAAACAGTCACCAAAACTGGCAAAGACATGTCCCCAGCCAGGGTCATAGGGAGCTGGGACACAGAGCAAAGGCACGGAAATCTCTCTCCATGCAGCCATTCCCCTCCGCAAGCTCCAATTTTTACTCCCCCAGATAGAGAGAGAAAGGGGGGGAAAAAAATGACTCGGAAGAAAATTGAGGCCATGGCCTTCAGTCGCTTTCTCCCTTTATTTTTCTTGGGTTGTTTGATTTGAGTTAAGCATTTGTAGCCCTCTTCTCTCTCATCTCAGCCTTCCCCACTACCTGACAAGCTCTTCTGGCTCTTTTCCCACTAAAAGCCATTTCTGCTCCTGCTAGGATAAACCCTGCTCCCTTCACATCTCAGGGTTTAGCGGCGAAGGGAGGAGAGCTGCTGACTCAGTGCATTGGATGTGTTCGAGACCTGGGCAAACACCCTCCCTCGCCAAGCTGTGCCGTGACTTGCACTGCCGGCGGTGCCCTCCTCTTGCCGGGTCCAAACCACTGCCACGGTGGCCGGTATCGAGCATGGAGGGTGAGTATGGGGATACTGAGCTCACGTTAGGCTGTACCATGGAAGGAGAGTCAATAGCAGCCAACGGCACCGCTAATGTCCATCCCAGTGCCAGCACTGCCCAAGCAAACTGCCCAAGGGGGGACCCAAGGGCTGGCAGGGCTCGGCTGAGGTGACATCGAAAAGCGTCTCTCTGGCAGTTTGCACACCTGAAGCTTCTCAGAAGAGTCGGTGGAGTCGCATTTGCCACCAGGATGTTGACAGAGACGTGCCCATTGCAAAGCCGTCCTCCCCAGCCTTGAGGGGACGGGTCCAACGCCCAGCCCTAACACAAGTGTCACCCCAGAGCTGTCACCGCAGCCCCCACCCAACAGCCGCCCAACACACCCGGACCCATCACTGCCCATTGACAACCACAGACACAAGGCAACGCCTGATGGGGTGTATTAATCCTTACCGAACCACGATAGGCACAGTTTTGCTTTAAAATTCAGCAACCGTAATTACACTATAATTACACTATAATTGTGGTGTTATTATACAGTGATTTATCAACCCCTGAAATTAAACCTCAAGTTACCGGATTTTATACTTGTTACATACATCAAGCAGTCTAAACTTCAGCATCGTTACAGTGCCGGTATTAAGTAGGAAACTAAAGGAATAATAAGTCATTCAGTCATGCTGCTAACCTTCCAGTGATATGAAACAGTGGTAATTAGAGGTATCACAGAGTAATTACGTTATAGGTGTAGAGTAACTGCAGCACGGTACGGTATTACAGAAGTATAACCATCCGTTTTGTAATTAATCCCTCCACAAAAAGGCTTGGAAAACCTGACGCTTCCCCAGGTGCCATAAACTCAGCTCCACTATCTTCCCGTCCGTCCCACCGGAGCCCCAGTGAAAGCCGGGGCTGCCCCAGCACCCGGTGCAGGCAGATGCCCCTGCCCGCAGCCCTGCCCAGCTCCCAGCTGCTTACAGGGGCTTACAGCTGAGAGAGAAGCCCCCTATTGCTATCTGGTAACCCGCAAAGTCCCCACCAGGGACACTGCCGCCTCGAGAGAGTGTCTGTGCCTGTCCCAGAGTGGCAGCACTGGGGAGGGAGCGGAAGGGCCTTGGCTATGAGGAAAACTGCCCCGGCGCATCTGCAGGAAGAGGTGGAAGCTTTAGCCCAGGGAGATACTTCTCTCTCGGCCTTGCTCACCAGGCTAAGAGCTTCAGAGACCACTTCTCCTCCGTGGCATTAAGCCACCGAGCTGACGTGCTCCAGGAAGGAGCCAGGAGCAGCAGGCGAGAAGGCACGGCCAACCCAGGCATCTCCTCCCACCAGCCCCAGCCCACGCTGCTGGGATGGGTGGAGGGCTGAGCTGGGCTTCATGCACCAGGAGAGCAAAGGCTGCCCCCTCGGCTCCGTGGCACCTCGGACAGGCACGGGGCGTTTCTGGCCATTTGCGAGAGGTCCAGGAGAAGGACAAGGCATGCACTTGAAACGGGGGAAGCAGACACAGAGGAAGGGGGTCAAACAAAGGTTTGGGCTGTGGTGCTGGCGCGGGGTGGAATAGCTGCCTTTGGGTTGGGGATGGGTTGGGCAGCGCAGGCAGCCCTGGTAAGGTCCCTGCAGCCCCTGTGACGGTGGGCTGGCTGGAGGCACGGCCACGCCGCTACTCCATGGCCGTCTCCGGCAGGCGTGAAGGTCAGGTCAGGGCTGCCGCTGGTGGCAGAGCGGGGAGGAGAGGGTTAAGGCTGGCGGGAGGGCTGGGATGGGGATGTGGTAGGGATAACATTTCAGAGCCGGTTAGGTGGTGCAGAGGAAGGGGAGATAGAGGGAGAAGGAGCAGTTCTGTGGAGCGGGGCTGCTCCGGGGGATGTCTGAACTGCTCTCCCCGTGCTCCCCCCCGCGGGCCGAGAGGCTGGAGAACAGTGGGGGCTGGGGGCAAGGACAGGGCTGTCACACCGGTCCC
>NW_009648717.1:496779-497578 GCF_000708025.1 Charadrius vociferus | reverse complement strand
GCTGGGGAAGGACCCCGGATGGCGTCTGCTCGAGCGGCAGCTGGGCTCGCGACGGGCAGGGAGAGGCAGCAGAACCTCAGCTTCGCCAACCAGCACGCACCCGCGGCGAGGAGACCCCATCCCACCCGTGCCCACACTCACGCTCACCCACTGGCCCTCCCTCCCTCCTAGTGCAAATCACTTTCACAGCACCAACACTCCCATTTCTTTTCGGAGGTGGCACCAACACTCCCATTTCTTCTCAGAGGTGGCACCTCCAGCACCTGGAGCAAACCGTGCCTCTGCCCTTCGCTCGGAGCTATTTATACATCCAAGGCGCAAGGTGAAAAATCCGATAACCTACACACGGTATCAGAAAGCAACAAGCAATAGCACTGCCTGGAAGGGCTCCCAAAGCCTTTCTGGCCAGCAGGCTCTTGGGCATCCTCGAAATCTGCCCTGCAAAGCCCCTTCAACATTAACCCCTTCTTTTTTTCTGCCAGAAACAAAAGGAAGGCTGAGCCCGCGCTGGCAGACTGACCCTCCCCAGCATCTCCAAGGCTGGATCCTGTGTGTGGGGCTAAGCCCAGGCAGGGGGACCCTTCAGTGCCCCCACCCCCCCCTCCAGAGCCCGAGGGATCATCCCGCCCAGCAGCAACTCCCCACAGCCCCAACTCACCTATCTCCAGGCTGGGGGGCTGGGGATGGAGGGGTGAGCCTCCACCCCGAAAAATTGCCCCCCATGGCTCCTGCCTCCAGCCTGGTCACTGGGGGCTGGTGAGCTCTCCCTGCCTGTATTTAACCCTTCGTGTCTCTCCCC
>NW_009648717.1:466268-495382 GCF_000708025.1 Charadrius vociferus | reverse complement strand
GGTCGCCCCCGGCCCACCGGCAGCCCTTGCAGAGAGGGGGGCCACCGGCAGTCCCCACTCCCTCTCCTCCGCTGGGGCAGCCCCGTTGCTCGCAGAGGACGGACTAGAGGAGCGCTGCCGGTCAGTGCCCAACGCTGCCCGAGCCGCTGAGGGAAGGTGCCAGGCTACCACGCTACCCTGGAGATTTCAGAGTGGTCCATCCTACAGCAACTACCTCTGCAACGCGTTTTGCTCCTCTTTTTCACTGCCCCCCCCCAAGCACATGAGAAGAAAAGGGCTGCAAGGGGTGGGGGGACACCTCCGGGGACTGATCTGGGACCTGGCAATCCCAAAGGCCTCCTTTGGAGGCTCGGCGCATGCTGAGCCGGTGGCATCTCATTCAGGACTAAGTGCACGGCTGCCCACTGCTTCGCCCCTTTCCATAATGGACACTGATTTATCGAGCAGCATTAGCAGATTTGCCCAGTGCTGGCTCTTCCAGCGGAGGCTGATTTGTCCAGCAGTAATGGACACAAACTTTGCTTCTAATGGGCATTTTCCCCTCTTGCTTCCTCTCAGCAGGGTTCTCCTGGGGTGCTTCCCACTCTGTCCCACTTCTACCCAGCTGTCGCTGCAGCGTGGCCGGCTGCGGGCCAAGGCGAGCCCAAAGCAGCTGCACCAGGGCCCTCCGAATTGGCACGGGCTGGGGCCGGAGGCTCTACAGGAGTCCCTTCGCTAGGTCCCATGAGCCTTCCCTTGTATGGCTCTTCCAGCCGGCGGGAGCTTTTGAGGAAGACGATAGCTTGGCCCTTGCCCTCCCCCCCCCAGCCACTTAACCAAGCCCAAGGGTGGAGATTCCCACGCGGAGCATCCCTCTGGGCAGGCCTCCCTTCCTCCCTCCTGTGAAAGTGGAGCCGAGTGCTCACGCCGGGTCTCTCCTGCGCCATGGCGTCCCCCTGGCTCCCACCACGGAGCATGGGAGCCCAGTGGCTGTCCCGAGCTCGTGTCCCCGCAGCGGGCTATGAGCAAACCCAGGGCGGCGCAAGTCCCCCTCCGCGCTCAGACTGCCTCCCCGCAGCCCGCCGCGGAGCTCGTTATTCTGCTCGGCACACGCGAGCTTCTGAGTGGAGCAGGAATAAACAGAGGGTAGGCACTGGGAGCTCGCCAGCTGAGGGCTGAAACACTCCTCCCTGCTCCCGCTTGCTGCTCCTGCCCTCTCCTAGGCTGGCGCCTCTCCTCCCGCGGGCGCAGAGCCCGGCTGGGCTGGCAGGGAGGGTGCCCTGGTAGGGTGGGTGCCCGCCACGGCCTTGGGGAAAGGATGCTCGTGGCAAGAAACACGGGGCGGGGGTGGGAGCGCCTGTGTGCATGCGTGCGCACTCTGCTCCTGACTTCAAGGAAATTCAGCCTGGCCCCTTCTCAGTGGTCCTCAGACCTTTACTCAGTGCAGATCGATGCCTCTTATTATTATGGCTATTTCAGTGATGCCATCGATGTTAATAGCACTTCACAAACACAGACAAAGGCGGCAATCTGAATGTGGCCAGAAAAAAACAAACAGAGGACAAAAGACAGGCTAAGAGCTCTGAATGCTGTTAATGCTTCCCCCCCCATGGTTAAAACCTCACAAAAGTCCAGGGCACCATATATCCAATAATAACACTCCAGAATAATTCCTGGCATTGTCTGGTGTGAGCAGGGGGAACTTCACCTCAGCCCTTCCACAAAGATACAGCAAATGCACCATGCAAGCGGCGCTGGTGGCTGTGTGAGAGCGATGCTATACGCTGCCTGGAAGCAGGGGGCCTTCCAAGACCGTCTTTCCCACCTCGGCTCTGACAGCCGTCCCCACCCCAGCCGTGCAGTGACCGGCAGAGGACGGGGGACTTGGTGTGCAGAAGCAGAGACGAGCTTTTGGGCTAAGATGGCACCCGTGCACACCTATTCTATAGAAAAGTCCTGTGCCAAACCTCCCTCTTCTGGAACCTCTGCATTTGGTTTCTGTCTGGGGTGGACGGAGGGAGCAGCGCAGCAGGGGAGGTGAGGGCAGCATGGGTGCACCAGGTGTGCCCTGGTTTGCTCTGCCAGCTACGGCGGTGCGTTTTGGCTGGCAGCGGGGTGAGACAATGGGGAGGATGGAGAGCGCAGTGAAAGGAAAGCACCACTCAATAACCCCTCTCCTCGGTGGGCGCAGGAGCATGAAGACCCTTATCCTCGGCGCTAGAGGTTATAAGGAGGTGTTACACCTAATCTCCCCAAGATCTGCTACACCCCTCAAGGAACGGAGCTGCCATTTGGGCTTTTCCCTTCCTCCAAAAACTCTCATCCCACCTCTTGGGCGACACTTTCTTACCCCAACAGCCCTAAGGATGCCTTGGGCAAAGGCAGGTCCCAGCAGCAATAAACTCCTTTGATCTCTGCAGCAGGAACTGCGCTGGTCCCCGCAAAGAAGCCCCAAAGGCTCCCATGTTTCTGCATTTAGCAATGTCTCATTCTAAGCTCTGTGTTGGCAGACTCTTCATGCCCTTCTTGCCCCAAAATGTTGCCATTGTGCAGCAGTGAGCTCCCGGGAGCGGAGCGAGCGATCAGGAGAGCCACCCAGGAGCAAGGCCAAGGCGCATTCCCCCAGCGACCAGTGAACGGCACAGCTCACCCCACACAGCACCAGAGGCCCAGATCTACCTGGGACTGTCAGGTTGTCCCCAGCTCTTCACGGGCCACCGCTGGCCAGCATCTCACCACCACAGACAAACAACTGCAACGAGGGCTGAGACCGTCCCGCGTGCAGACAGTAACGCAGCCCACCCTTAACACATGCTTGACAGGAAGGTCCCGCTTGAAGAGGAGCGGCGACGCAGCACAGAGGGGGTAAGTTTGTAATGTCACCTGGGAGAAGGGCATCAACAGGACATTAAGAAAAAGAACAGGATAACTGGGTGCTACCGTTCCTGGCAAGGGGCTGCTTTTGTAGAGGGACCTTCAGAATTAAGGTAAAGGTGAGCTTACTGTTAAGGTTCCCAAGGTGTTGTAGCACGGGTGACAGAGTACTGGAGACAGCCAGAAGCACGTACCCAAACCTCGCTCAAAGTACTGCCCTCTCCTGTCCCCACTAACAGCCTGTATCTACTTGCAGCTACCAGCTTTGCAGCAGACATGCTTTTTTTCCCTCTCCCATCACCTTTATTGGCCTCCCTCATGCTGTGGAGACCAACTCCAGTTGTTGGGGGAGGCCATAAAGACCCACTCAACTGGGTCAACCTCTTTCTTGCAGCATGGAGTGACTCAAAACAAGGAGCATCCTGGCCCTCTAGGTGTGACTATCCCATCCCGACCTATGTGAAGCCCCAGGCTGCAGAGGACACCGCAGAGAGCAGCTCCGCTCGCAAGCCCTCATTGAACATTTTCCTCTTTAAAACCTGCAGGGAGTGGCAAGAACATTTGGGTGTCCATCTGCGGGGGCTCATCCCTCAGACAGATGCTCCAGCTCTTTGCCACTGCCATCCTCAGATGATAACGGGCTGTGGCAGATGGTTCCCTTCTGTTGGCAGGAGGCAGGAGTTTATCCCTGCTCTGAGCTCCCTCCTGGAGAGGCGGCACCTGCACACCACACGAGGGACCGAGCCCCCCGCCCGGGCAGCGGGGAGCAGACCTGCCCCTCAACGGGGCAAGCTGGGACATGCTCTGACGTTCCCCAGCAACATCTCTCTTGGTTTCAGTGCACGTGTCCAGGAATTCCACAAAAGGTTCAGAAAGGGCTGCGCTGGCAGGAGGGAGATGGATTTTAATTACTCCCATTATTATTATAGTTCCTTTTCTTTCAGATTTTCACACTTTTGTCGTAACAAGCTGAGCTGAGAAAATACGTGCAAATGCCAGGCTGAGATAAGATGTACCACACCTTGAAGTACTGCCAGCACCAGCTCTGGGAACGCCAGATCGGCTGTCTGTCCCTCCAGCCTCCTCCCTTTGTCAGCAAGGAGTGAGGGAGGGTCCGTGCCCGCTCTGCCCCTGCATGCCCAGAGAGCAGGGTGCCTTGCATCTCCCCTGGGCTCGGCCACCAACTGGCTCCTTGATCCTGCCTAGTGCTGACAAGCCCCTGGAGAAGGCAGCCGTAACCTCCTGGCTGCTCCTGGAAAGGCGACCCAGATGTCTTGTGTTTGCCTTGCACAACACATGCACGCAGACCTCCTCTGCCCAGCTCGGGGCCGCAGCTCTGCAGGCAGCAGGACCCGTTCCTGAGGATGGCTGAGAGCACCGGTCCCTGCGGATACAGTCGAGGGAGAAACGTGCTCTCAGATCGCGCGTGTTTTCTTCCTTGGAGGTGGTGACATTTTAGGGTGCGTGGGGGAGAGTGGGATGAAGGGGCAACGCAGGATATTCCTGCTCCCCCATCCCCGCGGCCATCTGGATGTGTACCGATGCCTCCTCACAGCAGGCTGAGTCAGTCCAGTGGCTTCTCATTATCAGCTGGAGGGAGTCCAAATTCTGCATTGTACGGCTGCTCCTGAGTGAGATTGAGGATCGTTATCAAGTATTATCATAATGGTTTCTCTCTGTACTGTCTTGTACTGCTCCTTGCCCTGGTCAGCTGATTGATTTTGAGCAGAAGGAGGCAATGTACCAAAATCCTTTGACCAGCAGCTGCCCATTTGGGACAGCTGGGGCAGGAGCCATGCGACGTCACCGTTGACGTGGGCTCGGGCTGTGCAGGCCAGTGAGGGCGATCCCACCACTGTCCCCACGCACAGCCTCACTCCCTGGGAGGCTGCAGCCCCTCTGGCAGCAGACATGTGGCCGAGCCCATCTTCAGGCATCTCTGCTCAACTGAAGTGAGGTGAGAGGTAGGAGATGCCGTGCTCACGCCTTGCCCATCTCAAATCATGACATGACCTCCATGACACTCCAGAGAAAAGGCAGAAAGAGGAGAAAAAAGCCTTTCTGTAGGTCCCCTCAAGCAGCCGCTGCTGAAGGGGAGATGAGCTGCTGGCGCACACGGACTGCCCCAGCTCAGCTCACCCAGGTCTCCGGCAGGGCACTGCCACCACCCCGTCCTGTTCGAGCTCAGGGGGCGGAAATTAGGCCTTGCTATGAAATACTCTGCCGCGGAGAAAGGACACATGTCCTAATGTCAGCCTGACTCAAGCGCCTGATAGCTTGACTGCTCTGTCAAGCAGCCCAAACACGCCGCACGAAGGGCTGCGGGAAAAGGCTCCATTAAATTCTTAAGCTCATTGACACATATACAGAAGGTATTAATAATATCAAGCATCTCAGTGCCTATTGTAGTCCACATCCAGGAGATGAAAGATAATTTCTGGGACAAGGAAGTTATGACAGTGACAGCTTTTTAACAGCTTGGCGTAAGAATAGGAGTCGCACAATGGGACAAAGAGCAATGATTAAAGAAATTCGCACAAAGGAGAGAGGGCCTGGAGACCGCGGTGAGTATGGAGGACATGAGAGTCGTGTCAAATGCCCACGCAGAAAAAGAAAAGGCTGTGTTGGACAAGGAGGATGGGAAGGTGGTGTGGGAGATGTCCCACTGGGGCTGACTCACAAATGCCTGACAACTAACGGAAAGGGGTCAGGGTGCCTGGTAGGGATGAAACAGGCTCCTCACCTTAATGTTTAAAAGAGATTTGGCCCCTGCCTGGTGTGCCAGGAAGAGATGGGCACGCCTCAGCTGGGGCTGCGGCCAGCCTGGCAAACGGCGCAGGGAAAGGCAGTGCTGGGGAGCAGGGGAGGGAGCTGAGCTGCGCTGGAGGCTGGGCAGAGACCAGGGAGCAAACACGTCGGCTGGGGAAGGGCAGACTGGTGCGGAGCAGGGCAAGGAGGGAGCTCTGCTCCCCAAAGGCCAGAGCCGGAGAAGTGGAGGCAGCAGACCCAGCACCCGGACACCCTCGGAAGTGTAATTATGACTAATATCCTTAGTGTTTCTTTGCACACATACACGCTCCCCTAATGTACACTGCACATGTAAACAGCTGCCTAGTGACATTTGCACGCCCAATTACATCTGCATATCATTGATTTACATGCACAGTTGGAGAGCAATTAAAACACTGGAGCCTGCTTTGCACTTTCCCACGGCCACCTCCGTGAACCCACGCCGAGGAGGAAGAGCAGCTCGCAACAGGGCCAAATCCTGGCCCGGTCCCCTGCGACTGGCGCTTTTTGATTTCCCTCCCCTGCAGCAGTGTGCAGGGAGAGCCCCG
This sequence comes from Charadrius vociferus, assembly GCF_000708025.1. Taxonomy (NCBI): domain Eukaryota; kingdom Metazoa; phylum Chordata; class Aves; order Charadriiformes; family Charadriidae; genus Charadrius; species Charadrius vociferus. The sequence continues at coordinate 489,191 of NW_009648717.1, read as the reverse complement.
GCCTCGGCGCGTCCCGAGCTGGGTGGGCTCACGTCGGTGCCCTCTTCTGCAACGCCGTCATCTGCAGCGACCCTAAAACCAGCTGTAACGTTTGCTGTTTGCTCAGCTCCTGTCATAAGTGACTGGCGCCTTTCCAAAAAGGATTAAAAGCAGGGAGTGAGAAACATAAAAGCTCGTATAATTATGTGCAAAAAGCCCCTTAATAATTTATAGAGGGAGAGGGTAAATATCTTCGTGTGTTATTCAAGTGTAGCTCATTGTCCCGTTTGGCTAATACCCAGAGTGCATGCATCACAGGCTTTATCCGGGAGGCTGTTTTGCCTTTAATACCTTTCATAAATTATTGAATTTATAAAGAGGAAAGCAGGTGTCATGTCGCTCCTATAAACAGCTCGTTAGTTAAAACTAACGAAGGTGGGGAGCAACAGTTTCCTCTCGCCTTGTCTGTCTCCCCTCTCGCTGTTTCTGCTGCCATCTGCGATGCGGCGCAGACCCCGGGCTGGGGCAGAGCAGTGGCATTTGCCTAAAAAACCAAAGTCCCAGGGCAAGTCAGAAGCACCGATTGCAGAGAAACGGCCTGTGGCACAACTAACCTCTGGTTTTCCGAGACCTACTTGTGCCCTCAGTGGAGGCTGGGGAGGTGATGAGGATGGAGGGGCGGAGAGGATGACCGGCTCCATCTCCAGCTCGCCTGCTGCAGTGTCATCATCTTCACTGCTGTCCTCTGCTCGGACGCAGTGATGGGACGCTAGCTCCTGGGGGTACCCGAGGATGCTCTGGGCGCTTTGCTCCCAGGGGGAGGACAAGCATGAAAGGTGGACTGCGAGGGCAGGAGGCAGAGATCTCCATGGCAGGAGGGCTGGGCACAGACGTGTCCCTGCCTGGGGGTCCTCTCACCGCAACAGCCACGTCTGTCCCATTTCGGGGCCAAGAAGTTCGAGGGCTGACTCCTGAGCGCAGGGGATTTGGTTTGAGGCTGGCTGAGGGAAGCACAGCATCTCCCTGCTTTTTTTGCTGAGCGAGGCAGGGTGTTAGAAGGCCGCCTCTAAAACAGCAGACGTGTGACTGAGTCAGGCAGCACGTGTCTGCGCGAGGGAGTCAGCCAGAGCGCCCGTGCACAGGAAAACCAGCGTGCAAAGCGCGCCCACGCAGCCTCCGCCGGCCAGCCGGGGCCCCCCCGCGCAGGCTGTGCCCCCCACCCCTGCGCTGTGGGACGGGGCGTAGCGAACGCACGCCGCCAAGGCAGAGCAAGCCTGGGCTCGGGGAGCAGCTGGTTCGGAGGCTCTGCTTTCACACCCATGAGAGAGTCACTGAAGAGATGAACCCACACACGCACCTTCTCCAAATATAATACATATGCATTAAAAAACAGATAGAGAAAGGGGAACCATCAAAAGTATTTTAAACAGAGTTTAGAGCAGCTAGCGGCAAACCAGGGTGAATATGCGGCAACGCAAAGGACCCACATGGGAAACGTTGCTGCAGGGACGCCGGCAACACTGGTATCCCGACAGCCACGGCATGGCACAGGGATGGGGATGCACAGATCAACCGGAGCCGCTTCGGCCCACCGCTGCCAGCAGCGAGGTGCTTTTGAGCCACATGATGAATGGTGGACCCTGAAGAAGACCCGGCAGAGCCTCGCGGGCACGGGAAGAGGGAACTGAAACTATTGATAATCAATTAACTCCTTCAATTACAGAAACCTAATGAGGTAGCGCAAAGTCAGCTCTAATGAACAACAGTTTAATAGAGGCGGTTCCTCAGGGCACTGGTTTTTGACTCAGTCTTTACAAGGTAGGAAACACCGCAAGAGTATCAAGCAATTAGTGTCACTTAATGAACACCCTCTCCCTGCTCTCTGCAGAGCTGACGGTTCGTAGAGAACAGGTGGCCCCATGGCATGGGGCGTCCCTGACCCCCAGGAGAGGTCCTGCCCTGCGCCTGGTCAGTCCCCAGTGTGGTGGCCCACCAGCACAGCGATGGCCTGGCAGGCAGATCTGCTGCTGTGGCTTTGCTGGCAGCGTGGAGCTCGTTTATCCCGGCAGAGCGCGCAGTTTCTGGGGATGCTGCCGGATGCATTAGTTGCCGTAAGATGAAGCGAATGTCACAGGGCCCAGCTCTCCCCTAGAGGCAGCTATTTTTCTGGGTTTTTTTTTGGTGATGACAGCGTAAGTGACAAAACAAATGTCACTGCCCGCTGGCCCCGACGCCTCCCCAGAAACCCGACGGGTTCTGTGGAGCACTGGGGGAGGAAGGGGGTGGTGGTGGAGGGGGGATGCTGCTCCCCCCAGGAAAGCACCGTCCCTAACGCCGCTGCACGGGCCTCCTCCCTGCCCATGATGGGTGAGCGGTAGCACAGGAGAAATGTGCCAGGAGCCCTGCTGCACCCCTGGGCTGCAGCTGCAAGCAGGGCCCGGGGAAGCCCAGTGGGGGACAGCGTGGCTGTCCTTGCTCAGTGGGACACTGCCGATCCAGAGCCGGGGAGGGGATCTCCCACAAAGCTGGGATCCCGGCGGTGCCATCCCTTTGGAAGGCACGGTGCTGCACCGACTGCGTTGGGGAGGGATTTACATACTAAGGAGCCTCCAGCGGAGTAATGACAACCTAACATCTATTTCGGGTCTCAGAGCCAAAGGCTGTATTTCAAATCCGCTAATCAGGTGAGAATACAGCAAACTCGGGCAGAGAGGAGCTGGGGAAGGAGGGGGAGCCTCCGGCTCCTGGCAGCGCTCCCGGCTCCACAGCCATGTCCCCCCGGGGGCTGGAGGGGGCTCACGGCAACGGCCCCACCAGCACCCACCAGAACTGGGCTTCCAGGGGAAGGGACTCCCTACTCTTGCGGGAGCTGAGCCCCGAAGTCCTGCTGTGTGAGGCCCGTATGGAGGGGCCCTTCCAGCATCTAACCCTCCACGTGCAGGGGCTGCCAGGACCCTGCTGTTACCCAGGGCCATCCAGAGCTGAACTAGAGCACAGATACCATGAAGAAAACAGAGAGGGGAGAACCCCCCCCCCCCCATTTTATGACTACTGAGACACCACCACCCCGACACCTGCAGTACCCAGCCATTTTTAAAAAGCCATGTCTCCATCTGAAAGAGCGCTTTAAACACAGAGACATTTCCTACAAAACGGCACAGTCCCACAAAGCTCCCGTGCAGCCCCAGCTGCTGGAAAGGCACCGGCGGCTCAGCCCCGCTCCCCACAGACGGAGGCACGCAGGCTTGCTCCCCGAGCTCAGGTGTGTGGTGCAGGGGCTGCCCGTGCCTCCGGCTGCTGCGGCAGATGGGGGGGGATGTGTGCTGCCTGCTGGGACCACGCAGAGCTTGGCCATGGCCTCCCTGCCCTGCTGACAGGCTCGGGAGCGGGGCGGATGGCTGGAAGAGCCCAGATGCCAGGAGAGGAGTAGGCCAGGTAATTCACCCACATGGACATATGCGTGTCTATAAAACCTCTTGGGTCTGATCACTGATGGATTACATCACCCAGGGATGTAATGTGTGGGGCACCCCCAGGGCAGATGGCCCCTTGGCCCAGCTTAGGGAGAGCGTGGGGAGGGGGTGAGGAGCCCAGAAGCCATCCCTGCCACCCCTGTGCAGAGCTGGGCCAGAGCTTGCATGGGAAGAGGGACCCAGGAGTCTCCCAGGATCACCGGTGCCGGCCAGGATAAGACAGAAGTGAAGTGCGAGGCAGTGGACTGGAGGAAGGAGGAGGGACATGGGAAAAGAACAGCCCCGCATGCCTGGTACTAGACCCATACAAAAATCTGAATCTGGGAATCTCCAGTTCCCATAAGCAACTTATCTGAGACCAGCATAACCAGCAAGCGCCCTCAGCTCTTACCAGTCTGACAGCACTGACTGCAGATGCCAACCTCGGGGGGCTACTGGATCCTGAGCTCAAATGGACCTGCAAAGATCTCCAAGGGATGGTCCCCTGGCCTGGCTGCTGGCCGGCCTCTGGGTGGGCAGGGGTGCACTTGTCCCCTCCAACCGTCCCAGTGCCCATTTTCCCTGCAGTGTGGAGGGGACACGGGGAGCTGGTCCTGGTTGGCATCCCCCAGACCATCTTGTCACAGTTCACCAGGGCCAGAAAAGGAGCTGAGAGTGGATGTTGAGGGTGAGAAACGCTTGGGAAGGTGGGGTGCAGGCTGTTGTACAGAGGATGCTGGAAGAGCCAGTTTCATTAACAGCTACGCAGCTCCAGGCACTGGAGATTATTCTCATCTCTTTTCTTGTTTGGTCGACTTACTCAAAGACTATTAGTGGATTAACTAAAATTCTTCACAGAGGGTTTAGGGAGGTGGAAGGGGTAGCTTTCATGTTACCCTGGAGCAAGTCTGAGCTGGGCAGGCTTGCCAGGGGAACAACAAGAGGCGCAGAGTCCTGGCAACAGTTGCTCTCTTCTCCAAAACTGGCAGCGCTGTAGAGAAACACTGCTGTCTGGAGGGCAGCAACGTCAGAGGCTGGCAAGCCACGCGGTCCCTCTTGCCTTCTTCACTCTCACATGTTAGCTTTGGAGCTTCTGGGCTCCATTTCATGGGGAGGGCTTGGGGACACAGGGGACTGAACCCAGGGATGTGGGAAGTCTCTTCCCACCTTCTGTTCCTACATCCTTCTCCCCGCAGGCAACTCCCGCTGGGGGTGTCGCTCTGATAAGATCTGCTTCCTTGTCCCAGAAAGACATGGTCATGCCCTGGTCTCCCCGCAGCCCTCAGATAAGCAACCTCACAGCCTCCCTTATTTTCCTGGGCTGTGTTGGCACGTGTGGCAGAGTCTTCCCCCTTCCCACCCTCCTCCCCATCAACTGGCAAAGCCCCAGTGGTTTCCCCCAGAGAGCATGCGGTGAGACACAGCACGAAACAACTGCAGATAATTAAAGGATTGAATGGGGTATCGAAGAAGAGCAGGGAGCTTGCAACATCCATAAATAGCTCTCCTCGCCGAGCTGCTTAACTCCTTGCTTGTTCTTGCCAAAGTGCAGACCCCAAAGGGATGGTGCCTGTGCATGAATAGGGGTGGAAAGTTCAGGAGCGTATTTTTAAACCATTCAAGCTGTACTCAGGCTGAGTGATACATTATTGTCTGTGTGTGTCACTTCAAATGTCTTATGAATGCAAGAAAAAAAAGTACCATTTTGCCTCTCTAAACTCCCACCCCTCTGCTCCTACCCAAATAACGTCAGGATAAATCTGACAGTTGAAAGGAAAGTACCACGAGGTCAGGCTGGTTAAAAGCAGCGTGAAACACTCTTATCCTCTGGAAGGAAGAGCCCCAGTTTGTGGGGCCGGAGGGGAGTAGGGCTGGCAGCAGCCGCAGAAGCGAGCAGGCACACATCTGCACGAGGACAGCGGTGTATCAGGGAAGAGCCTGCTAGAAAAATACTGGGGTCCCCAAGGACCCCCCAGCAAGGGCAGTATGGCTATGTGCCTAATGGAGATGGTGTCCTTCATCTCACACAGCAGCAGATCTTCCTCAGACCAGGGGAATGCTGTACGTAGAGTCAGCGGACCAGGATAGCAGGGAAGTGGGGTCAACCAGTCTTGGCTGTTACCCCAGAAGCACAAGGGGCATCACGCCATTGCTCAGCCCTGTTACCCCACCCCGGGTCAGAAGAGGCATCACCCCAGTGCTGCCCAGCCTGAGCCTCTGGGCCCTCTCTGCAGGGCTGGCACTTGTTGGCAGGGACAGCCTGCCAGTCCCTGGGGCTGGGCAGCCAGCCTCCAGCTGGGGCTGGAGACAGAGATACCAAAGAGTCTGACAAACAGCTGGAGCCATGGTGAGATACAGTGGGACAGAGGGAAAACAAACCAGAAACTCACTGGGAAATCATTCCTCTCCTAAACGGTGCTGATACAATTAAGCAGCACAGGCTTTATGAATGATACCATCTCTGCCTTGAAACACATCATTACCTCTCTCTGTAAGAGCAGTATTTTTAAATACATATTTCCTCTTTAAATGCCCGAGGAGAAGGCTCCATGGCTGGGATGCTGGGATACGTTGCTAATCACCTCTTATTTCACCCAGTGGCAGAAAAGCATTTCGTGCCGAGCTCTGGCTCTCCTGCACGCACACCTCTGCTCTGAGTCACTGCTGCGCACTTCTCCCCTTCCTCTCCCCATCCCTCCCTACCACCACTGACACTGGAGGGGATGATGGACCTAAACCCACATCCCCTGGCCCATCCACCGGGACGCCGGTGCTGGGGGTCACCCCAAACACCTCCACCCAAGCTATGTGAGCCCCTTACCGTACTGTTTTCCTTGTTTTACAGAAACCAGGGTTCAGGGAGATGACATATTTCACTGACTGCCGACCCGAGCTGGTTTCCCCTCTCTGGCACTCTCCCCCCTCCAGTGAGGTCTGGGTGATGCTCTCGCTTTGGTACAACTTGGGTGTTTCTGTTCCCAGACAACTCATCCAGCCCATGCCAGGTCTGCCATGAGTGCTCACCACAACGGATAAGAGAGGCCCCAGCAAGAATGAAGGGCTTTTGTGCTAGAAATTGAAAGTTGATGGAGTGTGTCATAGGAAAATGACAACAACCTACTGTACCTCGAAAGACAATTATTTTTCCCTCATTGGAAGTGATTGAATTTCTCCATCAGTGACACTACTAATGTCATCAACACCAACAGCTCTCTTAAGGAGAGGCTCTTTCTCAGCTGCGCACCTGAAATTTCCTTATACCTGCCCTTTCCTCCCCTCCCCGCTTCGCTTCTTGCTCTTCTGCAGGATGTGCTCAGTCGACGGCTGGCTGAGAAACCAACTTATCATCGCGCGTGCTCTCCCTCCCCGTCCCCACGGCTCCCGCAGATACATGCCTCTGTCAGATCTGCTCCTCCAGACTATTTCTGAATATGCTACGGCTGGAAATTACAAAGTTGAATCATGTTGCTTAACTGTGATTGGCCACACTACTGCTATCTGCATTACCACGACGGGGCCACGCTTGGCAGTCTCATGTATGTACCCAGACTAGCAAGGGGAAGAAGCTGTGAGATACGATGCCCTTTCTAGAGATGGGGAAAAGGGTCAGGCTGCACCTCCGACTGCTGTGGGATTTGAGCATTGTACAGCCACTGGCACCCCAAAGACTCCGCTGCCCCTGCAGACCCTGGAGTACCTGGGCAACTTCAGCCTCCCCCCACTTCCACTTTCAATGTCATGCACACGTGTGCCGGACAATGCCCTGGGGACGCCCTGCAGCCACATAGGTCTTACACCAGGGTGAAAGGGCAACACTGCTGCCCAAAAGTCCCTTCTCCAAGTGATTTGGCCCAGAATCTGGAGTAAGCACAAGCTCCCAGGGCTGTAGGGTGGGCTTTTGTGTGTGGCCAGGGGCACAGCCGTGCTTTCCAGGGGCACCGGCTCCCTCCTGTTCCCAAGGTGCTCCCCCCTCCCTGCCCCAAATCTCGCCTGAGTTAATGCCTGCTGGCAGCAGGCCAGCCTGATTTATTAAGACCCACAAACTAATGAATGAGTGACTGAGAAGCACTGGAGGCCTGGTACATCCCATAGCCCCAACTGGGCTAAGTGAGCCTTACAAGGCTCCTCACAAGCCTTGTCCTCCCCACCAAAAGCCCGAGCCCTGAGGACCCTGGGGAGCACAGCAGGGTGCCACCAACCCACACGCATTTTTGGGCGTCGGTGGTGCCGTGCTGGTGCTGTGGAGGGCAAAGATCCCGGCTGGAAGGACAGGGAGGGCGATGATGCCACACTGGGGAGAGTGGGGAGGCTGGCGCAGGCAGGCGCGTCACCACGCTCCGCTCTGCGGGTGCCACGCACGCCAGGGGTGGGAAATGCGCACGCTCCGGCGGCTTTCAGAGCTGCATATGTTGTGTGGGTTGGGAGCACATATGTTAGACATACACACATCTACGTGTGTGTGCGTATATATATACACAGACATATATGAGAGAGACTATTATAGATACAGATTTACATATATAATCAACACCAGAAATTACTGCAGGATTTTTAAGACGGCAGAATCAACCCCAGATATCAGCAAATGGCTATCTTTATCTCCACCGTCTCAGCTTGTGCCTTTGGTTAGGCTGGCGAACGCCACGTGCCAGAGCCCCAGCCAGGGAGGGTGCTGGGAGGGTGCCAGAGCGGCAGAACGGGCGCTGCGGAGGCAGACCTGCCCGTCTCCCACACACGCACTCTGCACAGGGCCCTGGGAAGGAGCAAAGCGCCCTTCCCGGCGCGCAAGCCGAGAGCCACGCGCAGGGTGCGCAGGTACCTAAATCCCACAGCCCCAGAGAGAGGCAGAGGGGATCCATCTGCCCAAACGCAGCCCGCATCCATGAACGAGCCAGATGAACTGCCGTATCGCTAATGGAGAGAAAAGGCCTCTCAGAGGCAGGATTAATCTCTTTCTAAGGTGGCTGCCTGAGAAAGGTCAGATGAATTGTGCCTGGACGTGCCTTTTCTCTCCCCGCTGCCTATAAATGTCATCCAGCCTGCAGGCTCGGAGGCAGGTACCTACAGAGGGGCCACGTGCTGTCAGGTGAAGTGAATCCAAGCCCACGTACATAGCTGCTGCTCGGGATCAACCCCAGCGCTACGCGTGTCTGCAGGAAGCACAGGGAGGCACACACACCCCTCTGGCTCAGGGTTTGAAACCCTGAGATTTATTGCAGCCACACAGCTCAGCTGTTAAAAAGTTACAACTACTTCAGCCTGGTAAGCGAAACTTTTTCATTCATTGTATAGGATAGCCCCAAGCAGCACCACCCAGCTGTAAAGCACTTTGGAGTTGACTCAATGTCACATTTAAGTGCTAGATGCATCAGAATTCAGGATGCTTCAGAAAGGTTATGTAAACCATTACATCAAATCCTGGGAGAGTTATTAAGGTGAGCGGCAGAGCATGGGAGAATGGGTGATTATCTCACAGCAGTATCATGGAACCACACGAGTAATGTCCAGCTTAAGGATGTAACTCATTCTCCTTACAAGCCTAATTTTGTTTCTCCCTAGTGCTTCTTAAAAAATTTTTGAAAAAAAAAAATCTGTCTGCCAAAGTATTCTCTATTCTGGAAAGTAATTATTTAAAAGAGTCTCCAATTAATCAGCTAAGGCATGGGGAGATAAGGAGGTTTGAAATATGGTATGTTTCTCACCATTGGAAAAGTCTTCTATCCCTCCCCCTCTCCCCTTTTTGGAACCTCATATTTTAAATTCCGTGTGGTCTATTAACTCCAAATTTATTTTGTTCATCTGAACTAGTGCCTTTGAGGACTTGGGGGAGGACTGCATGGTTAATTTTGGAGTTATTTGCTATGGACTCTTGAACCTCTCAAAAGTGCGTGGGCTCCCCAGGGAGTTTCTCAAGTCTGCAGCACTTGTCTTCAAGGACATGAAAGCATCTGCAGGGGCCTGCAATTTTTCAGAGTTTGGAACTGACCCAGCCAGGTCGAAAGACGTCAGGAAATCTTTAGGAGCAGCAAATGCATTTTGTAAAGCCCATAGCTGATCTGTTTTGGGTTAAGTAATGGTAAGAAGCCTGCAGAGGCAACACGAACACCTTGGAAATTGCAGGCCTGAAGCAGCTTGTTGGAGGACTTCCATAAGTCAGCAGCCATCGTGCTGAAAGTCTTTGGTGCTGTTGTGATAAAGCAGCCAAGACGTGCTAATTATAAAAACATCACTGATGGAAGTCCTGCAGCGTCCTGCCTGGAGCATCTCCTACATGGCCATGCTGCCTCCTCCCGAAAAGCCAGAGAAACCATCCAGAGATAGCTAAAACTGTCTTGCAGATCTCTTAATCCCGCAGGATTTATACACCCCATCTCGGTGTCAGCAGCCGGTGTCCACCCCCAGGTGAACCACTGGGATGTTGCCCGTTTGTGTACCTACACCAGGGTGAAACGGGGAGCGGATCCCGTTGCAGACTGACCCCTAGCACATGGTCCTGCTCCAGCAGCTCCCATACTGCGGTCCGCGAATGCAGGCACGGCGCTTGTTGGATGCACAGGGATGCTGCGTGTGCAGGCAGTCACAGCAGCGCTGCACAGGACGCATGGGCTCTGCCTCCCCAGCCCCACGCACGCACACCCGCGCTCAGTCCCTCGCGCAGACGAGAAGAAAAGCATTGCTGAATAACTCGGTTAATTCCTGGACAAAATGGGCAGCGAGAGTGGCGCTGGGTGTATAATAAAAGGTTTAGACCTATAGTTGTGCTGCTGTCACCCCCTCTGGTGGGTTATAAATGTAGTACATGCCATTGGCATTTGAACACTTATTTTCATTTTGCTGCGTATTCAGCGGTGCGTAATCGCGCCGGTGTCAAACAAGGGGGCACTGACTCACAGGCAGGCTCCAGCAGCGCGTGGTCACTGTCCGGGGTGAGCTGCATGACCGTCCTGGAGAGCTGTGCCTTTCTAATACCACAGCATTACTCCTTAAGTCCTAAAAGCACTGCTGTTGGATAAACCCTGTGCAAGCCCAGGACCCTGGATGTGGGGTTGGCCCAGCCATGCCCATGGAAAGCTCTTTGGAGGGTGCTGGGGGTCCCAGTCATGTTGGGACTGGAGCTGGCCCGTAATGGGAAGGTGCCGTTACAGGTAGCTCACCCAAACCCTGCCAAGAGGCTGCGGGGGGACGTCTCATCCCCCAGCACGGCTCCCTGAAGGTGGCAGGGGACCCGTGCCCGCGGGACGGTATGGAGGAGCATCTGGGCTGGGGCCAGTCTTGACCTGCTCTGTGCATAAAAGGAGCCTGGTCTCCTGGGCTACCAGCTGGCACCTTTCACTGATGTTAACATTCATTTAAGAAAAATTACAAAAAAACCCAACATGGGCTAATTAGCTAATGACATTATTTTGGCCTGATGTGCCATATAATTAAACAACTAATAAACGGCAAGAGTCCTGTGCTGCTGAGGCTCCTGAGTCAATACCATGCTATTACCATGGTGTAATTGAGTTTACTGAGAACCGTAGCGCAGACGTCCCAGAGCCCATGCGAGGAATGGTATTGAAATAGCCACCAGAGACCCACCTGCTGGATAAAGGAGAAAGACAAATCTTTTAATCTACAGTATAGCCCAAAGTCACACACAGAGAAGACAAGTTTGTGCTTCACACTGTGGTAAACGCATTTGCTATAGAGGAGGGTACACATGACCTGGGGGGAGCTACATGTGCAAGAGCTTCTCTGGCAGCAAAAGGGGCTTCCTGGGCTCCAGGAAGAGTGGGACGAAATGTGGCTTGTCCTCACTTCTGCAGAAACACTTCCAAAACTCTACTGCTTGGTATCCAAAATGTTTACATTTCTCCATCAAAAAGGTACATTTTTTGGTGAATTTCTGGTGATGGAACCAAAATGCGCATGAGGGCTACTGAGAGGTCTCAGAGGTGGCTCAAGGTTTCCTCCTGCAGACCCGGCTTTTGGAGACCAAGTGTCCCAACCTAATACTGTGCCAGCAGGCTGAGAATGGGCCAGGAGCTGGATTTGGGGCTGCAATTTTTTTAATGGTTTTAGGGAAAAAAAAAAAGGAGTAGGTTGGCAACCAAGCTCTCGCTTCAATCATGAAGCATCTACAGATGTCTCATTATTATTTGCTGTCCCTGGGGTGGGGACCCTTAGAGGTGATTTTGTTATATGATGCGTTGTAAGTCAAATGCAATGAACACATGACCTTTGCATACACACACATGCACACACGGAGTCCATGCCTCCTCTCCTGTATTGCCTGGGCTCACCTACAGCGCGCAGCCTTTGTGTGCTCCCATGCTCTCCCCTCCCTGCAGCCCTGCTCCCAAGCCCGTGTCCCGGCATGCACTCATGCTCCGGCTCGTCCTCCTCTTCCTCCTCACCTCCCTTCCCTGGCAATGCCAGGCAAGAACTTCTTATGCTCCCGAGTGCTCTCAGGCTGAGCCTGAAAGCTTCACAGTGGCACGGCAGCATCTGTCATCCCAAGGCAGAGGCACAAGCTTCTTGCACCATGCCGCTGTCAGGTCCCTGCACGGCAGCAACTGGCAAAGCCCAAGTCCTGCTGGCAGGCAGCGGGCTGACCGGCGCCATGATGGAAGCCTCCTGGTAACAGCACAAGAGGAGGAAGGGCATGACAAGGGATGGATATCGTGGCTGCGAATCCAGGAGCCGAGGCAGGACCCTGCTCTTCACACAAGGTGGGACACGTGGCTGCAGCTGAATAGGTCCAGCTCATATCCAGCACCTGCGTTTCACACTGGAAACAGATCAAATGGGGCCCAGGTAGAAATGCAGTGGGAGCCTGGCCAAGGAACCCCATCCCAGGGGTTGCAGCCACATTTGGTGCAACCTCAGAGCTCCTGGAAGCTTTCTGGGAGTGCCAGCGGGGCAGACAGGCTGCAGCTGATGGGCTGAGCAGTGCTGCTCTGAGGGCAGCAGCACCCTGGGCCCCGGCACGCTGCCCCTGCTTCCACCTGCATCCCACCATGGATCTGCGATCCCCTCCTGTGGCTCTGTCCCCATCCCGCAGAGCTCCTCAGGAAAAGGAGACTTGAGACCGAGTGACGAGAGAGCCCGGAGGGACCACTCTCAGCCTATCCTCCCAGCTTTTGCATAGCACAAACCACATCATCCCCCAGGAACTCCGGCATCAAACCCACAAGGGTTCCTCACTTAACCCGCCATCGGTATTTAAGAGAGATGCACAGCTCTCACTTCAAGACTGCAGTTTTGAAGCAGACTAAGCTTCAGTGCTGGTGTGGGAGGAGCCCCCCAGCTCCTCGAGACAGCAGGAGAGGGATGCAAGCAACAGGGCTACATCCAAAAAAGGGGCAAAACCCATGCTTGCAAGAGAGCGGGCGCCCACCGGCGCCGTGGCTGCGGGCGGACGTACGAGTGGTGCCAGGAGCAGAGGCTGGCAGAGCTGCCGCCAGCATCGGGAAGAGGGAGGTGTGTGAAGGCTCAGTGACGGTGGAGCTGCCGCTGACAGTGAGAGGCAGCTCCTGTCGTTAGTGTGAGCCAGGCTCTGCCAACCCAAATACCGAGATTGCTGAAAACAAGACGTGTGGTTGTGCATCTTTGCCGTCAATCAGTGGCGCACAGGGAGCGTGCTGTGGCTGCTCTGTCTCTGTCTGCAACGGAGGAGGGCTCATGGTTTCACTGAAATTACTCCATGGTGGTCACGGACAGCCCCGCCGGGGTCTGGCCAAGGGAGGAGGATGGCTGTGCCCAGGCGGTAGGAACATGTTCCATCCCCCTGGCTGGTCAGGAAAATCCTCCTGCATCCCCCACCACAGCTCTCGCCTGCTGTCCTCCCATGCCCAGCACTCAGGGAGGCACCAAGGAGAACCATCTAACATCTGCTGTGCAAGTCCTGGAGAGGTGCTTGTGTGGAGAGTAATTCCCACACTCAAGAATTACTCACAGAGCGTTAGAGAGCTGTGCCGAGAACAGGCACGGTGTACCAGCACAGACCTGAGCCCTTCGCTGCAGGGCTGCAGCCCACGGGACAGCCTTGTCCCGCTGCCAGCAGAGCAAAGCAGCTCAGCAGCAGCGGCCACGGCTGCTTCCCCGCATGTTGCAGCAATGCAGGGTGCATGGAGACCTTCCCCAGTGCTGGGGCGGACACGGCAGTGTGACTTCAGGCCAAACCTCAGGGACTCAGCTAACAGCGGGAGAAGACACCCAAACCCCAACCTGCCAAGGTGTCTCCTCCTGGGGAGAACAAGTTGAGAAGAGCAGGTGGTTTGCAGACCCAACACCGGTTAGAGGCCTCCACGGGAGGTGAACCCATCACAGGGCAGCATCCAGGGATGGCACCAGCCTTCTCACCCCACCACTCCAGTATGCAGACCCCCGAGGCACCACCACCACCCCACTTCCAAAATAAGGCTCGGCTACGGCTGAGCTCTGGATTCTTCCCTCCGAGCCAAGCTGCCCCGCTTTGACGTGAATGCAAAGTTTAAGCAGCCCCTGTGTCTTCCCTTTTATCTCTCATTTCTATGCTGACATTTTGAAGGAAATTTGCTCTCCTCCTTGAAATACGGAAATCCGTGTCCGAAGAGCACTCGGGCCCAAAAAGCCGAGAAGATAAACATATTTGGACGTGTGATTTCACAGTCGCTATGTTGATAGCTTTCAGAGGCCGGGTCCTGTCCATCAATTACCCACAATGTGCATTCAGACGTGATATGGGAGAATAAAAACCGACTCATTAGAGGGGAAGAGAGGTGAGTGAACACCAAGACTAGTTAAACAGAGCAGCTCACATTTCAAGGAGTAAAGGGAGATATTTCTCTCTTGTTCTCTCCCCCCACCCCGAGTACAAGACTACATCTAGGAGACACACCATGGCCACCACAAGCCCACCACTTCCCTGGCCAAAGGGCAGGACACAGCCACCCAAACCAGGCACGCAGGCTGACAGGGCGTTCAGCACGACCCAGAAACTGCCGGCGGAGCTGACTTTTGGGCAAGAGATGCCGCACGGAGCAGAATGTGCAGAAGAGACTCTGAAGTGGAGACATTTAGAATGGGATTCTTAAAGATATTCAGGCCCCTCTCTTCCCTCTGGCCTGCAGGTACTTGGGAACGCTTTGCACATAAAGAATTATTTGTCTAATATATCACGTTAGAATGTGAGATGACATATCCAGGACAGACTTTTGTATAAAGCAGAGTTTTAAAAGCAGAATTTTAGCAGTCCCAGGAGGGACTGGGGCATGTAAAGCATGTGGTGGAAGTAGCAATGATTTCTGTTTAGCCCAGGCAAGGATTTTTGTCTGAATTCTCTGTCCCTAGGAAAGACAATTATCATTGGCACCTCTGGGACCTCTCAGCCCAGTGCAGCCCTGGCTGGAGGCGGGCGACTGAGGTGGTCCTGGGGGAGCTGCAGCGGGCTCGGGGGAACAGGGAGTTATTTCCAACACCATGCAGACGGGAGCTGCCAACAGGGAGTGATGAAAGTTGGCTGTGGTCCTCCAAACCACTTGCCTCTCCTTTGGCTTCCGAAAGACTTAAGCATTAACTTGACAAGCGGGATTAAACAATAATAATAATAATTGCCTCAGCCTCATAACTTTTCCCTGGACGTGTGACGGGTGATGCAGGGCAGACCTCCCTGTGCAAAAGCATCCCACGGGGTGTGCGCAGGGCTGCCCGGCACAGGGGCTCCTCAGGACAGTGGGCAGGCTCCGTCCCCGTCCCCCCTCCGCCTTGTTGTGCTGGAGCATCTTCCCATCTATGCTTTGGCAACCCAAACCTAGGGCCAACACGGTCCTTCAGTGCTTCCCCCTCTTCACCAGATCTCTCCTCCTGCCCTGCTGCCTCACCTCTGCCTCCTTCTCCTCTTCCACAGGGTTTTTTCAGGGCGTTCTTTCCTTTTTAGTGTGCTAATTCCTCTCCTGACTACAACCTGCTGCAGTCTTCAGAGGGGCAGGGAAATATTTATGTTCTGAATACTCCACAGATCCTCCTCTGCATGGAAACGGACACTATCATTATTGGTATTTCTCTCTCTCTCTCTTTAACATCTCAGCTAAGGAAACCCTCTTTCTCCTATTAACTGTGAGCCTTTGCTATAGCAGAAATGAGGGGGAAGAGGTGTAAAACAGCCAGACTCCCGCTGCGCATCTCTCTTTCATGCAGCTCAATAGGGAGTCTCTGTTGCTTTCAAGGTGGATTTCCATGCTGGGAGAAGGTGTGTGACATCCCCAGAGGCCCCATGAGAGGGTGACAGTGTGGACAGAGGCAATGCACACGTCCTGGATGCTGTAGCGGGGCAGGATTGCTCAGTTCCAGGAGCAGGTGGTCTCTGCAGCCCCGCTGTGCTCCCAGCTCCTTGGCAGGAGACTTGGATGCCGGGACCTTCTCGTAGACCCCCAGTGCAGAGGGGGCCTGGCTGAGTGGTACTTAGCGTTCAGCCCTTTCAATAGCCGGTTCCCCATCAGCAAGTCCTGCCGGAGGTGATGCTAGGTGAGGGGACACAACACTGCTCTTCCAGATAAATGGGAAGACCATCTCTCTCTATGTATAGCTTTATCTATCTATAGGTAGAACCGAGCCAACCCTGCACTAGTGCCAAAATGAGCCCGCAGGAGACCTCCTTCACACCAGCAGCCCCACAGAGTGGGGCCGAAGGCTGCCCTGCTTTAACAACCACGGCACCAACCAGATTAAAACTAACTCACGAGCAAACGGATTAATTGGTTGAGGAGGAATTTAAATGAAGCAATCGCACACATCCAGGCTCAAAAGCCCCAAGGTCAGGCAGCGCTGTACGGTTTTGCCCATTCTGAACCCGCCTGGATTACCCCAGCCAGCGTGGGGATGGATTTACTCGGCAAACGGCTGAACCACCCCGGGCAGGGACTGTTTTGCAGCGATGGCAGTGTCTGCAGCCAGCCACGCGTGCAGCTTCGCAGGTGGCTGGTTTAAAGTATTGAGCTTCTCAGGTAGAGGATCATATTACTCTGGAAATGGAGGATCAAATTATTCCATTGTTCCCCAGGGAGCAGATTAAATTACCCTGGAAATAGAGGATTAAATTACTCACCAAGGGAGAGGATTGAATTACTTTGTGAGTTGTGGGATTAAAACAGTCTGCAGGTGGCAAACTCAAAATAGACCTTCACACAGAAGGCAGGATTAAATTATTCTATGGATGACCAGAAAAAAAAAATAATAATCAAACCACTGTACTCTGGAGGAAGCCATATTAAATTATTTCTGGAGATTAAATTGCTCCACAGGCTTGTTGGATCCCAGTGCTCTGGAGCAGACCATCTGCTTGGTAAGGTGTGCAGATACCCAAGCATAAACAGCCATATGACGGTGTCCCACTGCTGGTACCCAAGCGCCTCTTGTCACCACAGTACCTGGCACCTGACAGTATTGACTATATTTATTCGCACGTCAAGGCTGTGTTGTGGAGCTGGGCTCTGCTCCCCTGCAGCGTCAGGAAAACCCAGGGAAGGACGGGGGAGCCCAGGTCACCTAGGGAATCTGAGGCAGACCTAGGGAATTGAGCCAAGTCTTAATTCAGTTTCTTTAGGGAGGTTTTATCTTATTTTCATTTTTGCATTGATACCTACACCATTGATGAGTCTTCTCTTGAGCAACAGCATCACTGAGTATATGGGGCAGCAGATCAAAACCCTCCCTGCTACCAACCGGGATGAGCTCTCCTCCCCAAATGTCTTGCTTCCTCACTATTTTCCTTGAATCACCACCCAGCCCATCACCTCCTTCCCCTCTCTCCCTTGGCCCCGGCATCACATCTCTGGGCCCAGCCCTCCATCGTGGCAGCTCCCGTGGGATCCAGCCGGGGGTGGCTGCACCGTGCCTGTGCTGCCAGCGGTCAGCCCTGACTCGCACTGCTGCGTCCCCTTCCCCGGTGCCTGTCACTGCCTGTTCCTGGTGACGGTGACAAATTGGCATTTGAAACTTGTATTGGTATTTTTTATGCTGGTTTCTTTCTGAGACTCTACTGCTGAGATTTCAAGAGAGAGAAAGAGAATGAGCGTTTTAGGATAATCTTAAAAGCTGAAAAATTATTACATGTCAAACACCGAATGGGGAGTTTAAAAGGCTCCCAGGTGGGCTGCAGAATTAAATGTTTGGAGGCTTTTTTTCCCCCCGGCGAGGTAAGAAACGGCAACATCACCATAGCAACTGCAGGGCAAATTCTGGGCGGCAGCTCAGTGCATCAGTGGGAGCCGGGACCGCGCAGAGGGGCTGGGGTGGCTCCAGCTCCTGTGTATCCCCGCCCCACGGCCACGGTGTCTTGGGTACCAGCAGGTTTGCAGGCGTGAGAAACACCACAGCTCCCCAAGACTCACGGGATACGGGCTGTACTCCTGGTGAAGGACCCTCCTGACCACCTCAACCCCTCCTGGTTTCTCCTTCCACCTGCTCTGGTCCATTGCACAGCGCTGGGAACTCCCTGCATCCATCTGTCCAGCCACACTGGTGCCTGCAGGGATGTGGGCATCAAGGGACAGAGAGGCAGCCGGGACCTAACGCTGCTTACTCAAAGAGGGGCTCCAAGGTGCCCCAAGCCAGTGGGCAAGCGTGCCAAAAGAGCTCGGCAGAGTGGGCTCTGCTCCCTTGTGTGGGTGGGCTGCATGGTTCCCACGCCACCCAGGGGAGGTTATCAGCCCCCCCCGCCCCCCCAGGCTGGACAGAGGCTTATCTGCCTCCTGCCTGTCACTATTTACATGTTGACTTTCTGACAGCTGCTAGGAACAGGGGAAATCAGCACCAACAACCAGGGGTTAATTGAGTATTAGTTAACTCCTAGTGCTCTCATCTGGCCTGCCAGGGTTACAGTAATTAGCACAACCTGAGCTTGCTCATTAGCAGGCTTTGCAGTGCAAGTCACAGGTAGCAGGGGGGGGTTAAACTGACTTGATTAAATCTCTTCTCCAGGAGTACCAGTGACTCTAAGAAGGGATTTGTGGGAGGGAAACTGGTTTCTCTCCAGATGGAGCAGGATATGCCTCTGCTCTGTGGGAACAGAGCGGGCGGCTGGGCCGATCCCACAGGAAGGGATCGGGAGAGCAGAGCTTCGCTCATGGCACGGGTGAGAAGGGCTCGAAGTCAGCACCTGCTTGGGGCTGAAAGCTGCCATGATCACTAACAGAGCTGCTGTTTAGTTGCAAATGATTATTATGAAGGGAAACATTTTGCATTTACAAAGGGCTGTCATTTTGCAGGGACTCCAATTCAATTTATGAACCACGCTTAGGAAGCTCGCATGCTGACAACAACAGACTCGATTGCTCTGACCATGGCAGTCAATCAGGCGGAGGAATCGCAGCCTGGCATCCAACTGCTCAGGCCTGGGACTTTGTGGACACCAGGTGAGAACGGTGGCCCAGTACTGAGCCCCAGCGCTCCCCAACGGATGGCCACCATCACTGCCCCACTGCCCTTCTCCCCCCAGCTCCTTTTCCCCTATAATACATGGCTCCACAGGCTCCCTGGGAAGGTGGATACCAACTCCAACTCCTCCTCTGCCTGCCTTGGAGCCAGATTTCCCATCTGCTGGGAGATTACCCTAAACGCTAGGTCCTGTGGAGCACCCAAAGCCATGCTGGAGATCCCAAACCCACTAGATCAACCACTTGGCCCCAGCAGCAGCTTGGCCCCAGGCCCCATGCCAGTCGCACATGCTCTCCTGCCCTGCAGCTGCAGACCACAGCAGGGGTTAGCTGACCCCAGGAGTGAATGCAGCCATGAGCAGCACAGGGTGGGGGGCAGAGCCAGTTGCAAACCCGAATGCCGTCCAGCAGAGGCAGGGAGTGATTAAAGCCCCCCTTGCTGGTGACCGGGCTGGCCGAGCCATGCAGGATGGATGCTGCTGTCGAGAGCCAGCGGGGAAGGCTCCCCTCGGCACGAGATTTATAGCAAGGCTGTAGATCAATTACCAGCAGCCTCCGACCTTGAAAGCAGTGGTGCAGAGGGCTGCAGAGCATCTTACTGCTTTTTCCAGCAGGAGGTGCCCATGGGGGGAGGCTCGGTGCTAAACCACGGGGGGCGGCCATCAACAGGAGCCCTGGGGTCCCCAGGGGGATGCACATGGGGGTTTGCTCACATGCACTCACACTCTTTTCTCCCTCTGGCACCCCTTGTACCCCTGTTTTCCCCTCCCCTTGTGCACCTAAGCACACACAGAGGTCCTGAGCCCCAAGCAGGGGCAGGAATCCAGCACGAAAACCTGTTGCAAAGCATCTGACTGAAGGACGCAACACACAAGGAGCTGGGGAGAGTGGGCAGAGAGAACCCATTTTGTCTTTACTTTCCCTGGACTTGCTGTAGACTCCAAGGAAACCTGATTTTTGGAAGGAGGCGAGTTTCCTGAAGTCCAGAGATTTGATTTTGCAAAGCCTCAACCCCGCCCGAGGGTGAAATGGTGTAATTTGCTTGAGAAAGCAAGCAAGCACTAGCCCTGGTGCAACAGGCAGCTTCTCCTTCCAGGAGCATGGTGGAAGCATACAGACACAGGGGCATCTTGTTGCATGGATGGTGGGAACGCCTTCCCTCCTCCCAGCACATAGTCCGAAGGAGGGGACACTGGCACCCAGCTCCCTGCTTGGGCACTCCCCCCTCTAAACCACTGGGGCCTCAGCTCAGAGGGTGCTTTTTTTTTTTGCTTTTTTTTTTTTTTTCTTTTATCATGGGCAAACAAAGTGGAAAATGAATTCCTTTAGATAGCAAATGAGTTTAATAGAAATGGTGATGGAGTGACACTGTGCTGGGAATGTTAATCCAGCACCTGATGTGGCCGGACTCTCAAGCAGGGCAGTGTGGGAGGAGGAAGGTTGCACTTAAGACCAGAGATGTCAGGTTTGTGCCAGATGGTGTCCCCTGGCTGCTGGTCCCACCTCAGCAGGCCCCAGGGGACACCAAACAGGATGGGACCCAGCCCTCCTGCCACAACCCGGGCTTTCAGGTCTGGGTGTACAGCAACCAGGGGAAGGTGCTGGATGACTGGGACACATCAAGGGACCAGGACTTCACCATCCTGGTAACACAATGGAAACGCAAGTGGCCCTGCAGACTGCCAAGCACACGCAGCACCTCGCATACACCTCTGAACCCTGCACCAGTGCCCCAGGTCCAGTGTGGTGGTGGGGCAACGGGGACATAGCTTGCTACCAGAAGGAATTATCAAATCACAAAGCCATGCAGAAAACAGCAGGTCAGACAGACAACCGCGTGAGAGATAAGCCCTCTGTTTCTCCACCAAGACCCAAAATGCTAAGACAAGTGATGACAGTGCAGTTTGTCAGTCCTTGCCTGTTATCAGGGAATTTTGTACAGAGAAGTCCAGAAGAGAAGCGAGCCCCAGTGCAGCAGGAGGGACACGGGTCAGGCTGGGAACTGGCCCTGGCAGAGCCTTTGCTTCCAAAGCCTGGGGCTCCTGGGTCACCAGGGACAGGACTTGTGTGCAAAGTGGGAAAGCCCGCCGTGTGGAGCGTGGCAGCTCTGCCAGCGCACAGACAGCTCTGGAGACCGTCCAGATCCACCCCAGGGCAGCCGAGATTTTAATCTAGGTCTTTGTAAACAGAGCTACACAAAAAAACAAGATGTGAATGTCCCTGCTTCTACTGCTCACTGAGGCTTGCCCTCAGGTCACCCCTCTGAGCACAGCCCCAGGGCTGCCGAGTTGGCCACTACATTACACTGCCCTTGGATTCCCCCTTTTGGAGGAGCAGGTAGGTCCTGCTAGCAAGTCCTGGCCTCTCCGAGTGTTTTACCACCATTACAGGGTTTATCTGCCACCTCCAGTTGAGCGGGCTCTGGATGTCGGGGCTGGTGGCAGTAGGGCTTGCTCCCATATGGCAGCTGCACCCTTTATGTCTATGCCCTAAGCTTTCACCCAGAGCTGCTGGCCTCTTCCAGCAAGATGAGAAAGCAATTCAAGCCACAGAGCAGGGACTCAAGGGGTTGAGGGCAAGCAGGGCAGATGGCTGGGTACTTGGGCAGACAGAGAATGGGACACAAAAGCCACTGGAACCACTTGCTGAACCTGCAGCCGCCCTCCTCTCTTAGGTGGACATTGCTACCATTGCAAACCTTCACCCGAGCACAGCTTCAAGCTGGTTTTCCAACCCCTCATCTCTGTCACGAGTCTGGCACCAACAGGTTACCTCAGCCCTCTGCTTCTCCTGAAACAGCCCTGCCTACCTTCATCCCTGGTCCCAGCCCAGGAGTGGAGACACGGAAAGGGACACCAGGGAGTGCTCCCCCTTCCCTGCAGCTTTGCTATTGCCAAGGTGACACGCGTCCGAGTTTGATAAAGCCTTTCAAAGGTGGGCTGGCATTTTTCTGCACATGTTTTTTTACTCATCCTTTTCATCTGGGTAATTTATTCCCTCTTCCTCAACACAATTTTAATTGAGTTCACAGCGGGATCCCGGCACTGGAGCAAAGAACGAAACACCATCAGCTTCCCCAGGCAAGGACCCCACAGAGAGCTGCCAGGCAAACGCTGCGCCTGGCCAAATCCTGGCTTCTTGCACCCCATCGTGCATCTCCTGCCCACCTCTGCAGCCTCCTGGCCAGGGTGGGAGCCACTTGAGCAGCCCAGGCTGTGCAGTTTGGGATGAGCTGCGGTAGTTGGCAGAGAGACCCTGGTGAACCCCGGTTCCCCAACAGCTCCTGCCATGCTACTCAAGATCAGACCAAGCACACTTGCATCACCTCCCCCACAGCCCACCCATGTCACCCCATTTCTAAGCAGCTCTCCATACCCTGCCTGGTGCAGCAGGGTCCGCTTTCAGTCTGCACTGCTCATCCTTTATCTGCTTGGTCCTGTGCTGCCGACCTTGCGAGCCCACCCTCTGCTTCAGCGCTGCCCTGCCCAGGGAGCAGGAGGCTGTGGCAGGATGCTCCCATGCACCGGGGCACTGAGGAGCAGGAGCCGCTGCTGCTCCCACCGCTGTTTTCCTCTCCGCTCACAGTCACCAGGAAAAGCCCACGCTTCTGCTGCCAGAGCATATTTGATTCTTCTGCTAACCTGACCTTATTTAGTTCATTATAAGCCCCCAGGACATTGCAACTGTAACTTAAAAGGAAAAAAAAAAAAAAAGAAAAAAGCCTAACAAAAACACAAACCTTTTCTCTGATCAATAGTGCAGGCAACTGGAAAAGGTATAATTCAATTTGTCAGCACACAGTTATTAGTTACTGTGATGGAGCCCTTCCTCCCAGCCCCGCTTCCCTTGCCGGTCCCGACGCTACTGTCCCTGGGGCAGGGGAGCAGCTCACGATGTGACACAGAGCCAGGGAAGGACGGAGACCTAGCTAATGGAACTACTGCCTACAAGCAGTGGCAGGGCTTCACCACGCCTGGGAGAGGGCGAGGGAGGGAGAAACAGAGGTTTCTGTGTTAAAAACAGTGGTAACATCTACCTTGCCCTTCCATTGGCTCCCCTCCTGGGGCGCGCACACAGTGTTCAGGGGTTGCGCC
>NW_009648717.1:443441-466239 GCF_000708025.1 Charadrius vociferus | reverse complement strand
CGCTCTTCCCGAGCACGCCAGCCTTGCCTTGCTGTGTGCAGTCCCCCTGCTGCGCCCCTCTGGGATGCTGGTAAAGCCCCATCCACCCTCAGGCAAGCGGACTGTCCCTGGGCTCGTGTTACTAGAGCTCCCCTTTCCCTTTCTCGTAGGGAGGGCTGAGGCAGGAGTACAGCCGGACCAGGGCAGAGAGTGTCCCCCTAAGGGTTCTGCTGTGGAGCAGCTTGCGGCCAGGGAGAGACCATGCAGGAAGGGAAACAACAGGTCATGCACAGGCTCAGAGGAAATCAATTACCATATGAAACTAGGGGCTGAGAGGCTTTGGGGAGCCTTATCGTGTGCCTTCTATTGCTCTCCATCAGCAGCCTAGCCTGAAATTACCTCCCACTGCTCCCAGCACGCAATGAAAGCGGAGGGGAAAGACGCACAGCAATGGGTAGCCATGAACACCAAGCGGCTTCTGAGTGTGCCGATCCTCCTTGTCCATCCCTTGGCATGGTGTCTCCTGGACCACCTATTTGTCCAGTCCCAAGATCCCACCGGGGAGCAGAGAGCAACCGTTGTGCCACACCATGCCGCCCGAAACCCTGTGAAAGAGGCATTTGCAGCAATACAATTGCTTAGCTCCCTCTCCGCTCTCCTCCCCCAACTTCTTCACCGGGGAAACCTCCAGATACGCATGCAGAGATGTCTCTTTCCATTTGTTGATGTCGACAGGCATATCACACAGACATTCATTATTTAATCTACCTTTGAATTGGGCTAAATAGTTCTAACGATAATTACAGAGCATTTGTATTTATAGAAAACCGTCATGCACAATCTGCATCCACACGGATAATGCCGCTGTGACTATAAATACGGTAGGGGATGGTGTGGGAAGGCAGACGACGCTCCTAGTCGCCATGAAACTCAAAACGCACGAATGGCCTAACCACGCAGGGAGCTATTACAGCTCTTCTCATTTTTGATCATGCCGCAAAACGGAGAGCTGACGTGCAGCCGAGCAGCCACACGACATCAGCAAGGACAAGGACCAGGGCCTGGAGCAGACCTGATGGTGGGGCATGGAGAGGCTGCATGGGGGACGAGCGGTGGCAGAGCAGCCCCAGGGACACAGGACGGGGAGAGGATCAAGGGGAACAGGAGCAGACGGCAGCAGGATGCTGTCTGTGCTGTCTGGCGCAAAGTCTCAGAGCCCCAGAGGGGGAGCAGAGCGAGAGCCGGGGAGCCGCAGGGACGGGGAAAAGGAAGGGAGGATTCGCTGTTCCTCTTCACACAGCAATAAAAGTTTTACAGCAGCGTAGCCAGCTCTTATGATTTTATTGCCAGTATTACAGAGGTAGAGCTTCTCAAAGCCCTAGCCCCTGGAGTCAAGTTAAGACGCAGGAAGCTTGGCTTTCATTAGAAACTCAGGGTAGAGGAGAGGGGCCACCCCTCCCGTCTGCACAGAAACGCTGGAGAAAGTGAGAACACTGGGCTCCAACTCCAGCAGCAAATAAAAGAAAGCCAGTATTGTAATATTTACTTTTTATTTTAAATAACCTTATGCCTCTGAAGTGGAGGTGTGCAGAGAGCTGGCAGCCGTGTGGTTTGGGAGCTTTAGCACTACCTTGGCGAGATTCTCTGTGAATATCTGTGCGGTCCCTTGTCATCCCCCCCCTCCAAGCTTTCAGCATGTCTCAGGCTTTCCTTCCCCACCTTCCGCCCCGGCACGGAGCCCAGGTCAGGTGTGATGCAGAGACACCCCAAGCGAGCCAGGAAGCCATTTCGCAGGCAGGGTTGCGCTCGAGAAGGGCAGGACTGTATGGGATGCTGCTCAGGGCTGCGCAGCATGGGGTTGTTAGATTACCTATCCCCACACATGCACACAAACAAATTATGAGTACTTATATTGCATTAGTGCCTGGAAATTTCATTCCAGCCATATCCCATTCAGTGAGATACTGCACAGATACAGAACAAGCAGCTTTTTTTTTTTTTTCCTAGAGAGAAAAGCTGTGTTTCTCTGCATATTGGTTTAAAGCAAACACAGCCAGAGGCTGCACACGCTTGAGTAATGGCCCGTGACTGTGCCAATGAACGGGGAAGAGATGGCAGCGCAGTGCCCGTGTTCATTTGCTTTGAGATCTCCTTGTGGCACTCCAGTAATGGATCTACTCAACCCGGCTCTGCAGAAACCATCCTCTGCAGGAGGAAGAGTCCAATCCAGGCCCTGTGTTTCTTCAATTTAAGGCTTTATGTCTCATGTTTCCCATTGCTAATTTACAAGCAAATATTTAGCCATCTGGCAGCCTCATCCACTGGGCAGCAAAGCGAACCGTTTGGCTTCACTGCTGAAAGGGCGAAGCCGACATTAAACTTCTCCCTGAACACCGGGCACCCCCTTCCGACACAGCACGGCATCCACCATTTGGCAAACCGCTCCTCTGCCATCTGCATGGAGAACTCTCCAAAGGGCACGGAGGCTGCTAAATATAGCAGAGAAGCTTAGCAAACATTTGCAGCCAGGCTGAGAAGACTTCTCTCAAAGTTACATCTTCCCTGGACTTGCTTGTGATGTCTCGGATATCCTCAAACACCTCTGCATTTTTCAGTCCCATTTCCTCTTTGGAGTCTTTCCCTTCCCCTCTCTTCCTCATTCCCTTCTCACTACCACTCTTCACCTCTACTTTTACATTTGATTTCTCCTAACGCTTCCTTTCACACTCAGAGGAGGGCTCTAGGTGATGCCAATGCTCCTTTCCCAGCCCACGGATCCTCAAATTCAGAGGGAGAGATCATACAAACAGGAGTAGTTCGGGCAAGCCACACAACTCTGGTAGGTACAGTCATCTTTGCACATACCTTATGTTCCTTCTGTGCTTTCATATTCCTTGGCCTCCTCTAAAAGTGGCCCCAAACTACATACCAGCAATGGGAGGGTTAGTTGCCTCTGCCTGCAAGAAGTTATTCCACCTTGCTCTCCCTGCTCTCTTCCATGGGTCCCAACATCCCTGCTTTTGGCAGCAGCACTCTCCAAGGCCAACCAGGCAAGAGGATCTATTTCCAAACACTGACAGCCTCACCCCAGTTTGCATGGGGCATCCACCATTTCTGTATGGGGTTCCCCTTTCTCTGGTTACCCACCCAGCGGCAGATGAGAGGCTGATTTTCCCACTCCTGTGTGAAAATCCACTGCCTCAATAACTTATCTGCTGTCTGACTTGGAGTACCATGCAGTGCTACAAGCCCTGACGGTCACATCCATCTGCAGCTTAACAGTCCCCTTGTTCCAGGAAGGCACAAGGCCAGATGACTCCTCCTGGCCCAGTTTTAACCTTTACCATCAAGGCCAAGAGGGACTAGGAGCAGTATCATTCATGGCACCACTGACCTACGCTGCACAAAGCCAAACCTACTAGGAATGAGAGAAATTATCGTAGGGTTTGTCTGAACTACACTTACAGACTTCTCAGACAGCTTGATCCCACCATATCCCTGCTCCCTGCAGAAGAAACAGCCATCTAGTTGTGTTTTATCACAGCAAACAAACTAAGCAACAGAGAAGAAAAACAAGCACCCAGCAACCTGGGCATGGACAAGTTTGGCATGAAGACAGCCCTTGCTGCTGTCTGGGTCTGAATTTTAGTAGTGCAGCTCCTGTAGTTTCCTCATTGGGAGAGTAAAGAAAGGGAAAAAATACAAGACAACAAAATCCCTTTAACAATGAACTCTCATGTTCAGTCAGACGTAAAAGACAGGAGAAGGGGGAGAGAAAGAGAGAGAGGAAAGGAAGAGAGACAATAGAAGACAGAGTACTATTTCCTCTTCAAATATTTATTTTCAGGTCTGCCTTGGAGCGCTGCTTATTGAGATATAGAGCCTCACTGCACAGCAGCTCGTAAGCTCCTGCTGCATGTGTTCATGGCACTGCCTTATCTGGATGGCTGGAGCCTCTGGGAATTCCCATCAGCCCAGTTCCAGACCCCTCAGAGGGCAGCTCTCCTTTGGGTCCCTTCCTGGGGTCTCACCGCCATGCCTGCTCTTCAGCTCTCCATCCCAAGCCCAGCGCCAGGCATCTGAGGATCTTATCTCCTCCAGGCACAGCGCTGGACTCTAGCTGAGACCTCAAAACATACAGCTCCAACCCTTGGCACTCTGGCCAAGGCATAAGACAGCATTAGAGCTGGGGCCCTGAACTGGGGCTCCTCAACATTTTGAGCTCCCTCAATATTTGCCATGACACCCTCTGGGCAGCAGAGGTGGCCTGCATGGGGATGGGAGATTCTCCAGCTGGTCAAGCAGGTGAGCTGAAAGTAGTGACCAAGCAAGGTGGTAGAGAGCCCTGGGCTGCTGGAAGTGACATATCTTGGAGGAGAGCCAGAGCTGACATCCTGATCACAGACAGCAATTAAGAAATTAAGCTATCAGAGAGGCTTTTTGGGAGGGGTGAGTGTCTGTGGTTTGGTCAGATGCCAGAGCAGGTCAATAACATTTGTCCTTCCCTTCTCCGCTGCAGATGGAGATCATCTCCTGCTCCTGATCTCAACACGGCCACATAGCTCCCTCCTCCTGCCACCACACACCATGGAGGACACACAGCGGCAGAGAGGGAGAACATCAGGATTCTACAAGGTAGTTACAGCAGGGAGAGGGGTTGGACAGAAACCACCTGGAGAACTCGGACCTGGCAAAATCAGCTTCATCTTCCCCTGAACTATAGCCCCTAGCTATAGCTTGAGCCCTTTTTCTCAGGGAAGGACAGGAACCTTCAGCAATGCTCCCTGAGCAGATACCAGTGGCCATTCCCCACTCAGCCCATGTCCTCTGGGTAAGAGGCAGCCCTTGGACACAGACAGCCATGCCCAGGGCACCTGGCACCAAGGCACACAGCCACAGGCCATGCGATGCAACACATGGTGCATCCAGAAAAGTCCTTGGGATGGGGATCCCATCACCGTACAGAAACACCTCCATGTGATTATACACATGACCAACAGCGAGAGCAGGGGGCATCCTATCTGTTATTGGAAACACTGCCATCCATCCTACAAACAACGGGGCCTGCAGGTCGCAGAGTAAAATTGTTTACTTGGCTAAGAAAGCCTGACTACCCCCCATCTCCTGTGCGGCTCAGCTCTGCGTACCAGAAACCAGGACAACCACAGTGCACCTGCACTGGCACAACACCACAGCCTCTCACTGGCCACTAAATTGCATGCAATGAAACTGAGAAAACTGTGGTTCCTTATCTGAAAGACCATGTTGGGAACCACACAGAAAGAAACCCAGCTGTGTCCCCAGGCACACACCCGAGAGCGATGGACGCACACCCACGCTTCTCCCAGAGCAGCACACACAGCTCCAGCATCACAAACACCATGTCCTCCTCCCCATCCCCTGTCTCTCAGCCGTGCTTTCCACTGCGCTCACACGTGTCACTCGCACGCTCCCACCCCAGCTTCGCACGCCTGTGTGTGCACATCTGCACTTGCATGCCTGCAGCCACACACGGACAGCTTCCTCTCCGTGCCGGGCCTGAGAAATATTGATTTCTTTCCCCCCTGCAATATTTCGCTTGGCTGAGCAGATTTAGAATTGAAGAGTCAGACCCTGCCTAGAGACCAGAACCATATTTAATTCCACGGTTTAAGAAGCCCTGGAGCAGGTTATTCTTATTTTAAACTACCAGTGCATTTAAAAGCAAGTGACATTTCAGGGGGATGGGACGGGAGATGGCTGGTGCCCTCTGCCTCGGTCCAGCCGGCGCTGGGAAGAGTCTTGCAGCTCCGCTGCTGCTGCGCCGTGTCCCCACAGCCCCATCAGCTGCTCTGCCCGCGCCAATGAGAGGCGAGGGGTGGTGGCGAGCTCACCATCAAAGCTCAGGAGACCTGTTTCCATGTCTTTCTAACCGAGGAGAAATGAAAGAAAGAAAAGAGAGGAGAAAGGAAAGGTGTGAAAACCTCTGATGAAAATTGCTCGGTGCATTGAGGTTTCACGATTCATATTGTCTGCTCCTGTACCCAGGCCCTGCTCATGGAGCGGAGTCCTCGGTAATGAGCAATTTGCAGATATTGAACAAAGACACAGTGCCTTGTCCAGAAGACGGTCCCTGATGGTGCACGATCACGGAGCAGTGCTGCTGGAGGGCAGAGCCGTCCACCTCCGTCTCCCTGACAAACAAACCCTCCAGCCTGCTGTATGTCAGGGCAGCCGCTTATCTCCAGCGCCACAACTCCCAAACACGCAGCCTCAGCCCGGATTTCCAAAGGAGATGCAACGCTGACTTTTAAAGGGAGAAGGGGGGGGAAATACAACAGCAAAGGCTCACCCAAAGCATCTGGGAGCCTGTGCCAGGTCCAAGCGGTTGTGCGCAGACCAGGCTTGACACGCACCCTGCCCCCTCTGTGCCACGCAGTGCACATCAGCCACCTGACGCAGAGGAAAGGCAAATGGCCCCAAAACGGAGGGTCCAGTTCAACAGGAGGGGGTGTCCAGGCAAGATCAGCCCTGCCAAGGAATGAGGGAAGGTACTCTGGAAAAAAAAGGAAAGGAAACACTGGTCCCGACACACTCCCCTCATCACGTCCCTAAGGACTCTCAGTATGGACCCTGCTCCATGGCCGTCACCTTGCCCTGGCTAAGGCAGTCTGGGCAGTGGGTTGAGCACACAAACCTCCACTGCCCCCCACTTTTCCTCAGGCACCGTCCTGGGGTCCCTGCCATTTCCAGCCACGCAGCCATCCCCAGCAGCCCTGCCACATACCCATGGAACGACAGGCAAACGGAGATGCTCTTTACGGCCTCTAAATAATGAAGATGACAACACCAGGTGCCAGACACCTCAAGGGCACTCCAGTATGTGTGTGTCCATGTGTAAACACATGTGTCTACTGAACAGCAAGAGATCAGCAACACAACCAAGTGCTACTCCGGGGGTCCCCGCAGGGCCAGAGCCGCCCGCCTGCTCCTGCAGTGGGCTCAGCTGGGCTGCAGCGAGCATGCAGGGGCTGCTCCTTTGCCCACTGAGAAGGCAGAGACACCGGAGAGCTGCTCCTCCAGCAGGGCTGTGGTTTGCAACTTGGGGGCTGCAGAGCCCAGAAGGAGCTACAACTCAGTGGGAGACATGATTCACAGCAGGGCGAGCTGCGGGCTCCCAGGGGCCGGGGGTGAAGGCAGCCCCAGGGGCTGCGGTGGGGGCTCAGGACAGCTGCGGTACGGAGAGATGTAGCACCTACCGCAGCAACCCGTGCATTAGCTCGCTGTGGTCTGCTATGACACAAAACGTTGTTAGCTGCGGCGTTGTATTTTGACTGAAGCAGACAAGCAGGAGAATGAAAATGGATCCTTTTATGTAAGCTCCCGCACATGCCGTAACAGCTCCTGACATCTTTCCCCAGCTCCGCTCCTTGCTGGTGCTCGTGTGCGTGGTGAGCTGGGATTGCACCGGGCAGGGGGAAGGGAGGCTCTAAACTCCTCCTGGCCTTGAAAGCATCAGTTTGGGCAGTGGAGTGGCACCCGACAGGGAGACAAGCAGAGCATGACCTGCTCAGGAGCATGGCGAGAAGCCCGATGGCATGGTTCGGACCTGGTGCCAGGCAGGGCAGCGCCCAGGGCTGTGGGGTACGGATGCCATAGGGCACCTCAGCACGAAGGGGCAAGGCTGCAGGCAGGTACAGCTTAAACTGGAGAGCACCTATCTGGCTAACCCAGGCAGCTCCAGCGAGACTTGGTCACTTCAGTACATAACAGGGCTGTTATGTGCCCTGCTGTGAGCTTGGGTACAGGGTCGTCCCTTACTGGGGGGCTGTGTGGGGACCCACCGTGCCAGGGGAAAGGTCTGAGTGAACATGAGACAACTGAGATGCAGAGCAGGGGGAATGAAAGAGCACAATTAGCTGTGGTAAAAGCCAAGGCTGTGAAAGCACATTACCGTTAGCATAATTATTATTATTGCAATTATTTTTTCCATATTTTTGACAATTCACTAAGAATTAGCTTAACAGAAGAAGACATCTCCTGTTAAATGCTGCTGAATCTAAAATGTAGAGAAGCACAATAGCGTTTCACTTTACCTCTGGACGTTCCTAAGGATATACCCATTGTCTTTAAAATAAAAGTTGAGGAACTTTACAACCAAAATTTTCCTTCTAAAGGAAAATGGCAATCATTTCACAGAGAGAACAGCAGAATGAAACCCCAAGACATTTGTTTACTTTTCCGCCCCAAACAAACAGTTCTGCCAAACAGAGGCATGTCTTCAAACTTCCAGCGCTGCTGAAGATGCACTTTTTTCTCAACAACCACCACCACAAGAATAAGCAGCAGCTTCTGCAGTATTTTGTCGTGGTCTGCTGAGACAGACCAGCGTCACCAGAACTACCAGAAGCTTCAGCACACGGGTGCAACCAGGGTATCCATCCTCCTTCCCCCATCCTCCCGCAGAACCAGCACAGGCAATAAATACCCGTAATGAAATGGCTTTAAAGAACAAAGAGTATATGAGGACAAAGTCAGAATGAATCAAAAAAGGGATATAAAAATAACAAAAAAAAATTTGCAATTAGCTAAACTGTTAAATGAATAAAAAGGTATTAAATAAAGTTTCCTGAATGTCAAGTTGACACAGTTTTTTTTATGTTCAAGAAAGGAAATGGGTCCCTTGAGTAAATCTCCCTGCTCCAGGGCTAGGCATTAAAGGCTTTCTGGTGGATGTCACTGGCTGAGGTCCCTTTGATCCGGGCTGCGGGATGTAGCACACATTCCCTGGCCAACACCACCCTGCTGCCCTCCTCTCGCATCCTCACCACGGGGCTGGCGCAGAGCTGCTGGCGTGGGCAGGGCTGTCCAAAGCGGGGGCTCTGTGCTGTTTTGGATGCATGGGGAGAGCTGAGTGACTGCTTGCCCCCCACTATCCAAATGCCACCAGTGGGCCTTTTTATCAGGGTGCCTTTGCATCTCCGGCTTGCTGTGTCTCCTCCAAGTAGGACAAAACAGCGGGGCTGCTATCTGTCACATCTCCACCTTCACCTCTCCCACAGGCACCAGCAACAATTTTCCCTCTCCAGGGAAAGCAGCTTTGTTTAGCAGCATGTTACCTGTCAAAGGCTCTTCCCTCAGCACCTCCTGAAGTGACCGAAACCTTTCTTTTTGGGGAGGAGGGGAGACGCTCCGTCCTGCGGCAAACACTGCCAGCACCCTGGCATGAGACTGAGCACCTTGGTGGCTTCACAGCAGGAGCCCCGAGAGGTGGCCCAGCTCCCTTGCTCCCCACATCTACGGAGCAAACACCCAGCTGCTCAGAAGTACCAGACAGGCTGATGATATTATTCATGCCTGCAAGGTCATTTATGGGAGACAACTACCCATACATGTCTATATATGTATATTTCTGGGTTTCTCCTGTGCTTTGTGTATATATAAAACCCAGAAACTTAACCAGTGAGATACCAACAAACCCATCAAACGAAGCAATTTGTCTCAGACAATTGCCTGAGCTGCCTCTGATGTCGCTGTCTTGCCACTGACAATAAGAGGCTCTTAAGTGTCCTGAAATTGTACAGCGAGTTCCCCAATGCTCTCACCCCCGCCTTCGCTCCTCTCCCTCGAGCTCCTTCCCGTGTTTCTCCAGCAAAACACTCTCTTACGCAAATAAACATGCAGGGAGGCACAAAAGGCATTTTGTCTAGGATTTCAATACAACCACGTATTTCTCATTCAAATATTCAGCTGTATCCTTCAGAGATCAAAAGCATAGTGCTGAAATGAGGCAAGGCACGACTATCCCAAGCCACTAGCTCAGACTTCCCTTTCACTCCTGTCCTGGCTGAGGGAGCGGATGGAGGAATCCGTCACCCTCACCGCAGTGGCTCCCGGGTGCCACAGACCCAGGGTGCCTGCACACACAGGTACAGCTCCATCACATCGCTCATCTCTCCAGCTCCCCACAAAGCCCCTCACAGCCATAGATTACAATAATAGCCATTAAAGCCTTTATGAGTGACTTCCGTGCAACCGGCAAATCATCTGGGTGCTATGAGGTCTCCAGAGAGGTGCAAGCTCAGGCTGGCACATCCTGGACTGACTGCTCCCTGCTACAAGAAACCTGGAGCGGGGTCTGGCCCAAGGAAGGATCCCCGTGTCCTGCACCAGCACCCAGAGAAACCACAGCTCACTGCACAGGGAGGAAAAAGCTGCAGCCATACTGCTTCCCTGGTGCCCTGCTTCCTCCAGCATGGCCAGCGCTGGAGCATCACTAGCACCCACTGCCACCTTCCCCCAGTGGAGGTAGAGAGGGAAGGATGCAGGAGTGAAGTGCACCCTGCCCTGAAACACATCCACAAGGCTCTCCTGCATCCCTACCTTCCAGCCAGAGACCGTCTGCCAGCCTCAACAGCACCATGGGCTCATGTTTATTAACAGGGACCAGCTCCCCTGTCCAGCAACCTCCACGGTTGAGCCTTTTAGCTCTCCTTCCATCCCAAACAGCTCTTTTGCCCCCTGGGGACCCACATGATGGGGCAACAGGGCTGAGCCCTGGCAGCTGCCATGCTGCTTTCCCCACTTTACTGAGGAAGGTGCTTAGCTCCAGTCATGGGGTTTAGCATGGTTTACCGTACAATATATGAACTCATACCAGTTTTATAAGCCCCTCCTGGCTCAAATCACATTGTAATTCTGAGCAGCCTTAAACTCATTTAAATCCTAATAAAAACACCGCCCTGCATTTGCATTCGCTGCTCGCTGGTCCCTGCGGCTGCTGTGACAGCGGTTCCTGTGGAATTGATAATGCTCAGGACACTGCACACCGGAAATCATCCCTCTCAGGTGGGGGTGGGACACGCACTTAATAGGACAATTAAAAAAAATAGATGCAGGAAATGGACCTCCAGACGGATTCAGGATGATGCGCAGAGCAGTGGGGTGCCAAAGCTTTCACAGCAACATAGGAGAGCAGCAGCACCGGTGCTGAAACCTCAGTGTCCCACCTTCCCTGGGATCCCAGAGGAGGAGCAGGCCAGGTACACAGCTCTGACAAAACAAGGCACCTGCAGACAGCACCGTGAGGGGGTTGTAAAAGAGGGCAGGGAATGACTAATGAAGCGCCAGGAAATAACAAGCACTGTGGATGCTGCAGGGAGTTTGTGCATGAATGGCACAGGCGCCCCGGGGGCGGACATGGGGACAGACGCAAGAACTTGCCCTGGTTTCCCATGCTGCCTGGTGCGCTGGTGACAAGGCGGGGGGGGCGCTGTTACAGCTTGGAGGTGCGTCACGCCACAGGGAAGGCGCTGTGACTGCATCCCACAGCGCATCTTCCACCCCCAGGCCACTGTGATGAAGCACCAGTCCTGCCCTTCCCTCCCAAACACAGACAAGCGGGATTTGCTCTGGCTGTGCTGGAGAGGAGGGAGCAAGGGGCTGGGCGACAGGGACCCCGAGAGCTCCAGCTCCCATCAGCAAGCCCATACAGCTCTCCCACCTCACCCCAGGCACAGCAGGAGTGCCAGGGCAGCACTGACCCAGGCCCTGCTCATATGCTCAAGGTCACCTCTCCTACTCTCCCAAGCTCTGCTGCTCCACCAGTCCCTACACCATCCATGCACCCCACTGCAGCCTCTCGCCTCTCTCCTCCACGTCCAGCTCTGCTCCATTCCCAGCCCTCTGCCCCGCTCGCCCTCCTCGGCACTCGCCCAGAGCTCTACGCCTGGGCTGTTCTTGGTGATGACATTAATACGCTCCCCTGAAACAGTGAGATTATGAGCTATACCCTTCCAGCAATAGAAATACTAATTATTACTGAGATAAATGGGAATATCAATGATGAAAGTCAATATTATTGCCTTCTTTGTTCCTGTTTGTTTTATTTGTAGATGAAAAGACCACTCAGCCCGTCTCCCCAGGATGTGGTTGGGAGCTGGAACAGCTCCTCTTGGCAGGCTCGTCCAGAGCCGTGCTCTGATAAGAAATCATACTGCACACATGCTTGCAAAGGGCTCTCTAAATCAGTAGCTCTCAAAAGCAGGCATTGTCTTTGATTGATTCATAAAACTGGAGCTGCCTCTGTTCCCCACTCCAGTACCAGGCGAGGGAGGATTTAGGGGAGGGGGAAGGTGTAACGTGGGTGGAAGTGATTAATTGTGGAACACAGCACAGCGCTGGGAGCGCTCCACAGTTTGGCTGGGTTTGAAGCCGAAGCCTTCATCCTCCTCGCCCAGTGGTTTAGCCACCAAGATGAGAATCTTGGTGGCTAAACCAAGAAGCCCCTTCCAGGCTTTGACACTGGCTCTCAGGCAAACCTCGGGCAAGTCCCCCAGCACTGCTGTGGCCAGGCAAGTGCTTACAACAGCAATGTTGCCTTATTCAGCAAGTCTGCTCCCTTCGCATATTCTGAGTCAGAGCTGCTGATTTCAGTGACAAGAGACTTTTTTTTTTAAGCCCTATTAGCCTCGCAGAGCTAACACAGCTAAGAGCGAGTGAATGGGATGCTAATTTTGGATCACGCCTAACAGCGTCAGAACGCTCCCTGGAGTGGCCCCTCTCCGCGGGCAGGTGGATGTGCTCCCCACAGCCACGACCCACCACCGTCTCCCCCGTGTCTGCAGGAGGCAGGGCACAGCAAGGAGGGGGCAGTGGGATCAGGGTGGGACACACTCTGATGCACAGCTTGGCACACCCAGAGCACAAGGCACATTTTTCTTGTACCCAATACACCTTATTACATCACTAAAAATGCCTACATTCCCTTCCAAATTCCTAGTCCATCACCAGCAAAGATCCATGGGAACAAACCAACCCACTGACCCCCAACTCGCCCACCTCCAAGTATCAATACAGTGGTCACCTCCCTCTAATGAGTACAAACCAGCCCAGCCCCTCTCCATGCTAACAAGGACAAACACTCCTGCTGCCTCTCTCCAAATGCAATGAAAGCAGGAGAACTGGAAGCCTTGCAGAAGTAATTATGCCAGTTTTTAAAAAGAAACCAGCCTACCCTGAGTATTTCATGGAAGATAATTTATTTTTTTTTAAAAAAAAAGCTCTTTTAAACCTCTTTTCCCCCCTTCGCGCATGTCAGGGTGCAATTAAGCAGAAAGTATCAGCACATAAACCCAAAGAAACAAACTACCATGCACACCCAGCTCCTGCTCTCACTCCTGCTTCTTCCCTGCGTTCAACATTAACGTGACATCCCAAGCTGTGTGTGCACAATACTATCTCCCACCCCGAGACAGGGAAGAGCTGTTCGACTGCTAGAAAACCTCAAGTGCCTCCCAGCCTCGCTAACACAGCGCCCACACTCCTGCCACAGATAGTTCCCGATGGTCCCTGCCAGGGCTCACAGGCACTGCAAAGCCCTAAGTGTCAGGCACCCCACATGAAACCCCAAAGCTCGCCAGAGCCGCCGGACTCCGACAGTGGCACCCAGGTTTGCACCAAGCTGCTGTATGCATGGTGCTGTCCTTGGGCTAGGCAGCCTGGCTTGCTGCCTAGCTTATTAGCATTTTGCACAATTAATATTTATTTTTGCAAATGTGCTACCAAAAAAAAAAATATTAAGCAACAACAAAAATCTCTATGTTAATGGCTTTGTCAGCCCTTAGAGTGAGACGCTTGAAGAGTAATATGGTTTAATCTAGAGAGCTGGGTGGGAACCGGGTAAGGTGTGGAAAAGAAATTCAGGGCTTTCCTTGGCCCTTCTAGGGTGAAGGAGCAGACCTTCTGTAACAGCACCTACCAAAACAGGCTGCAGACTCCTCTGGCTCTGTTGCATTCCTCCCCTCCAGCCTTGTTCTCTCTCAGCTCTTTCCAGCCACCCTGTCTAACCACAGCTTTTGGGCCAGCTGAAGACAAGAGTGTCCCTAGTTCCCCACTGTCCCATACAACTTTCTTGAGGACAGCCCCAACACTGCTGCCACTCCTACACAAGACACCACCCCCTGCTTCTGGGGGGTACCAGCTGGTCCCCCCTTTGGGGACAGCGTGGGGTGGCAGAGGGTCCCAGGCAGGGTCGCCTGCTGCACAGGCAGCCAGGCTCTGTTCCATCGATTTTTCCTTGCTCTGAGCTAAGAGATTGTTCAGCAAAATGAAGTTATCAGGGGAGGCAATGTTTTCCACTTGACAACTTGTATTGCTCCTTCTCAAACAAGTGCTGACCTCCAGAGTGCAGCATGCTCCCAGGACAGACACCTTCTGGTAAAGGAGCTGCCATCCCTGCCCTGCCCTCCCCAGCTCCTGCTGTGCCTGTTGCTGCCACCCTGCCCCTTCCCCTTTCTCATTCCTCCTGCACCCCCAAGTCACCCACGTCCTCCTCCCTGCCCTTGGCCACCCTCACGAGGCGTTTTGGCCCATTGCAGCATGGGATGAGAAACCTGGGGTGGCCCCGTTCACCCTTATAAGCTTTTGACCTGACTCTGATGCTAGAAATGGCTTTAAAAAAATGAAACCCTGAGACAGGGGCTTACCGGAAAGCCTGACCTATTGCAAGTCTGTGACTACAGAGCTAGTAACACCAGAGAGGAGAGGGAGGATTTTTTGGAAGCATTTATGGCACACACATTCGGAGAGGAAGAGAAATATCCCTCAGAAACCACATAGGTTCAAAGATTTGCTCAGTTTAAACACTAAAAATTCATGCATTAAAAATCCACTCAGGTTCAGCCCCGTCTCAGAACTAAATAAAACCTCTGACCACATCATCCAGCCCCAAGGTTCACTGTCTCCTTGGGGGGAGGGCTTATGCATCCGCTTGAGGCTCAGGCGGAGATACCCCCTCCCAGCACCGGGTCCTGCTTTGCCCTGGGCTGTCGGGCAGGGCGAGGGGCTGTGTGCTGACCCCGGGGTGTCCTGGGTCCGAGATGGGGCTGCTGCCCATCATTACACTACGTAATGCCTGGCTGCCCTGGTCTTGCACTAGTTAGTGGAGAGACCAGGCTGAGAAACACACTGCTATCCCAAATTTCCTAGGAAATAACTTTTTTTCTTTTCTCAAAGGAAACACAAAACCACCTTGTTTTCTAAATCCAATCCTTAGGAAAAAAAAAAAAACAAAAAAACCAACCTTAAACTTTTGCAAATGGCAGTCTGGAAGAAAATATCCAAATCTAAACCAAAACCAGATGGCTCTCAGTGCTCGTTTTTTCAAGGCGGACTTTAACCAGCACGACCATTTCCCAGCAGAATTTTGTTTTGATAGGAGATTGCTAAGAATAAATGCGTTTCAGGGCTTGCTGCTGAGAAGGTGTTTTGACAGAAAACTGCTATTTCCATGGTCCCTCCACTTGCTCTGGCAGCCCTGACACTGGGAACTCCTCTGACCAAGCATCCTTCGCACACAGCTCTCCCTGGGGCCCAACCTGCAAGGAGCGCCCGTGGGAGCAGGGAGCCCCAGGTGCCCGGGTTCATTCCTTTTTATAAAATGGGAAACAACAACAAGGAACTAGAAATACCTTTCCTGCAGAGCTGGAAATACCTCTCTGCCAGCCCCTCTCGCACAGGAACGCGAGGCAAGGTGAGGACACAGGTCCCTTTTTTGCATGCATCGGGTTGAGCCTATGCAGCCTGCTCTTTGCTTTCAGCAAAGAACATGATGTAAAGGGGAAATTGTATATCTATGTGCATGTGCCTAAGCGTGAAAGCCAGTTCTGCCTCGCTGCTTTGATTCTCTTTTCTCAGGACCCAAGATGGGATGCTGCCTCCAGGTGAGCCCCCGTGCTCTGCCCCAAGCAGAGGTGTCCCTCCCAGTGTCACCTGCAGCACCAAGATCACAGCACACCCTGCCACCTCATACCACCTCGGACAACATCAATTTGAACAATTCCCCTCCCCACCTCCGGCATATAAAATATGTTTGAATCATCCTAATTTTTTTTTTTTTCATTAGGAAACTGAATGCTGTTCTTCATGGAGAGATCCCTTTGTTCTCTCCCGAGGACTGACATCCTGGGAAATTGCCTCAGCCCAGT
The DNA here is from genome assembly GCF_000708025.1 of Charadrius vociferus. NCBI lineage: Eukaryota > Metazoa > Chordata > Aves > Charadriiformes > Charadriidae > Charadrius > Charadrius vociferus. Next base: position 450,295 of record NW_009648717.1, on the reverse strand, counting down.
CAGCTCTGATGTTTGCTGTCTCACACGTTGCCTGCATCAAACTGACAGTTCACAGATTTCAGCTGAGGATTTGTACGTACAGTACAAGCTGAAACCTGCTCCCATCTCTTTTAACTGTCCCGGCGAGAGCGCTGGAAGAAGGCTGAGTCGGCGGAGAGTACGCGGGCGCCTTGCAATGGTAATAGAGACATCTCAGAACACACTGTTTTTTGAGGACCCTCTCGCCTGCCCTCTCCTGGAAGATGAAACTATTTCTGCCCAGCATCCCCCAGGCTGCAGTGTTCAGCTGTCCATGCTGGTTTACTCCATGCAGGCAGCGTTCGCCCCTCGCCGATGCAAGACGGAGCAAACGCACCTGCCTAAGCAGAGCCATACAGCCCCATGACAAAGCCCTCTTTCTCAACAGTGCCTCCATCCAAATATTCATTTTGGCCGCCTTCCCCCCGCCCCTGGTAAAATCCTCTCCCTGTGCAAGCACAATGGCTTTAACATTTCCTACCTGTTCCAGACACGCAGGCAGCACCTGCCCCAAAATCCTGGTTGAAAGCTGCACTGCCTTACACCCCCCAGGAGGACTGGGCAGCAGCCCCAGACTACGGGGGAGGAAGGCATTTCTATCACACTTATGGCAGCGGAAACCAGTCCAGTCCTGGACTCAGCATGACCGAGGCATGCGAGTGTCACATGCTCAGCAACAGAACAGCGCCCGAGCTCGTGTGCCACCTACCCAGGTCAGATGAAGGCAGGATGCTGGGGGATGCGATGCCAGGGGCGCGCTGGGCTTTGGCCTCTCCTCTGCTTTCCACTCATGCACTGTGGGCAAAACAATATTGCAATTAGGGCTTTAAACCTGGCATTTGAGAGGCAAGCAGGAGAGAAATTAAAAAGCTGTGAATGCTTTTCCCCTCGCCTTCCCAAAACCAGAGCTCAGCTGAGCTTAATCTTCATCTGAGCTGGTATTTAAAAGCTATAAATCAGGCTGCAACAGACAGGAAAACACAACTACCAAAATTTAGTGGACCCGCTGCTGAAAGGACCAAAATGAACTGCTTAATAGAAGCCATTTTCCCATGGAAATAGAGCAGGCCTGTACTTAGCAGAGCATTGATCTGCTGACAGCTACTGGGACAGATTTGGGCCAGAGCACTTGGGAATCATTTGCAGTAATCTCTCAAGAAACACACACATGGAAAAGCCCTCTGAAAAACACTGTTGTAAAACGGTGCTGTAGCTGTCTACAAGACCAGATAGCACTGGCTGGCCAGCACAGGCTTGCACCCCCCCCGTAAGCCTCCCCTGGCAGGCAGCACTGCCACAGCAGCTCAGACCCAGGCCTGGCTCTGGATGCATCCCTCTACCTCAGCCTCGGTGGCTCCAGGTTGTGCAGAGCAATAAAAACGCTTCATACAGGACAGGAATTGCAAACCACCAAAGCCTAGACCTGCAAAAGGATCTCGCAGCTCAGGACCCCAGTGATGGGACACAATTTTCACTGTTTCATGGGATAAGGTCAAGGCAAGGCGATGTATTCCTCCTTTTTTGGAATTAAAAAAAAAAAAATGGTTTCTCTGAATCCTGAGTAGCTCCACAAGTAGGGGGGGCACAGAGGAGCCTCAGGAGACATGAGCCCTGCTGGAGGGGCTCCAGTCCCACTGCGGGACTCTGTCTGCCCTTCCCAGCAGAGAGCTAGCGCTGGGCTGGCCAGGAGACTCTTGCCTGCCTGCTAGCTTTTCTAAAGCAGTTATCATCTGAGATAACCCAAGGACATCCAAGGAAAGCCAAAACATCTCATTTCCAGAGGTGTCAAGTGCCCTTGGCACTTACTGGCTTCAAATACAGGTGCTCACTGCCCCCAACCCTGGGCTAATTCTCACTGTCACACAGTCCCCACAACAGCAGCAGAGAAACAGATGACTTGGAAGACATGTGGGGCTCAGGTGAGAGGGGATGCAGCACTTTCTCTCCTGCCCAGCCACCTTCTATAATACCAATTAATAGTTCATTGTTTATTGTGGGGTTTTTTATTCCCATTATTGACTACACCTCCTTATGAACTCATTTACTTAGTGGATCTTACAATGATCCCAAAAGCTACCAAAATAAACCTTCTCTGTAAAAACTAGGAGCAAACCAATGCCTCTGCTTTAAGGGAAGACAACCTGCCCAACCATGCTTCAAAGGACATCTGAGGTCCTAACATTGCTCAAGAGCCTGCAGAAAGCATTAAAAAAATAGGAAACAACTTATTTGGTTTATTTATTTATTTTTGCGTTCACACATCACTTATTTTAAAAGACTAAAAACATGTTTGTGAATTTAACATATTTAAATGGATCAAAATCTGTTTAGATAGGAAGGAAAACAACTCTCCCACTCCAAACTTCTTGTGGGCTTGGACCTGCTTTTCAATCTTCCACCCACAGCAAATATTTCAAATCCCTCTTTAAGCTGAAAGGCTGCTTCTGGGGACAGATTGGGGTGAGGACCCGTGTGAGGGGCAGTTCCACCCACCTCCATCATTGCCCTGAGCACCCCTTACCCAGAGAGTCAGGGACACCTGGGCAGAGGAGTCAACTGAGAGGCAGGGACAATAAAGGCATCTGTGTGTGGGGAGAGCATCCAAGGAGGATAGAAAAAGTGAGAAGCCTTCCTTCCTCCTCCTCCATCAGCAGCTTTCCACAAGGAGGATCAATGCAGCCCACTGTAACTGCACTGTTGTTCCATTTTTAATTAATGAAAGAAAAAACTAATCATTGAATTAAACTTCTCATTACTCCAGCTGAATACCCACTAAGTAAATTTAATTACTGTACGAATTTGGTTTCTCCCTGCCTGTTTCATTAGCTACTGATAAAGATGAAGGGGGGGAGAAGAGGAGACGGAGATGAAAACAGAGAAAGAGAATGGAAGATGGGAATAATAAATGCAAAACCAGGTAAATGATTCAGCAGGTTTCGGGGTCTTCCAATAAGGGCCTGGGGAAAGACTGTCCCAAACCAGGCTGGAGGGATGCCCTGTGAGATAAAACCCCTTCCTTCAACCCACCTCCTGCCCAGGGACAACCACCATCTTCCAGACCCACATCATGGGGTAGACAGTCCCAGGAGCTCTGCCTCCATGCCTCTCCCCCATGTCCCAGAGGCTGGTCCCTGCTCCAAGCACCCAGCAGCTGAGCTGTGCTCCAGCACAGGCACACCACAAGGACCCTCGGGCACGGGGGTGACAGGGACAAGGTCCTACCACCCTCCCCAGCACCGCCACTTGCACACCTTGGGTTCACAGCCACCCGCAAAACAGCAGACAGAGCTTTGGGCACAACTGGCTTCCCTTCAAATAAGGGCAGACACTGATTTCAGATCTGCAACAAGCCTTGATCCCTTCTGATCTCATGTAGCTCCAAACAGCCAATTTTTGCCTCTGCGACAAAGGCAGCAACCCTGTAACGCTTCAGCAGGGAGCGAGTGCTGACAAAAGCATGGGGAGCGCACAAGAATGGATATCAAACACCTGCTGTCCCACCACATTCTGAGACACCTGCCTGGTACTCTTTGTATTTTAAGCCTTTCTGCTGGAGTGGGAGTCCTGTGTGCCCAAGCTGCTGGGAGCCAGGGACACGCCAGCAGCACGCTCCTAGGAAATCAGCAGAGGATGAATTCCTACAACCCCCCCACCCCCTCTGCTGCACAGAATTTGTCTACAGCACGATACTGGTTCTCTCCTACTCTCCCACTACGATTCAGCCCTCCATTCCTCTTTCCTGACAAAGGGCATGAGCCATCACAGTACAGATACAGCCCCACACCAGGGAGGAGTCCAGCAGCTCCTGCCAAGCACAGCAATCCCCCTCCCAGCACATGCCCCCATGTCCAGCAGTTCTGTGATATGACTGCTAATAAGGTCACATTTGGGATGAACTGAGGGTGGAGAGGGTGTAGTAAATGGAAAGTGCAGCCTCTTTCTCAATTAGATAGCTTCAGCTTTCAGCTGAGCTGAGAGCATGGTGGAAGGGCTACCCAGGAGCTCACAGCGATGGGATTTGGCAAGCATGATCAGACCATCTCCTCCTTGTCATTTAGGGGCCAGGAGGGGCCCATGCAGGCTTCTTCTGCAGCCCCATGGGTAGGGTCTCATTCACTGCAAGGCACTGTCCCTCTGCTTTGCATCAGCAGCTTGTGGCCCTCACTGTACCCAACTGCTCTTCTGCAAGCTGGGGTGCTGCTGGGAGATGGGGTTTCTCCCTCATTCCCGTGACTTTGCTACATCCTCTGACCCCAAACCAAGCTGATGTGTTTGAACCCTTCATCTCCATGCTTCAGCCACACAAACCAGCCACCTCTCTCCCTTCCCTCCCTGCTGCTTCCCCAGCCCTTTCCTACTCTTCTCCCTCCCCAGCCCAGCAGGCTCCTTCTCCTAAGGGGTTTCTCCTGTGCAGGACAAGGCCAGCTGCAAACACCTTCCAGGCAGACCAGAACATCCCTTCAGTGTCACATTGATTTCCCTAAACTGGACTTTCTCAAACACTAGACAGGGAAAAATTAAGATAACTGCAGGGAACAAACAGGGCTGTGAGAGACCTGCCGTGCACCCATGGCACCCAGCACAGGTCTGGGCATCTGTACCAGCAGCCACCACTACAGCCTCAGGGCTCCATCCCATCCCCAGGAGGACGCTGGCTCCCAGGTGGGCTCAGCACAGCATGCTCTCCTTGCAGGCACAAGCTTTCTGCCGTATCTAAAATTAGCTCCCACAGTCTCTCCTGCCATCCCCGAAGTCATTGGTACAACATGTTCTGCCACCACAGGCTCTTCCCAAGCTCTCGCTCAAAAAAAAAAACCCAACGATGCATAGTACGTGCCTCGCAGCTCCGACTCCCTCGCACACACAAAGCAAATAACCCTGCAGGTTTAGCAGTCACCACCTCCCCGCTCGCTGTGCTGCGCTGCTGAGGGCAAGGCTCCCTCCTCCTGCCTGCCAGGGCTGCCCGAACTCCCTCGTGCTGCCCACCAGCCCAGCAACCCTGGTGTAATACCCAATTCCTCCAGCTTTCAGCCCCGACAGCAACATATTCCAAGGATTTGGGCTGGGAAAACAGGGGAGGGGGTGCGTTGTTTGCTTGTTGGTTTTTTTGGTGGCCAAATTGAGAAGAGAAGGTGATTCAGGTTGACTGAAATTTTTTTTTTTTTTGTCTTTGCCAAATTTTAAAACCCCAGCAATAATCTGGGGCTGAATGAAACATTTTGTTTGGTCTGAAGTGAAGCTTTCATTTTGTTTGTAGGTGGCTTCCCCCCCCCACACTGAAAAAAAAAAACCTAGAAAAAATTCAAAATGAAATGTCATCTCGAAACAGATGGCTGAAAGGTTTCATTTTGAAAATGTCAAAAATGAAACTTTTCAGTGTTTCACTTTTTTTCCCCAGCCAAAACCACTTGCTAAATACAACCTGAATTCGTGAGCTGTTTCTGTTGACTGAAACCCGAATCATTCGGTGCATAAGCTGTTCACTCAAAGCCTTTTTTGCGGGCCTGCAGACACATCCTATGCCATGCATCCCGCTGCGTCGGGGAGGGAAACCGACCCCTGTAGCATATCCTCCTCCAGAAAAGTGGCACAGGAGAGGCGAGCAAAAGCGCAGGGACTTACCGTGGCAGCAGACCTCTGCAGCTTTGTTTTGGGTGCTGAAGGGTCTTCCCGTGCAGTGGAGGGAGAGGGGGGTGCTGCTGCCCCAGGTGGGAAGGACAGGGGGGTCCTGCCCGTCTCATGGGACCCAACGCAGAGCAGCGGGGCACCTCGCTCAGCCCTGGATGCGCAGCCCTGCAAGACAGGATGGGGAAAGCCTGAAAAGGTGCTGAAGGGAGAAACATCCCATTTGAGCAGAAAAGGAGGGAGGTGTTGAGGGCTGAGGCCAAGCACAGTTAAGGGATTAGGGCAAGGTGGCATGCAGCTCTGGAGCACTGGTGTCAGGTGTGTTCCCTGACTCTGCTCTCCCCCATGCAAGTTTTCATCTCCTCTTGCCCTGCTCTCAAGCGGCACCATCCCATCTGCTCACTAGCACAGGGCTTTCCACGCCAGTGGCCACACAAGAGGTAAGCAGAAGGACACCTGAAGTATCCTATCAGCAGCAAACCCAAGCCCAGAGGCCTGCCCTGCTGGACAGCATGTCCAGGAGAGGTTGCTCCTGCCCACGCATGGCCATCAATTATTGCAACTAGCCCACACCACGGAAGCATTGGTAGAGAGACACTGAGGAAGGCTTTGCCCACCTGACCCCTCTTGCTTAAGGAGGGATTGATGCTCATCTCAGAGACAGCCGAAATCAGATCCTAGGGATGAGCTCTAACCACCACCCAGGAACCATCTCAGTGCTGAGCAGCTCTTACTGACAGCAAACCCCACGGCCCCTCTCCCATGCCTTGAGGCCATGGGAGGGTGGCCCTGGGTGCTAGTCCCAGACACTGCCTTGTGCCAGGACCACAGCCAGGTCCCTCCATCCCTACACCCCAAGGCCTGTCCCCCAGCTGGGTGTCTACGTGATCTTGTGATGATGGAGGGCAAAGAGCCCGTTCAACCTCACAAGCCTCTCACCTTCAGCAAGCAGAAATCAGGTTTTGATTGCAGAGTTCACAGTCCAAGAGTTTCCAAGCACAAGCACAAGCCAGCAGCCCCAAATTCTGCCTTGAACTCAGGGCCTCAACACACAGGAAGGGAATGGAAATATTTTAAGTTTGCTTTAATCCTTCTTTCTCTACCTCTCCCAAATTACCCCTCAGTGCTGACCCAAGACCCTGCATTTCTCTACCGAGCACTGTGACTCCTATCACTCCCAAAGAGCGGCAGGATTCCTGGGGTGCACTGGC
>NW_009648717.1:422943-443413 GCF_000708025.1 Charadrius vociferus | reverse complement strand
TTCTCAAAAAAACCCCAAACCTTTGGGTTGGATTAAAGTCACGGTAATAAAAATCTGGTTTATGTTCCACAAGAAGCCAGGTAAGGAAATCACATCCCACAACATCTTATGAAAACAGGAGCTGACACCCAAACCTAAGATGCAGAAGTCAGGTACAGAGTTGAGGTTAGAAACAGTTCATTTTCTTTTGCCTCTGGCTCAGTTCAGGGGCAGCAGCACTAAGATGCTGCAGAAGCATTACCCTTCCAGCACAAGCACACACCACAAAATGCCAAGAGTGGTGTCAGAAAACCTGTTTTTACGAGATCACTAGCCCGATTGCTAGATGAAAGAGGATTAGATGAAGCTTAGACTAAGCATCTCAACAGTATCAAACCATAAGATGATGCTCAGCCGTTGCTACTGTTAAGGTAACATGGAGACAGAGTTATCTGCTAAGAGAGAAAATCTTACTTCAGAGAGCCCTCCTTGGCACAAAAAAGAGGGTATTTGCCAGGTCCTCAGTAGGAGGCTGCGTCTGCAGGGACAGGGCAGACCTGGCTGCCCGCAGGCAGGAGTCTGCCGGATGGAGTCACATGGAATAAGAGGCAGACTCGCTCCAAACTCAAACCTCCTCTCAAGTTCAGGGGGCGGCAATCGGAAATTAAGCCCATCTGTTCCTAAACCATTGCACTAGCAGAGAGGTGAGGAGGCTGAAAAACAGAGCTCTAAAGAAAATCAAAAGCACTAGAGAGCGCGCCAGCAAGCTGCCCGTCAGGGAAGGGATGCTATGGCTCAGGCTCACTACTGCAATGAGTTTGGAGACCTCAGTCCAGACCTCAATTAAACCTCTTGAGCAATGGAGCTGCAGCAGCACATTGCATTAGCCCACCCTTGTAAGGATGCGATGAGGCAGCCAGAGCTCCCCAGACCTCACAGATGAGCTGCAGACAAGGGAAGGGAAACTGAGGCAGGCACCAGTGGTGCGAGGGGCTGGCAGGCAGGTGGTGCCACGCCAGCTCTGGAGCTACCACAGCTAAACTCACTGGTGAGCCACACAGCTGCAGCGATCCCAGCCCTGGCAAACATGCCTCGTCGCATGGAACGGGGTTTCAGAAAAGAGCATTAAGTGATCAGTCAGCATTAAAACCAGCCAGTTTTGATGTGTTTAAAAGAAGTCGTCTCCCTTTTTTCCTCCCTCTGAGCCCACTTTTCATTCTAAGAATCTCTTTTTTTTTTCCCCCCCTACCCCCAATCCAAACAAACTCTCTGTCAAGCCCAAACACTCACTTTGCATTTCTGCCACAGTCATTTAAATAAAACATTCAGAACCAAACCAAACTTTCACATTTTCCCCTTCTCCCTTGAAGGAATAATGCTAAACCACCCAGCCAGCCTGGAAAACCTTTTTTGCCTGGTTTCTGCTAAAAGCCAGGACAGTGGGGTGTTGGCTGGGAGCAGAGGCGTGGGAGGTAGCAGCCAGGTGGGATTTGGAAGCGCTGCCTACAAAGCACCTCTTGGTGCCAGGACATTCAAAAAAAGCAATTTCTACACAGCTTTTATCCCTGAGAGACGGAAATAACAAGGGAGCAGAATGGGATCAGGCATGACAGAGGCAGATTTAGGAGCAGGTCCTGAGCACCACTCAGGTTACCTAAGGCCAGGCCAGCAAAGGAGGCGAGGTGGCTGCAAGGAGGCACATCCAGCATCAGGAATGGGACAGGAATACCCGGTCCCTCACATTTGCAAGGAGAAGAAACTCAGATTTAGCAAAGAGTATTTATGAGTATTGAGGAAAAAAAGCCATGCCACAGGGAATAACAGGGCTTTCTTGTGGCTGGCAGCTGAACGGAATAAATCTATCCACTGGGCATAAATTGTTTAAGCAAAAAAAAAATCCCTCTCAACTTGAATATTTTGCAAGAAAAATAGTAACAAAAAAAGAAAGAAAACTCTGAACTCTCATCATTTCTCTCCTCAAGGTCAGAGCTGTTATTCTCTTCTGCGAAGGAGAAAAAACACCTTTCACTAGTAGGTCTAGCCAAAAGAAATGAAAGCTCTGGGAAGTGAGTGCATTACTGCCTGGACTGACCTGCCTGGCTGAATTAGGTTAAATCTCTCTATTTAACAGGGAGTTCTCTTTCAAAAGCAAGTTGTGGGGAGGCTCGGTGGTGAGGCAGAGGGGCAGGCTGGTGCAAGCAAGGAGGAGCATAGTGCTTCAGTAACCAGCTCAGTGCCTGCTCAGATGGGGATGGGGCAGGACCCCAGAGCCGTGCAGGGAGTCCTGCTGCATCTCTGACCCCAGGGGCAGCATCCTGCTGCCGTCTGCTCCTGCCCTCATCCCACGAGCAGGGGCACCAGCCCCTCCTGTCAGCTCCAGGAGCAGACCTGGTTGTGGCACAGGGCAGAGACGGGGCAGAGGCACCCAGGGGTAAGGGAGACATCAGCCACTTGGGCTACAGCAGTCAAGGAGTGCAGCCTTGTGCCAGAGCAAAGGATCTGGAGCCTCTTCAGTTATTATGCAGAGGCTGTGCTAAGGTTGCTGCTTTAGTGCACTGCAGGCACTAAATTAAGAGGACATTTACAACCCACAATGCAGAGAAGCAGCTGCTAAAGGTGGCCACGGTGAGTGACTTCACCTCTGGGTGAAAGGCTCCACGAAATCTCAGCCATGAGGGATCAAGATGGGAAAACAAGTCCTTCCTTCCACCTACTGCCTTGCAGGGTAATGCCAGGATATCTCTGGGCACCTGGGGACCAGTAATAACCTGCTCTGCTCAGTGTCTCCGAGACAGACAGGGTCTCAGAGACCTGCCCTGTTTGGAAGGGATGCAAAGCCCATGGGATACTGAAGTTTGGTCCAATTAGCAGAGTCCTAGCGTGACAAACTGCACCACCATCAGGACAGCACTCAGCTGGAGCAAACCCATGGGATCTGCTCCCAAAAAAATGAAGCTCCCCCAGACCATGTCTTGCCCAGGCTCTGCGCAGCACAGACCAGCAAGGCAGTTGTCTAGAGCATCAAGCAGTTCCTGGTGGTAAAACAAGCCCTGGTGCCTGCTCAGCCTTTTTCACTGCCCACGATAGCCAAGCTGGCTGCAGCTGCCAAAAAGGGGGTCATACAGGGTGAGAGGTCCTGTGGCTCCTCCTGGGACCAGCCAGCACCACTCCCCCTTCTTCCTCCCATGCCAAGCCCAGCTCACCAGGGCTTTCCACCCAGCACTGCTCCTTCCTCCCTCTCCTTGCCCGGCAGGAACAGCCAACTTTAGCACTGGCCAAAACCCAGCATGCCTGCACGGATGAGCCAGCCATGCCCTGTGCTTCCCCTCTTCCCCAGTGCCATGGCAGTGCCCAGCTCGTTTGCTGATGAGTGGCACCAGGACCTTTTCCTTGTAGGTCCAGGGATGTACCACGTTGTGCTCAGCCAGGCAGAGAAGGGGATGGCTCTTGATGGGAGTTGGCACAGACCCATCCCAGCCCAAGGCACTGACCTCCTGGAAGTGGCTGAGGGGAAGGGGAAGCGGAGGAAGACAAGGCGAGAGCAGAGATGAGCTGACACACACACGAGACAAGGAGAAAGGGATTAACTCAGCTCCAGCCAACACAAAGGCAGGAGGGTGCAGCGAGAGGGGATCTCAAGGTCGCAGTACGCTGTGCCAACCAGCGCACGCATTAGCTTTCGTCAATAATTCAGCGTGCTCCGCAGAGCACAACTGTGGAGGGGCTGCAACTGGAGGGGGCATTTCTACCCAAGCAGAGGGAATGGCAGCAATGGGTAGGAGGGCACCCCTGAACAGGGCCGCAGCACTGCAGGGCGCTGGGCACCAGGAAGACTGGCCCACTCGCTCACTGGAAAGCACAAATGGCATCATGCTCACATCCCTGCAGCTTGTAGATCCTTTTGAGAAAGTTAACTCAATGAATTAACACCCCAAATCCTCTAAACCCAGGGTGTCTCCTGCCTGTAGGAATTCACAGCCACAGCAACCACCTCCATTTGCTTGGAGGTACCATGTGCTAAGAACGGTTTGAACACTCAGTCACTAGGACCACCCCAGGGCAGCGTCCGTGATCCCTCATGCAAAGGCTGCTGCACCCCGTGCAGTCCCCTGCCAGAGCAGGGTGCCAGCAGCACCAGCCAGCCCAGGCACACCAGGAGCACCCTTACTCAAAGGATTGCTCCAAACACCCCAGGTAGGAACAGATGGCTGCTCCTCTGCAGCTTCACGGAGACCTCTCCTGCCTGCCGGCAGAGCCAAGACCCTGCAGCTCCCCGGTCTTTGGGAACCACGTGCTTGAGTGCACCCAGAGTTACTGCACTTGAAAAAAAGAATCAGCAGGGGACAATTTCTGGCTTCTGTTGCAGAGCAGGTCAGACCAGTGGGTCATGAATTGCCTCCTTGAGCCTTTAAATGTGCAACAGGTGGAATTCAGAGGTCTTGAACACTGCTGAAAGATCAGCCCTGATCCTGGAAGGCTGCCCAGGGGAAGGGATTCTGCCATCTTAACCCAAAGCCTGTACAACAGGCCCCCAGGTGAGCATCCAATGAGCCACGGGGAAGCCAAATTCACAGCCAAGGACAGTTACAGGAATAGAATTGGCTCAGACTGAGCAAATGTAACTTTCCATCACTTTGCAACCAGCCATCCATCCTGCGGGCCAGCTGGCTGCCATGTCAGTATGCCTCCCATCCATTTCAAGTGTCCTGATAACAACGATGCTTCGCAAGACGAGTTCAAGAAGGCTTGGGAGAGTTATTATCCAAAGCCAGGTGGCTGGACATGACCCAAATCTTAGGCAAGTGATTAAAATGATTGGCATTTTTTTGGAAAGAAAACTGCTGTGCTGTACCTGCCATCCATCTTCAGAAAACCATTAACTGCACAATCACAAAACTGCACACACCTGTAAGGCTACACAAGCACACAAGTGCTTGCAGACTGGTGAGGCTCATCCTCACCTGCACCTCTGGGACCAGCCACCCCCTGCAGGCTCCAAAAATGGGGTGCTTTGGCCAAGATGCTCTTCTTGAGCATTGTTTCACTGCACCTGGGCAGCTCTCGCTGCAGGATTGGGGATGGGATACTCAGTCTTGGCAATGAGTGTTGAATTGCTGGTCTGCATGCCCCATGATTTGGATGAATTTTACCCAATGGGTTACACGATGAGTCTATTCTGGCTGGGAACAGATTGCCACAAAACTGCCTTTGCTTAGGATCCAGGTTCAGGTCCTATCCAGGACCCTCTGCTCCCATGGGACACAGCAACACTGCCAGCCAAAACCAAGGTATCATTCTTTCCCTTTGACTACATATGCCAAAAAAAAAAAATCAAATTTCTGTCCCTTCAGAGTGAAGGAAACTAAAGGCAGCAGCATTTCCAGGTGAGCAAAGCATGAAAGCAGATATTGAATGACACCAACAAGATCCCAGCCTCTCCCCATGGCATCTCCCAACCCTGCCATCTCCTGCGTCCTCCCTACCATCATCCCTGCCAGTGCTGCCCCCACGCTGGCACAAGGGCTGCTTCTGCAGGCAGGGCAGGAGCAGGGGATGCTGCTCCCAGGCACACTGGGGTCTCAGGCCAACTCTCCTGCGCGCCAGGGTAGGAGGACACCCCACTCTCTTCTGGGTTCAATGCCAGAACCCAAAACTCAGCTGTCAGTCCATTACAGAAGGACACAAGCCCTGCCTATTTGATGAACCAGCACAACCCCAACAGCCCACACCTACTTGCTTCAATTTTATCCCATTGTCCCAAGGACCAGCAACTGAGGATTTACAGACTGGGGACATTGTGTGGCCTCAGGGTTATTTTGCATGTCCTTGACCCTGGAGAGTACAATATCCAGGAACCTCTGGGGAACCGAGGGAGGTCATTCAGTTTTATGTCCTGTACATAACCAACCCGTGCCAAATGCTCAGCAGGGGCACCAGCAGGGAAGCTGACAAACTTGCTGCACCGAGAAGTTGAACTGTGCTTAGACGGGGATCCCAAACAGGGTAAAATCTGCATTTAATACCTATTATCCTAACATCTCCCCATCTGTCCACTTCCCTCGCATGCCTGTAACTACGGTGTGCCAGGACTGCCTGGTATCAATGGCACTTTAATTTCATCATTCCCAACTTATTTAGAGCAATTAGGAGGCAATGAGCACACGCCAGGGGCCAGGATGCACTTGAATTGCATCCAAGGGTTACCGCAGTATCGCAGGAGACCTTCAGATGGAATTATCAGTCCGCAAAAAAACTTAAATAAAAAGGAAGGTGATCCCCAAAGGGAAGATAAAGTTCTTCTTGCTCCTATAGGTCCTTTTTTAATTTGAAATCAGCTGACAGAAATATAAAGAGATGATATTCCTCATTTAATTAGCAAAGAGACAGCATCTCAGGTTGGAAGACAAAGATAGATGCTTTGCCTGGGCATCTGGCTGGAGAAATGATCAGGGGAGCGAGGCAGGGATTCCTGCGGGGTCGATTACCTAATCCCACTTCAGGCAAGCTTTGCTTCTGGGAGTAGAGGTAAAAAAAAAAAAAAATAAAAAAAAAAAGTGAGCCATTTTGGAAATTCTAGCCAGAAAGGCAAAGCCAAAAGTAAGCTGCTTCTCCCTAGTGATTTCTGCTGGGTGGTAGGAGCACTGCATGAAGCCAGTGGCAGAAAGAAAGCTACCAAAAAAAGCCAGCCAGCCTGCAGCCTGGCTTCCCAACGTCCCCATTTCACGCAAGGCAGGTGAGGTGCCAAAGAAGGGGACGGCTCCTCACTTCTGATTTAGCCACATGCCCACACTCCTCCCGCACAGGATCTTTAAATGTCTGCCTGCGTGAGAAAAGCAATGGCCTATTTTTTTTCTGAGCATCTCAGTACAGCCTCCACCTCAGAGCACAGCGCGCACAGGTCTTATTTAGGATGCTTCAGACACATCCGGAGGGACTTTGGGAACAGTCTGTGGAAAGAGAAGACTGAGTGGGCAACCTGAGTCACTTCATTGCTTACAGAAGTGTACACAAGCATCTTCCATTTGAGCAAAACTCAGCACAGCTCCCGTTGACTCTGGGGACCAGAGGAAAATGCATCTTCTCTAGCATATTTCACTGATGCAGAATAACTGCACACCTCCTTTCTCATCCGGGCTTACTGAAAGAGGGATCATCCCCCGCAGCTATGATCCAAACCTCTGATCCTGGCAATTCCTCCACAGCACCGGAGGAGCCCAGAGCTGCTCTAATCTGCTCTGATGGGTGAGGGCTGTGGAGGAGATTAGCTTCCTCCCAAGGAGGAGAAAGCAGAGCAAGACATGTGAGGGGAGAGGTGCATGCCCATGCATGTGCGTGCCCCGAAGAGATATGATTACAGCTGGCTGCAAAACTCAGCTCTGAACTCATTGCCAAAGAGCCTGACTCACACAGACAAATCAGCCTGGCACCATCCACTGCACGTGGGAAAAGGAGGAGATAAGCACAGGAGTTACAGGAGATCCCGGTCCAGAGTCAAAATAGACTCAGCCTTTACCTCGAGCCCTGTCCTTGAGGAAGTCGCTTTAAGCTGTCAAACAAGGGCCTCTGTGCAAAGATGCCCATACGCTGGAGCTCAGACAGGTCACTGCGAGGCAAGGACGTGCCCTGCCATAGCGTGCCCCTCATACTACTTTTCCTCATTAATGCTGGTAGAAGGTGCTGGTTTGTGCCCCAAAAAGCGCAAAGCCTCCGCTCATCTATCCAACAGCACAGCCCCGGTCACACAGGCATGCCCGGTGTTGGCCTTTCAATGAGCCTCTGTCCTCACCTAGGACAGGAGAGCCACCACGGCCTCCCTTTGCTCTCCCAGTCTCACCTTTCTGTTAAGGTTGATCACAGCAGCACCACACAATGTCAACAGCAAGGTGCCTGCTGGGGCAGATGCCCCGAGCCAGCTCAGTAAAAAGCCCTAGTTATTACAGCTGCAAGATGCTAATGGCTCCTGGTCGCTGCACCGCAGTGACCAACAGCACTTTCACCTTCCTCCATCAGGGCATTTATTTTCCATGAGATAAAAGCCACAAAGTGGCATCCAGCACATGCGATGTTATTTCACAGGACTTCTGATGCCATCAGCAACCACACGCACAGCAACTCCCCGGGACAGCAGGGAGGGGAGTTCACAGGAATACAGGGAAAGTGCCAAAATATGAACTGCTAATAAGATGTATTTTCAAATGTCACCAAGTTATGATCTATTGATCTCCCACCGGAAGCTTGACTTTTTCTGTGAAATATTAATCTAAGTCACTTACACATTCTGGGATCTGCAGATTGAATGAGTGCCATTACACTAAAATTAGGTATTACAACTACTAACTGCTAGGGGTCCAAACCAGCAATGTGCTGAAGAGCCAATCCAGGATAACAGCGGTTTAACAACCTGCTGGGAGCCACCCATGCACACATAAGCTCAAGCACTTCAGCGCAGCAGTGTGGGACATGCTTTGCTCTCAGGGCAATATCCCTGCCCAGGAACAGCCTGGAAGAAGCTGATTTTGGGTGCTGCTGGAAACATGAGCTAAGTCCTACCCTGAATCAGGGGAACCCCAGGGAGGGAAGTGCTTCCAACCCCATCCAACACACAGCTAAGGCCTGACAACCCCCCCCAAGCTTCTGGGGGGCTGTGACACATACCAATGACACCTCCTAGACTGGCTAAAGCCCTTATGAGCACCTGCAATTCCCCATGGAGGTCACCCCAAACCTGAGAGCGTGATTCTGATAGGAACTCTAGAAACAAGTTCTCTAGCAGAAGGTTTTTGCAAGAGCTGAAAATGCACCAATGGGACTTGGGCCAAATATTGTAGATCCCTTTTAAAAACACAGCCAATCCATAGTCACTTCTAACAATCCCATTGACCGTTTTTCACGGAGTGCTAACAGAGACAAGTTGTCTCCTTTAGACCACTATATCATGGCTGAGAGCATCAAGAGGGGAAGATGATGGGCTTGGAGAGGAAGAACATCCTTCCTTTGCTCCACTTCAGCTGCTAATAGGCATGCCAAAGCTCTCTGAATAGCATCACATTAGTGCTGCATAAAAAGCAATAAAACCCTAAAAACAACGCATTACATGTTTACTGAACTACACGTCACACAAAAGACTGTCCCCGGGACACCACATGAAGACTTGAAATCGCAAAGCTAAGGGCTGTAAAAAGCACCAGGCTGGGCAGACATCCACAGTGCCCACGGCTGGGGTCCGGGTGCACGTGAGAGCCGGGCACGCAGGAGCACGGCTGCGGGGAGCTGACAGAATAACCCAGCCATCACATTTAACCAAAGGAAGCGGCATAAAACACTCAGTCTCCTCTGCCAGAAAACTGGGCAAGCCCCAACCACTGGGCATAGAGTCCACAGAGAAATCAGCATCCAGACAAGGAATGCAGCATCCAGGGCGAGACCTGCTGCAGTGCCAGTGCACAGTCCTGGCTGCTGCCCGCCTGGCACCGACCCACAACTTCCCCCTGCTCCTTTGTTTTCACTTCCAGTACTTAAAAATTTTCGCTCCTGAGCTCAATGAATTGTCATTTCCAAATGCCTCTTGCCCACAGGAAAGGGAACTGCACGAAGTGCTGTTTGATATTTTCCAATAACTGTCATTATGGCACAGGGCTGGTATGGTGCCTTCAGCAGTGAATTGTCATGATGGTTTTGGTGGGATGAAATAAGTGTTTTTTAAAAGACCTTTTTCTCCCTCTGCTTCCAGTACCTGGCAGGCCTACAGTATGTTTCTGTAGCCAGGCATATGGCAAGATCACTAGGCCCTGCTCTGCCACCACAAAGGGCCATCAAATGTACCCTGGCTGGAGGGGTGAGGTCCCCACCAGCTGGTGACCTGTGGCAGAGGACAAGCCGACAGATGTGCTGGGACAGAGGTGAAGAACTGGAAGGGGTCAGGAGCAGAAAGGGGGAACTCTCCCTCACGCTAATGCTGGAGAAGTGCAATCAGAGACCTTTTGGATGCATGTTTCACCCCACCCTCAGAAAGGACAAATTTGCTAGATCAGCACAGCTTTTCAGGAGAGCTTTGGCCTTATTGGCAAGTGGGAGAGGCTGAACTCCCCACTCAGAGGTGAGCTGCCACAGAGAGCAGCACAGAAAGGCAGGTGCACATCGCCAGCAGCGGAGGGTGCATTTAGTCAATCTGGGATGAGCTGGAGTCCCTTGTGCCCAGCAGGACCGAGTGCAGGAACAAGCACTCTCCAGGAGGTTTGCGGTCCCTTCCTGCCGCTGCTGTGACACCAGGAACACAGATCCAGAGCATGACACTGGAACAACCTCAACCAGGTATCCATCTGTCCAGCTCCCTGCTGTTGGGATCACGGCAGGAACCTGCTAGCAAAGAGTCAGCAAACACCCCAACCTCAGAGGCATCAATCCCTCCACACAGGGAGGCTGCAAGCAAAGGCCGCTTTCTGAAGACTCCTTCTGGAGGAAGATTTCCTCCAATAAAGCTCGCAGGGGTGCAGCCAGTGTACAAAATCACAGAGGTATTGCATGCCTGCGAAGCTCACCGCTGCCTCGAGAGCACGGCTCAGAGCCTTCACCCAATGCTCGGGGAAGGGGGAGCCAGCCAGCCCCACAGACCCCATGCACACAACTGGAGGCTGGCAGTGAGAGAGCGAGAGGAGACACAACGCCTCAGAAGTTTTGCGAGTTATTGTGTCACGCCAAACAGCTCTGACCTTTTCAATATTCTGTATTTTTATTGGCCGCCCATTTCCCCTCGCTCCCCACAGGCCCATTAGACAGCGAGCAGAGCCGAAGGCGGCTCCAGCAGCCAATGCCGCCGCACAACACTGAAAAGGTCAGAGACACTGAGGCAGAGCGAAGCCGCTCTCGGGAGGGCGGTTATAGCGGGACAGGAACACTCCGTGGCTGACACAGGCTGCAGACCAGGACCTGCTTCACAGGGACACCTCCGAGGCAGAGCTCCTGCCGCAGGGTCCCTGGGCAGGCAGGGACCTCCACCACAGGAATACCTGCTCCCAGCCAGACCGACTGTTGCTGCAAGGGGACCTGCCCATGAAAGCACCCTGAAATAGGCTTGGTACAGATCCTTGCAATAAATACTCTGCAAGACAGGAGAGCACAAGGCAGGGCTGTGCTTCTACACCACAGAGCCCAGCACAGGGGCAGGCTGCAGAAATGGTCACAACTGGTGTGACAGAGAGCCCCGAGGCTCCCACTCAGGTGCTGCCAAGCAGGGAGAGGACCAAGAACATCTCCCTGAGCCTCTGGCACACTAAGACAGGGAAGGCAACTACTCAAGGCGATTACCACTCGTCTTTAGTAGATGTACAAGGAGACTGTCTGGAGTCCAGGCCTCCCCTGAGGCATTCAGGGGAGTGAAAGGAAAATTCAGCCCCGCTAGCAGCCAAACAGCATGGCACTGGGCAGAGACACACAAACAGCACAGCTACTTCACTCGCAGCCTTTTGATCAACCACAGTCCAACCTAGCCATCTTACCTGAAATAAAAGCATGACACCCCCTCCCTGAACACCCGGCACCCCCTCTGCCTGCTCCAAAGAGGGTGAGCCCCAGGAGTTAACCTTCCTCACAGACACAGGCTCCAGCCCTGGGAGCGCACCCACGAGCCTAAGCAGGGCCACAGGTGGATAACACACATAAACCCAGCCTATTCCTCCATGCTGCTCCTCAACACACCCCGAGTCACAAGCACAGCACATGGAGAAAGCCCAACTCCAAAAGCACACGCCGGGAACCTCAACCAGGGAGCTGCAAACAAGGAGGTGGTAGAAAAGGCAGTGCCTTTCCAGAGCTCAGCTATCAGACCTCTACCATGGGGTAAAAACTCACCGGGTGGCTTCAGAAACATGTCCCCCGGAGCATGAGGGTGCATCAAGGGCCGGCTGCTCTTTCAGGGAAGGCAAGCCAGGAGCAGAGGGGGCTGTCCCCAACAGGGCACTGGCCCATGGCTCCAAACACCACAGGCAGAGGTGGCTGCTGCAGCCAGGTCCATCGACAGCAACAAACCAGGTCCAGCAGCCCAGACTGGAGCAAATGGAGACGGGGCTGGAGACACATCCACCCACCTCCAAACTCAGGAAAGAAGTGAGGTGCCAGCACTGAGCTCCAATATGGCTCCTGGAGCATTGGCTGGAGGGCGGGGAGTCGGGCACAGACTCCAGGTGGGGCTGCTTAAGGCAATTAGGGTCTTTAAGCAATTAGCTGGCCTCACGGCAGCTGGGCTTTCCATGCCCACCCTCTCCTCCTCCATATGGCAGAAGACGACTGTATTTTGCCAGCATGGCCAGACAAAGTGGTGGAGCGGTTTGCCTGCTGAGGGGAGGGGGGTGTCCCTGTGCCACTGGTGCTATGCTGCCTCTGGACAGCCTGGGGGGCTGGCAGCTGCCCCAGTCCCCATGCTGGTTTTGGTGCTATTTCCCAGTACCACCAGCCGTGCAATCAGTGCTGAGAGGCTGCAGGGGTGGACGCTGTGAGGAGAGCAAGGTGGCCCTGTGCCGGTTCCAGATGGTTCCACGAGACCGGCCCTGGCCTTGTGTAGGCCTGCGCCCCCTCGTACCCCTCAGCGGGCAGCACTGCCCCCGGATCAGGCCCCTCACTTCCTATTTGTTCATAAATGTCCAAAACCAGGGGAAATACGTGGTAAATGCTCTTCCTCTATCAACCAGAGTGAGTACTGCCAGGGGCGGACATGTTGGAAATGGGTGAACAGCACTCGATGAGGTTCTCCTTTGTCAACCTGAAAACACACCCCCTCCGCCCCCAAAAAAGCACCAGAGGTAGAAAAATTTAAGGACATAAATAAAGAAGCAAGAGCCAGAAAGGCCCCAGGAGAGAGCAGGGAGGAAGGGGCAGAGCCAGCGGTGGGGGTGAGGGTGGTGGAGCCCTGGAGGATGAACACCAAGGGTTAAAAACTGCAACAGCTCCTTTCTGAGAAATGGAAAATATCACAGCTCTGGCAACACGTACTGAGATTTTTCTAAAATAATGTTAGAATTTTTAGGGTGGGTTTTTTAAAAAAAAAAAAAATGGATCTGGGCAAAGGAGTGCATTGACATTAGTGACAGATGGGATGGAAAAATTTTTGTTTGGAAAAAATATCTTCTTTTGAGTCACATGCATCCAGAAAGGAAAACAACTTAACCCCTCCGGTCCCCCTCCAAGGGTGAGCTGTAACATGGCAGCAAAGACCCAAATCCCACCGGGCTGTGGGGACGGACCTCTGCCCTTCAGGTCAATAGAGGCCAAAGCCGGAAGGTGCAGAGGCAAGATTTTTGCCCTACAAAAAAAAAGCATTTTTCTTCTTCCCTGTAAGGCAGCGAAGGCAAACCAGCTTTCAGCCCTCCCTGTTAAACCTTGCTTGGGAAAGGTTGTGTCATCCCGGCAGCCATGGTACCGCGGGGCCATGGCAATGGCAAGTCCCAGGAGCCACATCGTCACCTCCTTGGCTCCACTTGGCCAAGCCCAACCCTCAGTCTAGGGACCCCAACACCAACAGCATTGACCATGTGTTATCTCAGAGCAGGGATGGGCTTTGTAAGAGCTTTGCTCAGGCTGCAGAGACCAGGAGCGTTAGAGAGAGCAGACCTGGGGAAGACGGGCTTTATCTCGGGAAGCGGAGCCAAGCGAGGAGTTGTGTTTGCCTGGCGAAGGCACGGAGAAGGGAGGAATGAGAGGCAGGAGGAGGGCCAGGATGAAGAGCCGGGCAGGGGAGGGAATTACAAAGTGTTTGCCCTTGTGGTGAAACCGGCTGGAGATGAACTCCCACCGCTGCTGTTTTGACAGCCCAAACGCACTCGCTCGCACAATATCTCTGTCTTGTTAAAGGTAATTACAGTTCTTCCTGTGTAATGAGATGGTTTTTAAAGGCCATTCAAAAGAAATTTTCTATAATGAGGTTAAGGGTTTTATGGTGTTATACATCAAGGGAGCTGGTAATTGGTCGGATCCAGGCAGCATCCTGAAGCAGGGAGATAGGAGGTTCTGTGAATAATAGGCTAGCACAGAGTGCACAGTCTCCAAAATGTTTTGGTTCTGCAGAGGAGGGAGAATAAAAGTGGAGGAAGGAGGGAAGAAAAGAGAGGAGGGAAAAGGCAGAGAGTCGGATGCTGCCAGCTCCTGCATGACTATGGTGGCTTCTTCCATGTTGCGTTGGGTGGGTTTTGAGGAGCTTCATGAGAGAAGAAGGACCAGCGTGTGTGTAGCGGATCCCACAGGATGGTGTTTCTGCTCTGGGTTGGAAACGTCGCTCTGCCGTTCGGTGCAGGGTGGCAGCCGGCTCGGTCCCGGGCAGGCAGCAGGGAGAGGGCAGGCAGGGACTGCCTGCACGACAGGGCACGGCTGCGAGATCTGGCTGATCCAGGCTTGCACGCCACCCCCGCCTGCTCCATCTGGAGAGAGAAAGAGCAGAAGGCTTTGCCCGCGCAGGGATCTCCCCGCTGCGCGCGAAGGCATAGCTGCGGTGGGTTGAATGCTGTCCGGGTGAGGCGTAAGCTGCTCCTGCCTCTTACTTCCCTCCAACAAGTCCCAGGTCCCTCCCTCAGCCTGCGCAGGAAAAGCCCTGGCAGACCTGTCACCCAGCCCGCAGATCAAGCTTTTCCCTGCCAAATCACTCCTTGTTTATTATTGCTGCTGCTTCCGCTCCCTCCCGACGTCTCTGCTCCTCCAGGGCCACCCAGCAGCGGGATCGTTATTCCCGTGCGTTTCATGGCAGCTCCCCAGCGCTGCTGCCGAATGGCCTGCAGCATTTCTCCATATTTAGAAGAAGCTGATGGTGGCTGAGACGCTGCTGTGGGTGAACAACAGGGAGCTGAGCTCAAAGAGCGGCTATTCCTGCAGCTTTTCTCCATATTTAGAAGAAGCTGATGGTGGCTGAGACGCTGCTGTGGGTGAACAACAGGGAGCTGAGCTCAAAGAGCGGCTATTTTCGTGCCACCCCCAACCTGCGAGCCCCAGGCGCTAGCAACTTCATAGCAGAGCTTGTTCTCTCGGGATCTCCAGCCCACTTGTTCACACTGAAGAGGCAGGAGTGGCAGCGGAGAGACAAGTGCCTGAACTCTGGGAGGCTTAAGTGCTCGTCTGATTGAAAAATCAGCCTCTAGATGTGTGGAAGTTCACCCACCACTTGTGCTGGCAATGCTGAAGGAGTCGGATGAGTGTGCTGGTGATGGCAGGGGAGGATGCTCCTTACCATCTCCACCTCCTCTGTGAGGATTGCTGGCTCCGGTGGTGAGGGGGGAATGACTGAACCCTAGCCTTGCTAAAAATCCTTAATTTTCCCTCAGCACATCAGTCGAACCTCCTGTGAACTTCAAAAGATATTTGAGTAGGGGCTATTTTTGTTTGGTTTAGTTTTCCCAAGGGTTATTTCTCCATACGTCTGCTTTATAGTCCACAACTTGCTCTCAGCAACAGCCAGGCCCAAGCTTTAGACCGTGATCTCGTGTCTCAGTGGGGCAGGGTAATCAACTTCCCAAGGGATGGACTCACGCCGGGATGTGTGGGGCTGGAGTAGAAGTCCTATGAAAACCTGGCACAGCTGGAAGGGGGAATTTGCAGGCAAATCCTGCAAAATCCTGAGCGGATGCGACTTCGTGTTGTTGCACTGCGGCTGGAGGAACTGCCACCGCCGTCACCCACAGAGGACACAGCCCCAGGGCTCAGCCTCCTAATTTGGCTCCGTTGCCTTATTCCCATCTGAAAGTTCCGGTGCTTCTCGCCCCTATCTACTACCGCAAATTGCACAACAGCCGCTGGACCCTCAGGAAACAGTTTTTAATGGCTGGAACTAACAGCTCCCGCTTGGCTGAGGCAGACGGCGGAGGCTGGAGCAGGAGGGCCTCTGGTGATCTCGTTAGCAGGCACTGCGGCCTCAGTGGCACCGTGGAGGGTGCGTAACGAAGGCGCACGTCTCATTTCCAGAGACAGTGAAGTCCCATGTTTGAGCACCTATAAACTCCTCGCTGAGGAGCAAGCCACGCACCGACTCACACATCTCAGCGCCGAGCGGGGCTCCCCGGTTTGGGGGCAGGCGGTGCGAGGCGGCTCTGTGCCGCAGATGCGATGCAATCTGCTTTTGGGGAGCGAGTGCGAGCCTGGCTTGGCTTCCCAAACCACAGCTCCCTCACCGTGTGCCGGGGCATGGCAGTCAAGCGCTCTGCACGGCTGCAGCGGGGCAGGGCTGCGGGGCACGGGGTGGAAGGAAAGGGGCTTTCCCTGGCACCGCCAGCTTCCCGCTCCCGCCAGCGTACAGAAGAAAAGGAAACCTTTCCCAAGCCCTCGGTTTCAAACCACACTAAGTGCATTTTGCAAGATGCCACCAGTCACTGGGTAACATATATTACTCGCCTTATTCTGCCTGAGGAGTTGCATTTAATATCCTGCCTATTTATGTTTTTTAAAGACCGATTAAATATTAAAGGCATTTATCAAGGTTTAACGCTGCAGTGAGTATAACAGCTCGGATGGCAGCGATGCCAGTGCGTGTGGTTTCAGCGGGGAGGCACAAGGGGAACGGCGGGTTTCTGAGCTGCTCTGCCCTGCGCTGAGCCAGCCGCGCAGAGCACCGTGGGGACACAGGTGGCCCAGGGGACTCGAGAGGGGACACCAGCACCCTTTTCAGCTCCAGGCCTCGGCTTTGAGTCTGAGCGAGGCAGGTATAGAGAGCTGGAACTCTCTGAGAGGCGCCCGCTCGCAGGATGCGTCCCCACCCGGGATGCGAAAGCTCCTAATCATGTACCAAAACCTTTCTCCTCTCCGCTCTGGAAACCTGAAATCACAGCCACCGCCTGAATAGAGCTGGTTTGGGAATTTTTCAACTAAGTGTGTTTTCATCAGTAAATACCAGTTGGTTGAAATTCAAAGCCTTCCAAAAAAGGATCAATTGTGACAAATTACCCATTTCACAAAAATTCTGGAAAGAGGCTCAGAAGGTCAAAATGTCCCATTTTTGACACATTTGAAATGAAAGAAAATCAATTTTTAGGTTAATAAATCTAAGGTAATTTATAGTTTTGCAAAAAGAACTAGAAATGAAAAGCAACTATCAAAATGTTTTGAAATTATTTAAAAAAATCCCCTATTCAGTGGAATGAAAAGGGCTTTTTCCCCCCGACTTTCTTTTTCTTTTACTGCTATTGGAATTTTACATCTCTTTTCCTGGTGGGAACTCGTTTCTTTTCTATCTCAAGAATTGCAGGGGTGGGGAGACACTTCCTCAGCCGGTTCTGGTCTCGCTAACACGACCTCAGATGGATTATCACTGTTATTGACATTACAACAGATGCCAGAGGCCTCCGCTAAGCTCCACTGCCCAGGAGGCTCCGGGTGAGCGTGTCTGCAGACATCCATCCAGCTCCCGCTTTGGGTGCCAGCCCTGCCGTGGAACGTGAGCGAGGAGGACCCATCGATCGGATCAGCTGTCACCCTCGTGAGCTAACAGCACAACGCAGGGCAGGATGCAGGTTACAGCCCCGGTGCAAGTCACAGAGAAGAAGGGGTCCCTCTGGAACGCAGAGGTATCTGGCTGTTCGCAGGCTCCCGGCTCAGCAGAGCCCAAACAGATGGACAGGCAGTGAGCCCTTGAACACAGAGCAGATGACAGCGCTGAGCAGGGAGCAGATAAGGAGGATGCTTTCCTTGCCCTGCCTGTCCCCCTCAGCCTGGTTAGACGGAGTTGTGTGTCCCCCCAGATCTGCAGCATCAGACACTGGTACCCCACGAGGGAAAACAAGACCTCTCCCTCGGGCAGCACAAAACCTGCAGGCCTGGAAAAGGGGTGTCCTGTTCGATATGACACCTCTCTGCCACCATTTGGTGTGGGCGGCTTCCTTGTGGCCATCCCACCAGGGCCCCATGCTGCCACCAGTGTCCCCAGCTCCCGGTACCCTGCGCTTTGGGGTGGGCTGTGCCAGGGCTGTCTGGGGCCCGGCGGCCGGCGTGCAGGTGGGCACGTGCTTTGCGATACGACATCTGTGCAAAGATAAAGGCAGCAGAAAGGGAAAATATGCTGATAGAAATAAACGAGGCTGAGATAATGAAGCAACATCCAACATTTCCAGCGATGAGTAATAGGCAGGCAGATCAAACAGGCACCCGGTTAGGGGTAGCAGCGAGGGAAGGGAGCCAGCCGGTCCCCTCCCTCTCCCTGCACACTTCTTCCCCCTCTCTCTCCCCTCCTCCCTTGCCCTCCTCCCCCTGCATAAATCTTTCATCCAGAATAACATCTCTCTTCATAAGGAGAGAAAGAATTAAATATTTCACGAGACTGCAGTCAATCTTGCAGGGCCCTTCTGTTGACATTTCAAACATATATTTGACATTGCTTTCTCATTCCCTCTTGGTCGAGCAGAGCGCTCTGCAGAAAGCCCATTACCCTCCGCAAGGAGGGGACGCCGTGGGCTGTTCAAGCCACCCTAATGGGAAACGAGATGGAGGGAGCAGCCTCTGCCACCCTGCCTCCCCCTCCTTTTATCTCCCCTCCCTTTCCTTCTCCCTCCTTCTCCGCCTCTCCCTCCCCAGCCTCCCCAGAGCATGGAGCCCCTGCCCTGTGTTTTGTGCCTTCCTTCCAGCAAAGGTTGTGTTGTGCCCTCGCTGTGTCTGAGGCAGGACCTAAAAGCCACCGGCTCAGTCAGTGCTGAGGGTTTGATAAAGCATTGCTGAGCCACATCCTGGGGGAATCCCGGCCCCTCTGCTCTGCAGCGCCCGTGATGGCTCTCCCCTCATGAGCACAAAGCGCAGATCACTCAGGGAAGAGGATATACAATGGGGTTTCATTCTGTACCAACCTCTGTGGGTCAGCTGGCTATGAAAATCTGGAAGGAAGGTGATGAGATCCCGTCTCCCTCAAATCCACATTCCTCTCCCCAGGGCACTTGTTAGTCTTCGATGCTCCTGTGCATCTCTGCCACCAGACAGAACAGGGCTTGGGCAGCATGAAGACAATGTTCAATAGCCGCAGGGGCTGAAGGACTTGCCTTCTCCATGAGAGGAGCACCACTGCCAGCTCTGTCCCTCACCACGCACCCTGAGGTCCCCACCACACAGCAGGGCAGCAGCAGCCAAGGAGGCTTTGCCAGCGCACTGGGAAACATCGTCACAAGGCTGGTGGCAGAGCCCCGGAGCTGTGCCAAAGGGTGATGCTCCCGAGGTTCCTTGCACAGGCAGTCTCGCTCACAGCTGGAGCACCGAAGAGTGGGGAACCCTCACCCCTACGCAAGAAACAAGGGAGAAGAAAAGTGATGGAGGGACATCCCTTCCTCAGCACCAAAATATCCAAGTGCCTCTCAAACATGTAAGCCATCTTCGATAGCTTCCCGGGTGCCAGAAACCCCAGCTGCTCTCTGTGCTGCTGCCAAAATCTCCAGCGTCCCTCTCGCATCCCAGAAAGCAAAAATCCGCAGCACGTGGGGCGTTCACAGCAGGGCTGGACAGGGCTGGGTGGCATGTCCCCATGAGCCACCGGCACAGCGTGCCCTGACCGCAGCACACCGCAGCAGGCTGCAAGCATGCCGGGTCCAAGCTGTCACCCCCTGTTAGTGCTTCTCTGGCAACTAGCTCCGATCTCCCTCCGTGTCTTCTCCCAGCCTGCTCTCCAGAGAGGGAAAAATGGCAACAGCATCACTGGTTTCTCTTCTATGATGCCTCCAAACAAGGAGATGAGCACAAGGAGATGCTTGTTTCCAGAGCAGAAGGACCACATCTCAACCCCAAACTCCCACCTCTGACCCAAGGCATCCACTGCCCCTTCCAATCCTTGTGCTAATGTCAGCCGCACAAAGAGCCATCGCCTGGAGAAACTGGGAGAATCAGAAGTGATTACAAGGAGGGACCCTGACCCTGACTGCATTTACTACCCCGCATCGCAGCCCCGGGGTCGTGGGATGCGGCTCGGTGGCTCGTGGTGCCTGCAGGCAGGTTACTGCTCTGCGGCCGCAGCAGCAAATAGCTGCAGACTGGAGCCAGAAGGAAGGTTCAAAGTTCTTCAGGAAAGCTGGATGGATTCGCAGAGCCTTCTCCCATTTAATGAGGTTTTACAAATTGTTTCTAAGGTCCTACAAGTCCTCCGGTGTGTCAGTTGAGCAAATCCCTTCCTCCTTTTTAAGTTCTGTATTTAAAGATACATTTAATCCCCCTGTTAAAATATTTCCCAATTCCTAATAAAATTACAGAACTAAGATTTTCATCTAGTTCTTCCCCTCTGACTCAAACTCTTACTGTAACCTTTGCGTCTTCTTTAGATCAGCAGAGATTGATGTTTGTAGATCAAACGGAAAGATTTATGATCACCGGTATTTCCCCTAGAAACACCCACGACCCACACAAGCTCACGTAATGAGATCCAATGGCTCGAAGTCAAAGCCAGGCAATCGCAGGCTGGAAAGAAGATACCACTGTTTAAGAGCAAAGGAAATGGAGTAACAGAGCCGTCTACCAAAGAGCACGTTCTTCTGCCCCACGGGACCTTTCAGCCCAAAGC
>NW_009648717.1:417546-422898 GCF_000708025.1 Charadrius vociferus | reverse complement strand
CGGGCCCCCCCACCCACTGCACGCCTTTCCCTCGGCTGCCGGAGACCGCGGGTCCAAAACAGCCACCGCAGGGACAGCCCGGGGACTGTCCCCAAAGCCTGGGTGGAAGCCCTGCGGCGAGCACGGCACAGGAGGGTTAGCTGAGACGATTGCATTGATTTCTGCTGGCATTAAACCTCCAGGAAGAGAAAAATATCTTACGTTGCAAGGAAGTATTTTGCAGCGAAGCGTTTATGTGCCAGTTCTCTTCCCTGCTAATTTTTGCTTTGTCAAAGCTACTGGAAAGTATTTCTTATGACTGACAAAGCGGTGGAATTTATGAATAGGCAAATTAAGAATAAAGAGGGAAGAAATAAGTCTGTTGATAAAAAAGCTGAATAATTCAGTTGAGGATCAGTTACTTGAGTCGATTCCCCCAGAATTTGAATGAAATCATTTTTACTTAAAGTAAGTTTGTCTTTTGGTTTGAAAACCTGCGAGCCGGAAAGCAACATATTTGCATTTTGCTTTCCAATACATAAAGTGAGATTTCATTTTGTAGGCTTTCTTGTTGAATAATCTGCTCTAATTTAATTGGAATTTCAATCCTATAAAAAGCATTTTCTACTTAGTTTTCTACTGATCTTGGGTATTGAGATTTTGTGATCTGAAAAAGCAATACGTCTGTGTTTGCTTATTATCATACTCAGAGGAGCTTCATTGTTTTCGCATTTTCTGCTGAATAATCTGTTGAATCTAAAATGCGGTTTTGACTTAGCTCCTTATTGATATTTTTATTTTAAAATGTTATGATATGAAGAGCAATTTGTTTGTATTTTCTGCTGGGAAGTGTTTTCTATTGACTAACGGGGGGGGCTGATTCTGTCAATGTTTACAGGAGTAACTAAGTCAACAGAATTACTCATACAATTAGCTTTACCTGGCCTTAATAGCCAGATATGGAAAGATATTTCAAATGTAGATGGGTGTCTTCAGGGCAAGTGAAGAGGGTGTAGGCACCTAATCCTTCCCAGCTCCTCTCTCCATCTTTAGGTGCCTAAGTCCCTTCATAAATCCGGCCCAAAGTTCGTAATTCTCCAGAGGATGGGACAGGTTGGAAAAAATAAGCGAGAATACAGTTTGGATTTGGTTCTGGCCGTCCAGGCAGAGCCGCTCGCTCCTGCCAGGCTCAGAACAAACAGTCCCAGGGGCACGGGGACAACCCTGCCGGCAGCACAAAAGGGAACTGAGCCAAGAAAATCCACATCAGGAGCCCTACATGTGCTACCAGGGCTACGGCTCTCCTGGGAATTATGTAAAGACTACACATCCAAAACAATTGCACTGCACCAAGCTGCAGGCCGGGACCCAGACCCACCCAAACTGAAATCAAGCAAACCCACGCACCGAAATCCCTCTGCGGGTCGAGGCCAAAGCCCTGCATGGGGAAAACCAGTCCCGTCTCATCTATCAGCCTCTCTAACGTAAACTCTGCCATGACTTGTAGCGCCTAATCGCTGCCAGGATAAGTACAACCTGGCACATAATTTAATCACAGCAGCGATCATAAGAAATTAAAATAAATTTATATATGCAATAATCACTCAGCCCTGGGTTATCAATAATACAGGTGCAGCTTGTGAGAGAGCAGAAGACTGAATGAATCTGTACCCTGTTCCTGTTCGGCGATAGCCGATCGTAATTCACAGCAGCAGACAAACACGGCTGCCCGTGCACGGTGGCAGCTTGCTGCTTGGAAACAAAATGGACAGCAGGAGTGCTAGGGGGAATATAGCATTTTATTCGGTGCATCAACAGAAATGGATTAATATAAGACAGTGATCCTTTGAGCAATGTCTGGGTAAAATATCACCGAGAGGACGGGAAAGCTACATTGACTGTGAAATAATTCCAAAGGGCAATATCATAATTTTGGTATCCCTTCTGTCCCATGGGTGTTATTTCACCACTCCTGTCGTCAAAACAAAGGCACGCAACGCTACAGAGCAAATTCACCGCGTCGGAGACTTGCAGGCTGATTTCTTGCAGCCAGGCTGTCACACTGATGGCTGCACGGATGCGTGTGGCAGCCCGGGTCCCTGCTGCTCCCGCGGTGTGAGATGGGACACCAGCGCAGGGCTTAGCATGGTCCTGGCCGGCACCAGAGCTGCGTGGGTCTGCCTATGGGTGAAGGGCACCGGCTGCATTAGCCAGATGCTGAGGGCACTGCGGCACGACCTTCAGTGGGGGAAGAAAAGACAGATTTGGCTCTCTTACAAGCAGCCACAAGTCCCCCTGACCTCAGCCTGAGCGGTGCCGCTGTTCTGCAGGGCAGAATTTGATTTGGAGAGTTTAGGTGTTCAATGCCAACCCTTCATACACGCATAATCCCCCACTTAACTCCAGGCGACCATGTGCTGGCGTGGCTCAGAGACTTCAGCGGGAGGAGCCCGGGATGCACGGGGCTCTCATCGCATGCAAATCCATGAAGGGTCTGTGCTGAGCGGCCCCGACGCACCCCTCGCCGGTGCTGTGCCAGTGAGATCCCCCTCTCACTGTTCGCCAGTGCAAAGCCATCCTGAGAGCCCCTAAGCTTATGGGTCTGCTCGTTTGCTTCTCGTTGGTTTTTCTATTGCCACGCTTTGCAAACCAGAGCTGTGAGTTGCAGGGGGTGAAGGGGAGGAGACCCTCCCGCTGCATCCCCTGCGCCTGCCTTCGCCAGCCCACCCTCCTCCCCAGCCCAACCCGACGTAACCCAACAACTCCCCGAGGCGTCTCGGAGCTAAACTGGGAGCCCTGGTGAAGTACAGCCTACCCACACATATGCCCAGCTCCAAACGCCGGGGAAAGCAGCTCTCCCAGAGCCCGCAGCTCCACGCCGGTCCCAGCGCCGCCTGCGGATGGGATCCCTCACTCGCCGTGACTGACAGCGCAATTTAGGAAAACCACAGTGGTTTCATGTTAACAGTCAAATCGGAGAAGGCGACAACGAACGCTGGTGGGGCTCGGAGGCTCAGCTGGTGGGTGAAGGCGGGAGGAGAAACACGTCAGGACAGAAAGAGGAAAGAGGCAAGCTGAGCCGGGGAGGCTGCCGCTGCGTGAAGGGCACGGACAGGCTGGGGAGGCACACGGCTGCCTTTGCTGAGCGGGATGCGACCCAGTGCACGGGACAGCCCTGCCTGCAAGCCCCGCCGCGGCGCACGCTCTCGTGTGTCCAGACGTGACCAAACGGCCCCCGGGGCATAAGGAATCGTGTAGGCAGTACGCGTTCAGCGTGCATCCCTGGCACACACGCATGCACACGCATCTATGTAAGACACCGTAGAAGAAAGCCTGTGCTCCAGACTTCAGTCAATAAGCAGATGGCTCCCCAGCACTATGATTTTACAACATTACAGCTTCTGCTCTGCTCATGCAGTAAACATTTTCTGGCTTATTGCATGGAAAAAAGGTGGCTACTGTGGCTTTGCAAAATTATACATTTCTTACATTATCTGTTTATTGAATACTTTTGGGGTGGAGGGAGGGAAGAGCACTTCTATTTTTGATTTACATCCTGCAGGACACAGATATTTTATTTTTTTTTCCCTGGATCCCAGTGGGTTTTTGCTTCTTGTTTGCCTCTTTCCAGATTGTTATAGCTCTGTCACTCTTCGTGGGGAACCGGGAGATGGAAGGCTGTTATGCAGACATCAAGGGGTTGCGATTGCATGCTGGTAAACATGAGAGCAAGAGGGATTTCTGATGGTATTAGAAACCACAAGATATCTGCAGATGTAAGTGTTCCTGGAGGCAACGGGTCTAGCTGTTAACGGAGCAATTAGACCTGGTGTTATTCCCAACCCTGACGCTGCCCTGCGAGTCACCGTGGAGGAGCAGCCAGTGCCCACGTCCCTCCCATCCGTCGGTGGCAGCCCCACGGCACGCGTGGGTCCCTGTATCCCCCCCCCGCCCCCGCGAGCAAGCCACCGCTAATTTCCACCTGGGCCTTACGAGCTGGGGAAAGGGGGAAGGAGACGATGTGGAGGATATGGCACGGTGCCTTGCTTTACATGTACTGCAATTACCGTGCTGGCATTTTCCCTGTGTTCGGAATAAAAATGTCAATAAGGAACAAGTTATTAAACCAGCAAGAGAGTGGAAATGGCACGAGCTCCCGGAGGCTCGGGGGCCCGGGCGCTACTGCTAGTGTAGCCTCTTCCTGCTGTCCCTGGGCTCTGGGATGTGGGGACAAGGCTTGCTCTCTGTGGCCATGGCCGAGGGCACTCCCACTCTTCAGCACCCTCAGACTGACCCTCCTGGGGCTCCCCAGTCCAACAAGGCACTGAGGTATCGGAGCGGGTCCAGCAGGGAGCCGTGGGAGCCGTGGGGAGGGTTGGGGGCTGGAGCACGCGGCGTACGAGGAGAAGCTGGCGAGGAGAAGCTGGCTTTTCAGCCTCCAGGCAAGATCTTACTGCCCTCCTCCGCTCCCCGCAATCCCGAGGCTGCCCCAGTAATTGCATTTTTCTCTTTTAATGAGACTTTTTAGTCCTTTTTACTTGCCTTTTCCTTTCCAAACCTTTTCTAGGTGCCCTGCTGAGCTTTCTGCCTCCACCAGCACCGCCACAGACCCCCTCAGGGAGCGACGTTCCCAAAGGAAGCGAAGCCATTCCCAACATCGCTGAACCCTGGAGCTTCTACATCGAGCAAAGCTCTCAGCAAAGGGCACCCCATCACTGTGGATGCTGGAGGAGACCCTGCCATGCCACAAGGCACAGGAGGAGGACGATGAGGGGAGAGGGATGCTCACAGCCAGAGGCGGGTATGTTTTCTGGCATGGAGCTCAGCAGGCGGGATGAGGGCAGAGGCTGAGGGCAGGGGTCTGGGTGCCAACAGCGCCTGGCATCAATTAAAGCCCGACCCAAGGACCAGCACCTCCTGACCGGGGGACGGTGAAACAGCCCTGAAAGTACCTCCTGCTCTCCGGCACCTACAGTGCCTCCCACTCCCTGTTTTCAATTATCAAAGCGAAACAACACACACACACACACACAAAAAAAACCCTCCAGGAATTAATTAATGATTCATGTTGGAGCCTTGGCAAACCTCGCTTTGCAGAAGTTCAAAGCAGGAACAATAAGTATTTGGCAAGGAGGAGGCAAGCGGCTCGTGCTCGGCGGCGTGCGGTGCGGAACGCTGGCAACATCGCTCACATCGCGCTGCCCGATGCTGCGAGGGGCCGCGGGCAATGGCACCGCCGAGCCACCCTGAGCCCGACTGTCACCCCGAGCCTGACAGATCAGCCGTGCAAAGAGTACAACCCAACTATCAATAAATCCTTGTCTTGGGGGCAGAGGCTTAGGAGAAACACGCGACTGCTGCCAACACGAAGGG
>NW_009648717.1:396805-417506 GCF_000708025.1 Charadrius vociferus | reverse complement strand
CCTGCCGTGAACGCCGAGCATCCTCCACCCCACGCTGTCACACACGCGTGCCCTCCCGAAAACCTGGGCCTGAGCAACTCCAACTCTGCATCCTGGAGATTTAGGATAATGAGAGAATTTTTAATGCGATTAATAGATGTCATGGGACATGGTCCTGTGAGTCTAGAGCAAATGAGGCTTGGATAATTGGTGTTGAAACACATATATCAGTGAGATGATTTTTCCCCCCCAACAGAGTTGGAGGCTGGAACAGGCTGTAGACTGATACCGTACAAATGTGTTTGGCTATTTGCTGGCGGCATCTCCCAAACAAAGTTCTGATGTGCAGCCTCTGCCAGGCAGCCCTGCAATCCTAGCAGCAAACAAGCTGTCATTTGTGTGCGCTTTTTTTTTTTTTTAAAAAAAAAAGCTGCCTGGAAAGCAGCTTTATCCCTATATGCATGCACAAACACACGCGCACGCGCTCACGTGCGCACGCAAGCGAGCAGCCGACGGGCACCGGCAGCATTCCAGACACCCCGAGCTCTGCCTGCAGCTCCGCTTTCCTTCTGCTCTAGTGGGGGGTCGCTGGGGGTGCAAAGGCGGCTGAAATCCCTGGCACCCCGAGACCTGTTAGGGTCACGGTGGGAGCGGAGCGGTCCGACTGCCCCAGGGCAGGGAAGAGGGATGTCCTACACAGCGTCCTACCGGAGACACCCACACCAGCACAGGACACGGTCCTCACGGACACATCCATCCCCGGACCATCCCGTCAAAGCCATAAATCTTCTCTTCCTCTACATTATCTCAGCAGCATCTCTAAATACCAGACTAGGACACGCTGCTCCCCCAGCCCCCTTCCGAACCTGCTCCAGGGCTCCGGTGCCCATTTTTCAGGGCGCGTGGCACAGAAAATCTGCATATTTGTCAGAAACCGCAATATCCGGCCTGTGCGAGATTAAAACTTTTGTTTTGCGCTGAACTCAATGAATCAAAATCATCTGCAGAACAGAACTCAGGAAAAATCCAAGCCCTTGCATTTCACAGGGAAACATTCAGGCATTTTGCCGCAGTAAGGGAAAAAGTATTTCATTTCTCAAGCGCAAACCATAATAAAATGTTAAATATAACCTGGATATTCAATTAAAACATAAAAGTCAAAACACGTCAAATCAAAGAGATACATTTGAATTTCCTGGACCCTGTCAACAGACTGAAGTCAGAACGATTTGCTTCGATACTCTCCCACCTGAATGTTTGCTTCATGGCTATGCGCCGAGTCTGATAATGCAGCCTGATATAAAAAAAAAATAAAATACATTTTCAATGGAAAAATTGACCCCGATCCCCCCCCGCCTCCGTTTCCAGAGTGTGGGTGCACAGATCTGCCTGACCGAGGACGTGGGGGACGGAGGTGGTGTCCCTCCAGCGTCAGGTCCCCAGCAGCCTCGAGATGCTTCCCCACGTTCGGCGACCGCAGGACCAGGGGAAGGGGCAGAGGCGGAGCGGCTCCCGCCCGCGCCGCTTAACGAGCAGGAAAGCATTACCCTGGGTTATTAAGCATTTGTGTACGGGTTTGGAAACTGTAACCGTGTCACCCCATTATAATTATGGATAAACACAACGTGGGCCATTGGAGCGCAATGGAGCGCGAGGCTGGAAGGCGAGGGGCTCTCTTCCCGTCCCCATCCTCGTCTCAGTGGAGACGGCGATGGGCAGCCTGAGCCCATCAGCAGCCGTGTACCGGAGCAGCTCTGCCAACCAGCCCTGGGCAGTCCTGGCTTGCCAAAACAAACAAAAAAAAAACAAAACAAAAAACGAGCTGGCGGGGGGCCAGGCTGCTCCAAGCCAAACACCGGGAGGGCTCCCTGGGGACAAATCGCTTCTGACAGCAAAAAAGTGGGAATCAAACCCTGGCTGAGCCCCGGTGCCCTGCTGCCACCGGGCACCTGCAGCCAAGTCCCGGCCCTGCAGGCAACCGTGCAGATGTGTTGGTAGGGCTCCAGCCCCGGGAGCGAAACCTCAGCATTGAAGAGAAGTCTGTTTGGTGGGTTTTTTTTTTCAAAAAAACCAAGGTGTGGGGAAATAGCATCGCTACAGCCTCGTATTATTACCATGCGGCCCTGTATTTCTGCAGCAGTGGAAGGGTACTGGTGACGACGTGCCTGTCTCAGGGACCATTTAATGAAGCTTCAGCACTTCATTAGGCAGCCGTGGAGCCTCGCAAAGCCCCACTCTCCCCTCTGGGTCAGCAGTGCCACCGGCATCGGGCAGAGAGACAGGGGTACCTCTGCCACTGCTGGCGGGGCACTGGGATGTGGGGGTGCCAAGCCCCCCCTGCTCGGCAGGGCTCCCCACAGGACATGGTTGTGCTCAGCCCCCGTGTCCTGCCGGGCCGGGGGTCCGCTCTGCCTGGCCTGCCTGCACCCCTGCCCGGTGCCGCAGCAGCCTTGCAGGCAGCGGAGAGCGGGGGCTGGCCACTTTCTGGGCTTCCCCAGGGCTCCGGCCACCCCACCGACATAGCCTGGCTCCAGATGTGGAGGAGAAGAGGCTAATGCGTGCAGCACCTTCAAGTCACAAGTTAAAGAGCAGCTGAGAGGCAGCTTTGCTGCTGTCTGCCAGGTGATGCGAGCAGCGCTTTCATAATTCAACAGGCAATGAAGTACTACAGCAAGGTAAGCCCGGCAGCCTGTCCTCGGGAAGGTATCTCGAGAGCAGGGGTAGGACCCGAATCCTCCAGCACGCGGGGCTGCGCGTGCAGGCGAAGCAGAGCGGGAGCACGGACGCCCCGTGAGCGACCTGCAGAACTCGCTGCTACCGGAGGTGATAAAAGTGGGTGCTTCTTTAAAGGATGAGATGGTATTGATATGAATGAGCACGGTAAATAGAGTTGGAC
This sequence comes from Charadrius vociferus, assembly GCF_000708025.1. NCBI lineage: Eukaryota > Metazoa > Chordata > Aves > Charadriiformes > Charadriidae > Charadrius > Charadrius vociferus. The sequence goes on along the minus strand of NW_009648717.1, from coordinate 414,631 downwards.
AAACGAAGGCAGCAGCGTGGAAAGTCCTCAGCCCTTATGGGCTAGGGTGAATAGCCGGAAAGAAGATTTACCTAAGATCTGCCACTTTCTGTTAGACTCGCAGCGCAGAGCACGTTCTCCTGCACCGGCGGTTCATCTGCTCCAGCTGCCAGTGTAATGGAGATGGTACGCCTTCCTGAGGGATTCCTCCAGCTCTGCCACAAGTTGCCAGGCTCCGGAGCACCTGTGCCAGCAGCAGGGAAGAGGCTTTCTCCGCATGCCATTCCTGCAGAGCACAGAGGTCCTGGATTTTGCGGCATCACGAAGCTGGCACTCGACTCTTCCAGCCTGAGGAGCTGCCGAGGGCTTGGGAAGAACCTGGGTCTCACTAGGTGACCCACCAAACCCATCAACCACATTCCTCCTGTCTCCGCCCGCAGCCTTGTGAATCTCCAGCTCTGCTGACCATCCAGCAACGGGGCCTTAGGGACGGTGGTGATGGCAGAAGAATGAAAGCGGCAACGGGAAACCATCATTTAAGATACAGCCCAACATGGGAACCCCAAAAGCCTGACACTGCCTGGCCAAGGGATGTTCAGAGCCTGCACAGGCAGCGTGCAAATGCTTGCTGTGTTTACAGCCAGTAACGGGTGGCTCCTGCCTGGCCACCCCAGGCACAGCCACACAGCCCAGCATGCCAGTGGGGGCCACGTCCTGCCCCAGGAGATGGGGAAGCACCGGGAGAGCCGAGGCGGCACAAGGAGGGTTAACGCGCAGCCACGCGAGCAGAAAATGAGGTTCCAGTTATTAGTTGATTTATTGGTCTGTCCTCAGTTGGCACTCAGGACTCAGAAGAAAATGTTCCACTCCAAAGCATTAAGCATCTTCAAAGAGCAGAAGCATTAAAAATTGAAATCATAAAATAGACATGTAAATATAGCAGAGGTAAACGGGGCAGCGAGGAGAGGAGCGGAGCGGAGCCAGCCTGGGCTGAGGGCTGCGCTGGGGGGCTGGAGCCACTCTGGGGCGGCTGTGGCCCCCCCAGGTTGGGGGGATAACCTGCGAGGAGGCTCCGGATGGCTTCACTGTATGACTGCCCCGCTCTGCGGGGTGCAAATGTGCCGGAGGGGAGAGGTGCCATGCTGCATGTGTATGGGAGCCTCACCGCCACCGCCCTGCCCTATATTCAGTACCCTAAAAAGCCCGTAGGGCTTCTCCCTCTCCCCGACCAGTCTCTCCCAAAGAGGGGGAGCGGTGATGGGGAGGACAGAAGGGACGGAGGGGACAGAAGTGGTGACACCAGGAGACAAGCAGGGAGTCAAAGCAGCAGCCACGGGGCTGGCAGAGCGTTCCCAGCTCTGCCAAACCTCGCTGGATGCCCAGGCGAGGTTGCCACAGTGGGGGGTTCGCGGTGCCTGCGTGGTGAGGCAGTGCCAGCAGCAGCCGTTCGGTGGGGTTTAGGGCATGAAAATCCTGTCGGAGTGGGTGAATGTCCCGGGGTGGTGACCGTGGAGCGCGGGTGCAGCCCCTCTCCCCACGCCTGCCAGCAGTTCACCCAGGTCGAGCGAACCCAGTGAAGTCACCCAGCCGCCCCGCGCTACGTCAGGGGTCACAGCTGGATGGCAAACTGATGCCGTCACCGCTTTGGGCAAGGGTGGCTTTTCGCATGCTGTATTTCACAGAACCAGACAAGCGCTCCCTTCCCTCCTCTTTTACTAGAGCGAGGCGGAACAGACCCAAACTCCTCCAAACCCCTCGGCCCATTTGCCTGCGGGGCAGATGGATGTTTCCATCCCTCCCAAAGCACCGGCCGGAGGAGAGGACCCAGCAGCAGTGCCCAAGCCTGGGGACGGGCTGCTGGAGGTGCTGGTCCCTTCCCGGCCATGGAGGGAGGGAAGGGACCCGATGCAAATCCTATCCCTCCGTAAGATCCCCTTGCTGAGCTCGGGAGGTGTAAGGGGGAGCTGAGAACTGCTTCGCGTGTTGCTCCAGCATCTGGCCCAGCATAAGGCACCATCTGTTAGGAGGGACAGCAAGCAGGGGGAAAGACATGGAGGAAGGAAAAGGGAAGGAGGGGAGACACAAAAACTCCATGCCACAGTGGGAATATACAGCTGGCTGGGGACTGGCATGTGGGGACAAGTGTGTGGCAATCCTGTCCTCCTTGTGAATAACAAATGATGCACCGGGCCACCTGTTTATTGCATTTTCAGAGCTACCCGCAGAGGTACCAGGCCCTCCTGGCTTGCCACGGATTCACAGGAGGGTGGTAGATGCTCAGGCCACTCTTCAAACCCACGTCAGACTATGCTCGGGGGGTTTGAACCTCCACACACAAGAAATAGACCCCTTCAAGAACCAACAAACCAACCAAGGCGACGAAAAACCAACCAGCCAAATGCCAACGGCAACACAAGCTCCTAAACCCTCTAGAAGTGCAACCGTTGTCTTGGGAAAGGTCTGCAGTGAGGACCTGGGGAATCGTCGTGTCCTCCAGAGTCCCGGAGTCCCCGAAGGGCCCCATCCCATGGGTGGTCACCAAGTGGGACCACCACGCCTGCCCCTCGCCACGCTCTGGCACAAACCCAGCTCTCCCTTGGCACCGTACCTGGTTTTCCCCCACACGCACTTTTTTTTTTTTTTTTTGCCTTAATTGGGAGCTTGTTAATTATCCCAATACTTCGCAGAGGAAATAAACAGCAATTAGAGAAATAAGTGGTATTTTTATTCCCTGGCACTCTCGCAGAGCTCCCCGACGCCTCCCATCCGCGGCTCCCACACGGGCACATGTTGCTGCCTGCTCCGGCGCTGCTGCCCGAGCTCTCTCCTCCGTCTGTTCCCCGGGAGCAGGGCGCTGCGGTGGTGGGCTGCCTTTCTCTCCCCCGGGTAGGAAGCGTTACCGCGTGAAAGCAGCAGGCTGTCCCGCTCTAATCTGTTTTAAAAGTCATAAATTGCTGAGAAAAGCCAGTTTTCCTGCACACCAGAAGGTTAGCGTGTTTAAAGAGAGCACTGGAACTGTTTGTATTAATCAGAACTGCTATAAAGAAAGCATTTTAATTAACATAATTATCCCGTTTGAGAGAAGCAGCCCGCACCTCACAGATACTTTTCAAACTAAAGATGCGGGCTGTCACAGTCAGTCATAATTAAGCAAAACGAGCTGGTTTTCCTTGCTGTACGTCTCCCTCCTCCCATCCACACGCTTCCCCGTTCCTATCACACTCTCTGCGAGGCGAGCGGAGACAGCATCGTGCCATGGGGGTGGCAGGGTCCCGCCCCGTGTCCCCATCCCCGCATCCCGGCCTCCAGCATGGACCAGTCGGGGTTAAGCTCCATCCTGGTGCCAACTGCGGGCATGGACCAAGCTGCAAAGAGGCAACCTGGGAGATGGAAGTGGCTGTAAAAAAAAAAAAAACCAACAAACAAACCAAAAACAAAAAAAAACCCCACAAGATTTGTAGGACTTCGTTTCCAGCACGGTCTCACAGTCAACAGATAAAAGATTTATTCTCGTTGAAAAAGACAAAGAGAAAAAACATAAAAAGCCTGGCTCCGGGCCGCCCGCCAGCGGGGAGAGAAAGGAACGGGGAAGGGGAAACCAAAAACGCGTGGGTGGGCAACTGTGCGGGTCCGGGTTTCTCCGAACATCCCAGAGCTGAGCCAGATCCTGGAGGGCAGCGAGTCAGCCAGGAGCTGCAGCCTCCATCGGCAGCCCTCCTCCTCCTCCTCCTCCTCCTCCTCTTCCTCCTCCTGCCTGCTGCCGCCTGCAGCACGAGGCAGCACCACACGCCTTAGGCAGCATCTTGGATGCTTCCTCCCACCATAGCAAGAGGCTCGGTAGCTCCCATGGCACGTCCCTGCCTACCCTTCGCCCCCGACGGACGCTGGTGTCCCCCTCGCAGATGGCAAGATGGGGAACGCAGGCTCGGCAAAGCGATCGGGCATCACCTCCAAACCCGCTGTTGGCTGCTTTAGCCGAGACCTCCTGTCCCACCAACGCGTCCTGGAGCAGGACTCACCTCGGGCTGAAGGCAGCACCTCCAGCAACCAGCCAAAGTCCCCTTAATGGTAGCACCATTCAATACTTTAACGGGTACTTTAATGGACGTTCTGCTATTTTGCTCATCTCGCCTTAATGTGCAGTATAATAGACTGTTAACAATTAGTGCTTTTAATTAAAATCCCCTTTATTTATAAAGGACGGCTCCGAGTTGATGGGTCTGCCCTGAAATTGCACGGCAATTGCTCCAATGGCACCGCTGGAGATGCTCGTGCCATGTCTTTAATGCAGACCTGGTGTCACAGCAGAAGGACCGAAGTCATCACGCCGAGCGCTCAGCCCCGTGTCCCAATGTCACAGCAGAAGGACCGAAGTCATCACGCCGAGCGCTCAGCCCCGTGTCCCAATGTCACAGCAGAAGGACCGAAGTCATCACGCCGAGCGCTCAGCCCCGTGTCCCCATGGACTGTGGGGATGAGAGCACCAAACCCGCCCGCAGCGGCACCCAGTGCTGGGCATCACCACCCTGGGACAGCCCATGCTCCCTTCACTGCCGCAATCAACAGCTACCTGCAGGTAGAACAAGGCAAAAAATTTGAAAAGAGGGATTTTTAGGATTTTTTTTTCAAATTTTTTTTGGGGGGGGGCATGGTTTCCTTAAGAAAACAAGGTTTGTGCAATCACATGCTCCACGTGTTGTCTGTCTCCCCTAATTACTCTCTGACTCAATAGTCAAATTCAAAAGCGTGTGAGTGACAGCTGGAAATCTCAAAGTTATTAAATTCCTGGAGGTTGCATGAAAATAGGCAGGCGGATAGAGAGGAGAGGCCTTCCTCGGCTCAGCTGAGCCAGGCTGCGGCAAGAGCCCGGGTCTTGCGAGGCTCTGGAGGATCCACATGGGAGAAAGGCAAAGCATAAAAGCCCCGATGATGCAGGGAAAAGGCTGAATCAGAGGATGCATCTTGCTAGATATGGAAATCAGTCAATCTTCAGGTATTAGCCCCTGGAAAAGCAGCCTTCTGTAGCGCTGATTGGCACGCTAACAACCTGTTTCCAAATAGGAAATGCAATTTCCATGGGAAACTCAGTTTTTCTTGGTGGAAGAATTAAAATATTCAGGGGAAAAAAAAAATAAAAATCAAATGCGCCTTTCTACTTTGGTTCAACGCAGACCGACGTATTTCAGGTGACTGAAAAAGACAACAAAGTTTGGCTCTGATTCAACTAAACATCCTAACATCCCTGCCCCACGTTTTCCACATGCCCTCACCTCTCTGGGCTGCAGGTAGACTCCACGTGCCCCATGAGCGCACGAGGGACCGTGGCCGGGCAGGGGGACACAACCCAAACGTCCCCTTTTGCAGCAGTTGGTTGTTTCTCTTGAAATGCTGTATTGAAAGAAAATCTTTTTACTTTTCTGGTCTTCGGCTCTCCCCCAGAATGAAAGAGCCCCACCAACCCCGTCCATCTGGGAGCTGCCACGGGAAGTCTAGAAGCATCTTCTGCAACCAGACTTCGCTGGGCATGGGTCAGTCCTCGTGGCAGCCTGCTGCAGGCGTCCCCAGGAGAGCTGGGATGGGGACACGGAGCAAAAGAAGAGCAGAGACAGCAGAGCAAAGCCTCAGGCTTGCTGCCATGAAGGGTTTTGTGCGGCACACGGGAGGGTTTTATTTGCACGCAGGCTATGAAGCACCCACTTAGAGATGTCTCAAGACCTACTTGGAAGACCAAATAAAAATACCTCTCCTGGTCCTGGATCGAGAGAGCTGGGAAGGAGGCTTCCATAATTGGGTTCTCTCCCTGCCTGCGCAGAGGATGGGGTTGTGACACCGCGGAGAAGCTGTTTGTAGGTCTCCGTTCACAGGCTACCAGATAGGCAGCATCACCCTCCCTCAACCAGGGCATCTGCCTTCCTCGAGCTCCCAATCCCCGGTATAAATAGGACTCCTTGCTGGAAGCGTTGGGGTTGGTGGCATTGACAGGGGAGGTTTAGATTGGATATTAGGAAAAAGTTCTTCACGGAAAGGGTTGTTAAGCATCGGAACAGGCTGCCCAGGGACGTGGCTGAGTCACCCATCCCTGGAGGTATTTAACAGACGTGTAGATGTGGTGCTGAGGGACATGGCTTAGCGGTGGACTTGGCAGTGCTGGGTTAACGGTTGGACTTGATCATCTTAAAGGTCTCTTCCAACCAAAATGATTCTATGATTGCGCGGTGGCTCTCGCAGCCGCATCCCCTCCCTCTGCTGCCCCATCGCCGGCCGGGCAGCACCCGCAGCCCCCGGGGAGCCTTCCTCCACGCAGCCATCCCGCGTGCTCCTCTCATCGCAAGCCAAAGCTGCGGCAAGATGAAGCGATGCTCATAAACGCCTTAGAAGAGAAATGTTAATGAGCACTGAGCGGAGGGCGAGAAAAGCCCTTAATCGCATTAGCTCCGCTGCCAGAGCTGATGAACGTCCCCCAAAGCTGCACAGCCCCATCCAGCCACGCGAGCGGTGGGGGAGAGCCGGACCCCGAACCGCTGCCCCACCGCTCGGGGCAGGAAGGGAAAACGTCGGTCACAACCGAGCTGATCCCTTGCTTAACCTCAAACGAACATTTCCTGTGAGCTGACGGTGCCTACGTCAGGTGTCGGTGGAATCACAGGTCCTACCGGGATGGGATGCTCTCTTGCTTTACCTGAGCAGGAGCGGGAGGCCACGCCAGGCAAGCCTGCCCGCGTCCCCCACGAGTTTGTGCTTCGCTTGCGTAAATAAGTCACGCGCCAGGTTTTTATACCGGGCACTCGGTTCTGCGCTTGTGTAACGCTCTGATTTTTTTTTTATTATTTTTCTTTATGCAGCCAGGAAATTGCCATATAAAAAGATATGTATAAAAATAACGATTTTCCTCAGCCAAACAGCCACGTGAGCGGTGCCTTTTGTGCTGCCCTGCCTTTCCATCCCTGCGTACGCTGAGTGCATGCACACGCGTGCCGCTCTGCCACACACGGGGACGTTTTTTCCACGGTGACAGCCTGCCGCTCCCCCCTTGGGGGAAAAACGTGGTTTTTAATTTTTAGTGTAACCTTAAAAAGGAGACTGGCGAAGCATCTCTCCCATAAATTTTGTAAGTGACATTTACTTCTCGGCGCATTATCGCTAGTGATGAACAAATCTTGAGTTTAGGGTTTTGGTTCAGAGGAGCAGCCATCTTCTGCCAGCGCCGCCGGGATGAGGCGGTTGTTGCTCTGGCTCAGCTCAGGCACTGCCTGGAAGATCTCCAGGGCTGAGCCCCCTTCTCCATCCGAAAATACAGCCCCCCTACATGCCTTCGGGGGCTCTGGGGACTCCTTTTGGCTTCTGGAGACCCCATCTCTAAGGAAGCCCCCACTCGCCCTTGCCCGTGGGCCAGGTATCGGCAATAACACGGCGATGTTTCCCACCCAATCTCATCAGTTTGGCCCATAAAAGCATTCCTGGCAGGCTCAGATCCCTGCCCATCCTGGCCGGAGTATAATGGAGTTTGCTTTAAGAGCGCAATAGATCTTCTTCCTGGTCACCGAATCCAGCTCTCCGCTACCCGCGAGCCTGCCAAGTTTCAATTTGAATACACATAAAAGATCTCAACAGCTGGGTGTTTAATTACAGGGACTAGAAATCAGGCTCCGCAGAGTCATATCAGGTTATTCCAGCTCCCTGGAGCTGGCTTCGGAGCGTGCCAGGACCATCCCCCCCCCCCGGCGCTTCCTCCGTGCTGCCGGCTCCCCCCCCCCCCCCCTCCCCCCCAGGGGGGAGGCTGGCGTTTCCAGCTCTGCCCGAAAGCGCGGATGCTCGAGGAGACACAAACCACGCCGAAACCCCAAAGGCTCAGGAGAGCTTCGCAGTACAGCCCTCTCCAAAATGTGGGTGTCGGGGGTTTGCATCACTGGGTGCAAAGGTGGAATGCTGTTATTTGCGCCCGGCCAGAGGGAAATACAAGATGCCACTAGAATCCATGGCATCCACACAAATCATACAGAAGGCAGAGGGACAGGAGCTGCCACGAACCTGCCTTGGAGCTGCTCTGCAAAGCCCGGCAGGCTCAGCACCATCTCCCGGTGCCGACAGGGACACGGTGGTGTCCCCTGCTCCTCTGAGGCGTGGGACAGGGGACCACCAGCATCCCCGGGCTCTGGGACGGTGCCGGGGAGAGCCAGCACTTCCCTGGCGCTCCCTGCCCATCCGCAGGGATGGGATCCACAGGGATCCCATCTCCCTGCCTCCGCTGCCACCCCCATTTACTACCCTGGGGCTGGACTGCGCCCAGAGAAACATTTCCAGTTCCCTGGCACCGATAAAAGATGGAAGGAGCGGAAAACAGAGGACAGTTAACGGATAGTTAAGTCTGATGTAATCTGTGGCACAGTTACTTGCACCTAGGAAAAGACAGGCGGCAAATTCCCCGGTGTCAGCCCCGCCACAGCAAGTCCTCGAGCGTTGCCCCGGCTGCTGGTACGTGGGGATCTGCAGAGGCGTTTCATGTGAATTTCTAGGGAGCGGGTCCTTCACAAACTGAACTCTGAGTCCTAAAAGGCCGGGGCACCTCCGCAGCAATCGCTGCAGCGCGTGGCAAAACACTTCAAACCAGCTCCAATTGCCTTTCCCCAAGCTCCGGCAGTGGCTGGAGAATTTTCTTTGGGCAGGCGAGCGCTTCCCTCTGCCAAGGTGGTTCAGCATCCCCGGAGCATCCCGTGCGCTCCCAGGGATGCCCTGAGCAGCGTCCCGGCTGCCTCTCGGCCAAGGGGATGGCAAACGCTGAGCGGAGCCACTGGTGGCTGTCCCGGCCGGGCTGCGGCAGCAGGTCCTGCCCTGTCCCAGCACCACCAGCAGCCCAGCCACCTCGGTGAGACCTGGGACCGATCCTCACTCTTCCAACACAGACAAACCCGAGCCAAAAGCATCTCACGGAGTCGCCCAACATCGGCGTTCTCTGCTGTCGGGGTCCCGTGGAGCGCTGCCTGCCGCCCTCTCCGCACACACTTTGGCAACCCAGGCTGTTATTTCCCAGGCCGGTGAATGGTTTCTCGCACCGGCATCACCGCTCGCCTCCAGCTCCCTGCGTAACGTCTCAGCTGCTCCCCGGCTCCTGCCCAGCACCCCCACGCCTGCTGCTCCCCGGCTCCTGCCCAGCACCCCCACGCGACTCTCTCCTGTTTCGGCGGAGGGGTGCCTACAAAGCCTTGGCTTTACCCCGGATTTTAAAAAAAATAAATAAAAATAAGCGAATATCAATAGAATAAGGCAACCTGGTGAATCAGGCAACCTCAGCAAGGCTGAGCAACGCTGACCGCCAGCACCCATCACCAATGGCAGCGGGGTGAGCGGCGGCACCCCTGGGAGCACTTTCCCCCGCAAAACGGTTCACTCTGACCACGCGGCTGAGCCGAGAGTGCCATAATTCTTCCTCTGCATTGACCAAAGGCTGCATCATACCCGAAACCCCCCCCGGGAGAGTCAAAATAAGGATGAACATCAGGTCGGACGCGTCTCCAGCTCACAGCCACGCACACATCTGCCTCTTCCAAGAGCTCGGAAATGCAGTCACAAGCACAGCCCCAAAAACCGCTCTAAAGCCTGTGGACGAGGAGGGAGGACAACCCCACGCTTGGAGCGGTGGGCTGCAACGTCTGAGGAGGCTCAGAGATGCTCAGACTGAGCTTTCCATCCCCTTGTGCTCAGCTGCCCACGAATGTTGTCCAGAGACCCCACAGGGACATGGTAGAAGGAGACCCAGAGCAAATGTCCCCCCCTCCCAAAAACACCGTGTTTGACTGCAAGCGTTACTGCAGGGCGTGAGGGAGCCCATGGCCTTACGAGTTAAGATTTAAAGTTTTAACAAAAGTGATTCACTGTTTTGTCTGGGCGAGCTGCTGGGAGTACCAGCAGCTCAATTTTTATTGATAAAAGCTTCTTTTCTCTAAAAACATGGGACCGCTTCTCGCCACGACAGCAAAACGTGGGCAACGCGGAGCCTCAGGTTGCAAAGTACAACAGCTTCCCCGCATTTTTGCTGGGCCACAAGATTAAAAAAAACCCAAACATCTGACAACGTCTGCAAAGAGAGTCATCGTGAAACCCTCAGAGACCAGTCGGCAGCCTCCCACGAGCTCCAGAAGAGCGGCCCCAGCAGACCTCTTCCAAGGTGCTCCCATCGACTACGGGGGGTGTGTGTGGGGGGGGAATGGGACACACAAAGCAATCAGGGAGCAGACAAGGAACGCGGCGACTTTCCCGGCGTGGAGGGACTGCTGGGACTTGCTGGAAGGCGTCCAATTAGTTAACGAGCACTCCAGAGCTGAGCCTGGTCTGGAATCTGTAATTAATTGCCACAAGACAAGCGAGAGTGAATATATCAGAGGAACCCACGTCTGTGCTAGGGATGGACCTGGGAGAAGAGGGTCTTGCCCAGCCAAACCCCTGCCGAAATGGAGAGGAGCCGCTGGCAACGAGCAAGCGGGATGATCTGGATTCCCCCAAAAAACGTGCATCCCCTGCGCAACATCAGGAGCGAATGCCACAACTGGCTCACATCCCAAATGTCTTGTACCAGGAGCTGGCACAGCTGAGCATCCCCGTCCTCGGCATCCGTACCAGCCCATGGCGGGCTGCACGCGGGCTGCAGGCACACAGCCGGCGAGAGCTTTGCTTCTGACAAGCAGTACTGTAGTAATTAAGCAAACAGGACATGTCAGCCTGGCCAGGCACCTTCTGCTTCCACCATCCACGAACACTGTGGGTTTGGAAGTCCTGGAATAATTTTTTCACATCCATTTTCCTCAGGTTCCTGAGCATCCTCCAGCGCAGGAGGTCCTGGGTCCGAGGTGGCTCAGAGGAGCAGGGCTGTCACCAGCAGCATCAGCCCTCCTGGACACCAGCAACCTCCTGCCAGGTTCTCCTGGTTGAAAATCAATGGCTGAGCTCCAGGAAGGAGAATACCTCCTCTCGAGGCATTCCACTCCAAGCCCTCGCAGCTCCCCGGCACCGGCTGCCTCTCCGGAGCGTGTCCCCACGCGGCAGGAGCTGCGGAGCGGCTCTGCATCCAGCTCCTGTGATAAATTAGCCAGAGATTCAGGCATTTCGCACAGCTGCCTCATCCTCTACCGGCATGACAATGTGATTAATTTTTGGGTGCAGATGAAGCTCATTTATCAGAGGCACGTGATGGCCGCGCGGGCTGCAGGTGTGTGCGGGGAGCCCCGGGGCGCAGGGGAAAGCGGGAGCGGAGGCAAAAGGCAGGAGGTAGGGAGAGCGAGCGAGGAGCCAAGCCCAGGGCATCTCCCAGGAAGGCTGTTTGCCACGTTGGCTCGCGATTAAGCCCGCCGGGGGTGAAGAGCCCCGTGTGGGAAGAGAGTTTTTATCTCTGCCAACACACATGGCTGCGTCTGGGGAGAGGTGCGCAACAGGAGGGTTGTAAGAGGATCGGGGAGAAGCAGCCGTGAGCCAATTGCTATGCTTCAGGAGAGGCAATTCTACCACCGCTGCCACTTTTCCCCTCGCCGCCCCCTCCCTCCAAGCCATTTCCCACCTTCTCCTCTTTTCCGGGGACCGGAGATCCTGTCCTGCCTGTCCCCGCTCTGCAGGCACAGACACTTGCTCCTCACTGCTGGCAGGAGCGCGGCCAGCGCTGCTCCCGCAGGAATTGCCTTGGAAGGCAGAGCTGTATGTTCGCTTCCCGATGTAACACGGCCCCGGCGCAGAAAAATCAGATGGTCGGTTCATCCATCCCTCGACTGGAGTTTTCCCGCGTGCTGGAGCAGCACAGGGTGATGCTGCTCACACGACGCGGCACAGCTTTGCCGGGGGCCAAGGCAGCCCGACGTGCCGGCGCGAGCAGCGTGCAAGTGTTTCAGCAGGGGCTGAGACAGCCCTTCTCTTAATTGTCACTGTGACAGCGTATCCTGCACATGTCCCGGGTCAGGGTCTGTCCCACCAGTGGCACCAGCACTACTCCTCCCCAGCTCTCCAGGCCCCTCTGGGTGGCAATGCCTTTCACTAGCAGACACCCCGTTCAGAGTGTCACCCGGCGTTAGACACGTGTCCTCCATGGGAATCGCTGGCCCAAGCAACAGCGTTCACGTGGCTGGGCAGGAAGGGCTCTTGGGGGCAAGAGGCGCCGGGGAAGGGACCTGGACTGCTCCCAGCTGAGGCTGCCAATGTCACGAGCAAAGCATCGATGGATCAGGAGTCTCTGCACACTTTTGGGGTGAGAAGTAGCTCTTGGGGTGAGCCAGTACCGTGCCAGATGCCTTCCAGTGAGATGGATGCGCAGGGAGAAGGCATCAACTGCCTGCGCCACCAGCGCCACCAGGGAGGGGACAAAGCAGCTGGTGCACAGCCAGCGCAGCAGTTCGCATCCCGACGCTCCCACATGGACAAGAGCACAGGGAGATGTCAGACACCACAGCTGGGAAACCATGGGGATGGGTTGGATGGAGGTGGGATGACCAAGGAGCACCATGCAACGGCAAGAAGCAAACATCATTGCAGGCATTTGTTTGCCTCCCGCCATGGTCAGATACGCCCTGGGCGGTGGCGTCCCCATCCTCCTGTCCCAGAGCGAGGTCACGCCGGCAGCACCCGAAACCCCAAGACTACCATAACCTCCCTCTCTTTGACATTTTTAGGCTCCGACTAATAAACCATTTTCTGCTAAAGAAAAGAAAAACCCTCGAGTTCAACGGGGCCACGCGAGCTGGGACAACAGCGACAAATCCTCGGGCGCACGGGCAGTGTCAACGCCTTCAGTGGGACTCAATTATCAACCCAATGGGTAGCGTCAAACAGAGAAGCTGCTTTTTTGATAAATACATCTTTTTTTTTTTTAAAGAAAACTTGTCAAGAGGCCAAAGGAGAAGATGACGCAATACGCGGCAGCCCTGCTGCTTGCAAGACAGTCCTGCTAATTTATCCCAGCACAGAGGCAGGACCCTTTCCGCTGGGTTAAATGTACGGTTAGAAAACCCGCGGGGACTTCGGAAGCGTGAAAATGTCAAACACAGAGTGGCATAGGGACTTCAGCCTGAGAAAGGGGAAATCTTCCGCTTCTCCCCACTGGGTCCCGGGGAGGATTTCTCCCCAGGAGAAAGCAAAGAGGACGGCTGATGGCAGAGCGGGTGGCCTGAGAGGAACCCGTCGCTGGAAAGGTTACAGGTGACGACGCCAGCTTGCAGCCAGGGCTGCAACCTCTGACTTTCACCTTTCTTCCACGTCCTAAATGCTCCTCTAAGCCTGGCTCCTCTGCAGAGCCCCCAGGGAGGTTTTGCTCTGCTCCCACCCATTGCTTTCCCTTCTCATCTTTCCAAAAGTCCCCCGAGTCCCACCCCAGAGCCTGGCGGTGTGGCGGTGGCAGCGGCAAAGCTGCCCCAGCTTCTATTGCTATCATCACGCCAATTACTCGAGTGAAGTTTTCAGTTCCCCTCCATCAATGTTTACCCGGGAAGGATAGAAGATGCCCACACAGCTCTCCCTTACAGAGAGGCAGCGATGAATGTATCTCAGCCAGTTTTCACATGGTGGGGAAATAGCTGGGCTAGCATGTGGGCCAGCTCCTGGGCACGTTTCGGCTCTTACACCCGCCTGAGGAGCAGCACCGGTGCCCCCCGGCCCTGCTGCTCCCCCGGCACTGCGCCATGCTTTAGCCCCGGCACGCTTTCGGCGAGGACGAAACGCTATTGCACTTACCAGAGCTGAAACCTTGCAAGGACCTGCTGGCGAGGCGAGGAACCTGGAAAGGAGGAGACAGAGATGCGGTTCAGTGGGTTGGCTGTTGAGGGCAGCGGGATTTTTAAGAGGGTGACAAGGCAGAGTTGGGGTTCCACCAGCCTCTCTGGGTGGGATGGGGCGTGCTCCCCCCTGGCAGCGCTGCTCACAGCCCCGCAGGGCACAAAACTACTCCACAAACCCCAGCTGCCCCCTCCGGCCCCCCCAAGCCACAGCCTTGCCATGCAATAGTGTTTAACAGAGTCTTAGATGGGACACCTACTTAATTAGCACCGGTTAAGGTGCTGGACATCACCAGAGTTGCTCAGATCTGGGCCCTCCCGGCTGTGCTCTCAGCCACAGCATCCAGGCGCACGCGTGCTGCCTCTGGAGCTGGTCGGGGTGTCCCGGCACCCAACGGGGGTCCCGCAAAGCAGCCTAAAGTTGCCAAAGCCTACGAGCAAGAAAATTAAGTTTCCCTGCACATGTGCCACCCTGCCAGCACGCTCGGACAGGGCTGCGGCACCGCGAGCGGGAGGGAGGTCACCTCGCCTGCGTCGTGGCCACCTAAAATTGGTCTGCGAGCCGCAGCAGACGGTGGGAATTCACCAAGGGATTAAGGAGCGGTTTGCTCCATCCCGGTACGAACACAGTGCCGCCCCATCACCGCTCCCCCTTTCCCAGCGCCTCATCGGCTCCTGGAGCACCGCCATGCAAATCTGCGCGAAGGAGTCACAACAGCGCGCCTGGGAAACCATAAATATCGGTGAAAAATCTCCCCATAAATCCAAGGGAAGGGGAATTTACAGCTCTTTCTTTTGAGATTTCTCCAGGTGTTCCCTATTAAGCCATTGTGCTCGTTTGCATAAGTATTCCTCAGACAATAAAGCCTTCTCCGCCATCAGTTATCGGCTCTGCAAACAGGAGCGGTGCCGGGCACGGGGTGTGCAAACACCCAGCTGTAAAGATGAGGGACTGGTTCCTTACATCACCAGCTCCTCGGGGAGGATGCTTTAAATCAGCCACATCCAGAAACGGGTTGTGCTCGCTCGGGGCCACGGCAGGTCCCGGGGCAGCGCCAATGTCCACGGCGCCTTCCGCACGCAGGGGACCACGGTGGCTTCTCGGGGAAGGGAGGGGGACAGGCTAGACCCAGAGGTCCATGTGGCTAAGGGACATCCCGCAGCTCGGGGACCGGTGCCCGACATTTCCATGCTTCTTCAGAAAAAAAAAAAAAAAAAAAGAATAAAAATTGAAAATCTGCCTTGTTCCCAGACCCCACACGCAGCAGATTTCACCCCGAGCGGCTCCGGCAAGGCTGCCCAGGTTAATTGCCAGGAGAGCATGTTGTATTTCAGCTATGACATTTCTTTGCGTGTTTAACTTATCCTTATCATGACTTCCATGTACTTCTGTGTAGATGGGTGGGAGCCAGGAGAAAATGAATAATACGCTTCCTTCCAGCATGAAATTCTGAGCGTGTCCTCCGCTGAGTGCAATTACTGTGTATATGACTCCTGTAATCTGGCTAATACTGCTAAGTATACTGGAGATTAAGGGATTTGGGGCTGCAAAGTCCATTTCATCCATCCAGGCCTGTGCAAGGGAATACGAGCAGGGAAAAGGTCTCGCAGAAGCCCCCAAACCCAGCAGGGTCTGACCTGCAGGTGACCGTCCCGCCACGTCCCCTTTGCTGCTGCGGACCTGTCCCAGGTGGCTCTGGGCTCTGCGCGGGGATGACATGGAAGAGGGTGACCGGAGCTGCTGGGGCCACAGCCCCAGGGCTCACCCCTTCCCCGCGGGTCCCAAACCCAGCGTGCCGCTATCCGGGATGCTCCCAACCTTATGCCAAGCACCGCTGTCACCTTCCGGCAGCGCTGGAGCACCAAACCCTCCCCGGTGCGGTGTGCTGGGGACACAGTGGCCACGGCAAAGGACTTAAGCGGCCACGGTGCTGCTGCTGAGAGCGCTCTTCAGGCACCAGAAGAGCTGTTATCTCCGAGCTGGAGGGTTAATAACAGCACTGGAAAATTTCTGCTTGGGCTGAGGCGATGGCCTCTATCCGCCCCGCGGGGAGGGAAGCCGCAATGCCGGCGTGCCGACGGGGTCGGACCACGCTGCCAGCCCCCAGCCCTGCCACAAGCTGGCTCCCTGGTGGGGGTCCAGGCTGAGTTGGGTGGTGGGGACACCAAGAAGCAGGGTAGCAAACCACAGCTTTGCAGCCCTCGTGCCCAAGGAAGCCGCAAAAAAAACCCCTCCTATGGAACCAGCATCCTTCCCTGGTTCAAAGCGGGCACAGCCCAAGCCTGGACATCACTCCTACCCGGAGGGGAAGCTGCTGCGAGCTCCCTCCAGCTCCTCCAAGCTGATGTGATGTGAAGCAGAGCAGATACGGAGTTGTTCTGCAAGCACAGATGAGCGAAGCAGAGCAAGGAGATGGCTTTAAGTAGTAAAAGCTGCCCTTCTGTTATGAGCTCAGACACAGCCTTATATATCCCCAAGCAGCAGAGGAGCCATCTCCGCTTTGATCCGGGTTTGATTTAAAATGGAGCATCTCCCTCAGCATCACCAGGGGGACAGCAGCGAAGTAACCTCCTTTTCCTCTGCTTTGTCCCTTTTGCCACCCGCCGTGCACCAGAGGTGCCGGGGACCATGCGCCGGAGCTGCAAACCCCGGCTCCCTGCGCTCTGGGGGCTCGTGGCCACCACGTGCCGGGGCAGCCCCCGGCTCTGGCTGCGTTCCCCCCTGTCCCCGGGCACCCCTGAGGCCTGCCTTGTCCCACGCGGCATGGTCCAGCCCTGGAGGTGGGGATGCTCGGGGAGATGCTCCCTCCCCGCGCTGGGGTGCGGATGAGCCAGCACAGAGCCGGGGAAATGAGGATCTGCCGGGGTGTAATGCCAATTCACCGCCCATTAACTCCCCGCAAATCCTCCACTCGACGGCCTTATCTTCCTCTGCCACGTCCCCTCACTCCCCCTCCTCCTCCTCCCAGGCTAACGGGCTTTTTTGGCACTGCGGAGGTACCCTCGGCTGTGCTTGGGAGCCCTTAAACAGCGTTGTCTGCAGGGAGGTCTGATGGGAGACACCTCCGACTCCCCTGGGACACCCTCCCGGCACCCGTGGGCGATGGGGCTGCCCCACGCAGCAGAGCTCAGTGCCAAACGCTCGCTTGCCCTCTTGCGGATTGAACGTCAGACTCCGAACGTTAACTTTTACGGCGTAATACATCCAGCACCCACCCACATTGTCAGGAGATACCCCAAAGCTATCCACACATCTGGATGCGAATGATTGTTTAAACACCCCGCGCGGTCCTGCGCGTACGGGATGGATTTACTGTCACTCCTTGTAAAATTAGGAGGGATAAAACCAAAGAGCTGAGCAGCAATATCTCCTGGGGAAGGCAGGGGGGAGCACGGCTCAAGGGCTTTGGCTGAAAAGGATGCTGCGGAATAAACACCAGCGAAGCTCACCATGAGGCGTCTTTGCTTACAGCTCCCGCCTGAATAGCGAGTTTGACCTGCGAGCCCTCCTGCCCCGCCGCAGCCCGGCGGAGCGCCGGCTGGGTTTTGAATCAGCACTTTCGGAAACCAGCCGGGTTTCAGCGGTCCGTCGCTGCAGGGCAGGCAGGGCAGGCAGCTCCCATGCCCGCGGGTGCTGCCCGGCGTGGGCAGAGGAGCTTCCCCGGGAGGTTCAGTAAAGTTCCTCAGGTCAACAGGGGATGAAAAGCACTGACAGGCGAGCACGGGGCGAGCCCTGACCGCTCATCCCCGGCTGCCCTCCCGGAATGCTCCCGGAATTCAACAGCCGTCTGCAACACAGAGGCAATGACAAGCCCAAGAAACAGCTCCTGCTCTCGTTCGATGCCCCCTCGGTTCCTCTAGCGGGATCCAAGTAGCCTGCTCCCCACCTTGCTCCCCCAGCAGCTAATTCCGGGGGCTTGCAGCCCTGGTTTTTTCAGAGGGGAAAGTTCACCTCTTCAGCAGAGCGCACACATTTTACATGACAAACTGAGCTCGGCCCGAACCTCAGTTTTCCATCAGAAACTGTTTGCCCAGGAAATTTGCGTCCAGCCCCTTCCATCAAGCGGCGCGGCGTGCACCATGAAGAAGGGGGTTTGGAAGAGCG
>NW_009648717.1:395053-396748 GCF_000708025.1 Charadrius vociferus | reverse complement strand
CAAGTTCAGACTGAAAATAAGGCACAATTGTCGGACCGTCACAAGCACTATCGCAGCCGCTAAGTTAGGAGCAAGAGGAATACTCTGTCTTCCGCTGTCTCAAGGGGAGGAGAGGCTGTTCCTCCAAAATAGATGCTGTAAAGTTGCTCACAAGCAATGTCCAAGAGTTAACAAGCATCCCCATAGGGGCCTGGGCACACCAGCAGCAGAGAGGCTGGTTTCCACCAGCGCTGTGGAGGGGGAACAGGGTGCTCAGGGATGGCATGGCCACCACGGTCTCAGCTATGGTGCCAACCTTCACCACCAGCCTTTGCTCCAGCTCAGCAGGTCACATCCATCTCTGGCAACGCTAAGGCGTGTGGGATGGGAGAGGAAAAGCGTTCCCGAGCCCATCTAACCCACCTAGAGGAGCTGGTAGCATCGTAGCGTCGTCCCCAGCTTGGTAAGCATAACCCCTGCAGCATCTCCCAGCCCTCCCCGCATTCCCCTTCATTGCAGCTCCCACATTTTATCTTTAAAAAACACAGCAGGCAGGGTTAAAAAAAACCCCAAAAACCAAAACCCAGAAAAATCACGACAAACAATCCAAGGGAAAGCATACAACAGCCCTTGAAACTCCATCCTACAGTTTGAAAGGGAGGGATGGAGGCAAGGCAAGAAAGCCAGTGCAAAACCTCATTACCATCAGAAATCCTCTCTCCCTGCCCTCACCTCCCCACTCATTTCCATATCACAGGGGACACAATACCTTTCTTCTCTTGAAAAACGTCCCATTTTTGCAGAGACCCATTCGTCCTTACTCCCAGCACCGGCTTACGGAGCTGGGGAACAAAAGCTGGGCTCACACCTGCCCTGGCAGGCGGTGCCGGGGGGTGAGTCTCCAGGCCCTTATCAGCCTCTCAGGAGCAGTTTTTATCGTTATTATTATTATTCTACTTTATCTTTTTTTTTTTTTCTTAGCTTCAAGATCCTTTAGTCAGTCAAATTATACTCAGAGAAGCAGAAGCGGCAGAAAATAAAGCATTATAAGGGGTTCAGGAAGTTATTTTCATCTCAAGGAGCGCATAAGAAAGGTTGACAAGCCTTTATTCCGCTCTTACGGGATAATCTGTAGGTTCCCAGCTGATACGGGGCGGGGGGGGGGAATTAAAAGCATCACAAGAAATTACAGGAAGAAGTAAAACCCAGGTCTCTGCGTAAATTGAAGTACCTTGCCCCTTGGCTGACAGCTGAAGGTATCGGAGGGTGAAATGTCAGCGCGGGGAAGGAGAGGGGCGGCCATGGGGTGCGGGAAGGGGTGGGCAGAGGGTGCTGGGTGCAGGGCAGGAGGGTCACCCGGCCCCTTCTAGCTGGTGGAACCTGTCACAATCCAGCCCAAAGCATCACTGACACAGCCGGCGGAGGAGGGCGGGAAAGCAAAGCAGCTCAAGTCCTTCAGCGAGGAGCGATGCTCCCCATACCTCCCGGGGTCGCCGGATTCGTCCTGCTCCTGCCTGGCTGCTCCGATAAAAGCTACAAGAATCAAGTCAGGCATGGCAAAATTTTTCCTACAAAGATTTTGAGCTTCTCACATTTACATGCGCAGTGCGGGGGCTCCGGGAGCTCCCAGCGGCTGCCTGGCAAGCGCCGAAACGCGCGGCCGGGAGCGAAACCAGGGTGCCGAGGAGGGTGGCAGGACCGCAGGGTGCTGTGCCG
>NW_009648717.1:386940-394912 GCF_000708025.1 Charadrius vociferus | reverse complement strand
GGCAGCCCCCGCGCCTCTCCGGCGGCTGAGCCGCGCGGTGCCGAGGCGGCGCTGTCACCGGTGATTGATGGCGCGGTTCGGGAGGAAATAAATTCCCAGGCTTTGGCGGGAGGTGAAGTGGGGGGGTGTATCCATCTTAAAGATACTTAATGAATGTGCCACAGCCCGCCGAGTGGCAGCAGATACATCTCCGCGGCCAGCGCTCCCCACGCCGTTCCTTGCGAGGTTCAGGCGCAATTTAACAGCTTCTTATTGATTTTATTTATGTTCCCCGGGCCCTGGCAGTGTCTATATCGCCCCAGCCCAACAAGAGCCCCGCAATCACGGCGGGGACCTGCGCTTGCTTTTCCCTTCCTGCATCCTCATCCCTCACCCAGCCTGGATGGGGCAGTGCGAAATCGCCCACCCCAGGGCAACTCTGGGGACAAAACCTGGCGTTTGGCCAGAAAAGATGCAGTTTGGAGCTCCTGGAAACACATTAAGGTTCACATGGGCTTTAGCTCAGCTCTTGAGGCCAAGGGAGAGGATGATGCAGGATTACAAGAGCCACCAGCCCATCACCAGGGCAGGCGCCGGTGCCACCCACACCACCCCGGCACCAGGCTACGGGTTGCATCTTTGGAACTCAAAGCAAAATAAAATACGGACCTTACAAGAGACACCCTCGCAAGACAGACTTTGGAAGGTCGCAGCTTTTATGTAGCGTAGCAGACCTTCATTTTCAAGGCAAGAAGAATGGCAATCAACAGCTCTGGTGCGTGGCTTGGCTTTGTTTTTCCCTCTTTCCCGTTTTTTTTTTCCCCCTTCCCCTAACGGGGTGGGGAAAAAAAAAGGGAAAAAAAAAAAAAAAAAAAAGAAGGAAAAGCAGCAAAGAACAGCAGAGACCCAGCTGACCTTTCTGGCTAAGAGACCTTGTCTGAATCACTGGATGGTAACAATGAATGAAATGCCAGTGCCCTGCCTTATAAATACCAGCTTCCTCTGGGGGTGAAATGCCAGCTTTCCAACGCCGAAATGCTGCAAAGAAAATGTCACCCTCCCCAAGGTGTGAAATGCCAACCTGCTGCGAGCGCCCGGGCTCGCCCCCGAGGAGACGGGCAGGCTCAAATCCCCAAAATCTCCTCCCATCCCGGGGGTCTTCTCCTGTGCTCACCAAAGGCAACGGCACGGAGGGGACCCGACTTCAATCTGGGACAGCCAGAGCGTCCGTCCTCCAGCCCATCTTCAGCATCACGGGACAGAGCGGCTTAGAAAAGCTGCCTTGGGGATTTGGGGTTGGTTGTTGGGGTTGGTTTTTTTTCTTCCCTTTTCCAGTGGCTACGAGATTTGTCAGCGCGGCCAGCAAAGCAAATGAATCACATTTAAAGATCGGTTCGGCTCAAGCTGCAGCAGTTATTTCCAGTTTTTCCAGCTAAATGGAAAAACAATTGAGTATAAGAAGATTTTGCCATCTAAGGAGTTTATCACAACCTGGACTCCTAGTTCTCAGGGAGCGCTGTTGTTGCTGGGTTTAATCCTATTTATTAAACGCAGGAAATCAGCCAAAATATGGTCCTTCTATAGGAAGAAACGCTCCCTGGGAAGCCGGTGATATTTGCAACATCTCCCATACCCTTCCCAGAGCCAAGCTGGAGAAAAGTTTGGCAGCAAAGGAGGAGGGACAAATCCCCCTCCTTGGAGACCCGCCGCACCCCTGGGAGCTCTAGGGCTGCGTAAATGTAAATGAATCCTTCCTACCTGATAAAACTACGTCGGGAAATGAATGAAGTTGCTTTTTCTCATGTGGGAATTGGAGCTGTTCTCTTTCCCCACACCCACACCTTCCTCCCCCCTCCCCTCCGCCCCGTAAATGTGTGAAATAATTTTACCACCTTTTTTTTTTTTTTTTTCCTCTCTTCAGTTACTCCTCCTCCCCTCATCTCTCGCCCTTCCCGGAGTTTGAAAATAGCTCACGGAAAGGAGGAAGGGGCGGGGGAATAGGAGGAAATGTGTGGGGATGCAGAATGGAAGGGGAGAAAGGGGGGGAAAAAAAAAAAAACACAAGAGGAGCGAAATACATCTTTTTAAAAGCGATTTGGGAACGGCTGAGCGCTTCGACTCCAGCGCCCGTTCTGGGGAAAGGCCCACCAATTTGGCAAATTTTGGAAGGCTCTTCACATTCCTGTCATTGGGTAGGCGATGCCTGGGAAGAAAGGGGCACGGGTACGCCTGCCCGCACCTGCCTGTACCCCAATACGCAGGCAGCCTCCTCCAGCCGGGCACTGGGGCTGCCACGCCACCTCCCAGGGAACCCAGAAATGCTTGGCAAAACCAAACAAACATGTTGGGTTTGATAAACCTTCTGGTGGAGTAAAGGCACAGCCACGTCCCCGGGCTGTATCTCTGCCCGGCAGCCGCCGGCACCCACGGGACCCAACCGGCACGGCACGGGGAAGGGTCTCAGCCGTCTCCGGCGCTCAGCAGTGTCTCGGAGGGGCTGTGGTTTGAAGGGCTTCTTTCCCCCGCCGGCGCCAGGCTGGTGTCCAGGCTGCTCCCGCCCGGCTGGCAAATACAAGCCATTAGTGCCGGGGGATGGTTTTGTGCCTGACCCCTCTCCCAGTCTCGTGAGCGGGAGGAGATCTCTGCAGGAAGCGGGTTTAATGCATCAGCCTCTATGCGCAGCGCGTCCAGGGCTTTTCCCCAAAGGCTTCTCCGTAATGGATTTCATCCTTGACCCGGAGCGATGCTGCCCTCCCAGAGGTCCCCGGGGAGGCAGGCAGCCGGTTCCCCTCTGGCTTCTCTGCTAGGGAAATGCTGCCGGGGGGGCCCTAAATGTCCAGCATGCAGCACAGCTCATCTGCAAACCGCCTCTCGGCCTCCTCCTGGGGGCTGCTGCTGCGGGAGGAGGGATGCTGACTGCCAGGGGAGGCAGAGGGGGCAACCTCCCCCTTCTGCACCCTGGGCTTGCACCCCCTCTCCCCGGCACTCGCACCCACCAGCCTGATTTAAGGCCCTTGGCCACGAGGCTGCGTGCCTCCACCCCGGCTCTTTGCCCTTTTCTGAGGTCTCTCCTGTCATTCCTGTTTGTGTTGGCAATCGCCTGGGCATCCCTCTTCTCTTGACGTCTCCTCTCTGCCTGCACAGCACCTCCCACCTCCTTCCCACTCCTGCCCTTTGGGCAGCGGTTCTGGGTCCGAAGGGATGCTTTCCAGCCCTTTGCTTAAAAAAATCCAACCAAACAAACAAAAAAAAAAAAACCCAAAAAAACAAACAACAACAAAAAAAACCCCAAACCAAACAAAAAACCAACAACCTAATTCACTGCAAAACAACCACTTCGTGCCTGCCATGGGAGGGACTGGGGGATTTATGTTCGCACAGAGGGGAATCCGCGGCTGGAGCGGCAGCGGGAGGGCTGGCAGAGGCAGGGGTTGCCAGCGCGGCGGCTGTCGGAGCCCCGGGGGGGCGATCCCCCGAGGAGCGCATCGCCGTGGGGATGCGCGGATCCAGTGCCAAGTCCAAAGGATGCTTCCCACCCCGCTGCTCAGGAGCACGGCAAGCGCTCCTCGCCTTGAAAGCAGCGGGAGCCGAGAGGGGAACTACATCTCATTCTCTGCCACATCGGCACCTGCGAGCACCGGGAACGCCGGGCTGGGCTGAGCCTTGCCGCACCGGCGCTGCCGGGGACACTCCAGCTTCAGGCCACGCAAGAGCATCCCCACACCACCCGAAAATGAATGCCACTGCACGCAGCTCCCTCTGGAGCCTGGGGGGGATGAGTTGTGACTGTGTGCTCCCCCCCGACCCCCAACCTCACCTGTATCTCCTGTAACCCGGCCCAAGCGACAACCACCCGCGGTGGTCACAATGGCGTAGCTGGTTGTGGTGGCACCATCCCGCTCAAAAGCGGTTTCAAGGAGACAGAGGCCACTGCACTAGCCAAGGGCAAACTTGAGCAACGCACCCACCTAACCCTGTGGGCAATATGCAGATATGACTGTAAGTCAATCACCTTACCCCCATACGGCCCGAGAGCCCTTGGAGCTCTCCTACAGGGCAGCGTGCTGCGCGCCAGGATGTCCCCTTGAGTAGGGATGCCTCCCAAGGTCACTTCTCGCGATTCAGAGGTTCCTTGCCGCAACAGATCCTCGGTAAGCATTTAATAGCATGCTAAACTTTGAAATCTTAGCTAAGCGATAGAAAGGATTGATTGTGCATATAAACACCTTTAGACATAAACCATTGACCAAGTCTGGGACTAGGACTGGATCCAGCCGCACCCAGACTCCTCTCCGAGAAGGAGTTTGGAAAGCACGGGGGTCCTTTCTGAACATCGTGACTCCATGGGAGGGTATCCCTGACAGTTCTGTTCTCTATGTAGTAAATAACCAAGAGCACCTGGGATCAAATCTTGTTAAACCACCGTCTCATTTACGATCAAACTTGATTAAATACCGATTTTATATCAATAAACGTATCGCTGCTTCTCTCTACAAGTGAGAGTGCATCGCTCTGTGACATGAGTTGACCGAGCCCGATGGGCAGCGATGCCCCAACACACAGCAAAGGGCGTCCGCAGGAGCCGAGCAGGTGCCCGTCTTGAGATTGCAGTGGGATACTGAAGGTTTTCCCAGCTGAACGCCCGAGCCCAGCAATCCGCTGCTTTCCTCGGGAGACGCCACCCTGCAACGCTCCCTCTTGCCACCCTCCCACAGGGACACTCTTTTTTTTTTTTTTTTTCCAGCTGAGCCGAGGAACAAACAAGTCATCACCCACTCCAAGTAGGTGGGTTGGCAAGGGCCGAGGAAAAGATGCTGTCAAGTTTGGCGGCAGTCCACGGAGCTAACTCAGCAAAGCCAGATGATAGGCAGCGAAGCCACCCTTGCCAATAATAGCACCGCGCGGCACGCAGATCGCTCTTGCTCAAGAGATCTCCGAGGGCTTAACGCGAACTTCATAACGCCCCTGTTTCCCGCACACAGGAATGCTGCTTGCAAAGCTAATCATTTTCTAGTGCGTCTTCATTAGCCTCTAAACCACTCTGCTTCTGGCCTCCTGGCGTCTCCGCAACTGCTGGAGGCTCTGGGCCAGATCCTGCTCTCGTGCACAGCGGTGTAAACGTGTTTATCCACAGCCCACAGCACGCTGCTGGATGTTACACTGGCGTCCAAGTGTGCTCTGGGAAGCTCACTAGCGCATCACTCCCTTTGCCGCCGAAAAACCTGCGAGACCCCCCAGCCCACCTCACCCCACAAATATATTTCTTGGGTCTGGCACAGTTCCTCTCCTCCAGGACCCTCTTTTTAGCTCCAGACATCTGTAGCTCCTCTGCAGAGCTCACACGAGACATTTCAACTACCGACCCCTGAAATGAGATGCAGCACCTTCCCCCCGCACCTCCCTGCATGCCATAGACCAAGACGCAAACGCTCTGAAACGCGCCTTAATCCTTGCTCGCAGAAGACTTCTCTTTCCAGAGCAGCAAAATTATTTTATTATAGGAAAAGTCCAACCAGGGACCATGCCGAAAGCCCTTCCCAAGCCATGTGCAAATAACCACGCATTAACAGCCAGCAGGGCAGAGCAACGCGGGCTTCCACTGGAAACACCATCTCTGCCCACGGCAGGGCCAGTGCCAGGCTCTCGATGTGCCCAGAGCCCCCCCGTCCTCCCCAGCATGAGCTAGTGGGGTCCCATCACATTTTACCCTGCTCTGGGGCCATTTGCAAGAGCAGCTCTCCCCAGCCTGGTTATGGGTGCCCATCCTCCTTTGTACCTACATGGAAGCATCAGAACCCTCTCCCCAGGTTTCACCACAGAGTCCCGTGGCCGTTTTAGCCTTTTTCCCAGGAAAGCAGGTTTTGACGGACATTTTCCAGCCAGCCGGAACGGAGCACGGTGCCTGGCAGCCCTTGCACCGCTCGGGTGCTCCCTGGCGGTCTGGACCAGACCCGGCGCGAGCGTAAAGCAGCATCTAGCCTGGCTGGGAGGTGACCGGCTGCAAAGCTGGCAGTTCAGCCTTACAAAGCCGTGAAGACACCGGGGTTCCCATACTCGGTAGCTGCCGGCACGGGAAGAGCCCTGCCGCGTCTCTCATTTGGGATGTAACGCGGCGGGGAGGCGCGACGGCCCCGGGCGAGCCCGGCTCTCCCACCGCCGCCGGGCTTGGATGCGGGGGCTGATTAGAAGGATTACAAACCAGCTCAGCAGCTGGCGGCGGGAGGGATGCGCTGGCAGGGGCCAGGCTCGCCAGCCCGCGGGACGCCACGGGGGGATCTTGAAAGGAAAGGAAGATCTGAGCGGGCGCGTCGCCGCTCGGCTCCCGCTCTAACGAGGGACAGGAGCAACCCGCGGTTAGCAAAGAGCTCCCAGATAAAAGCAGCTCCAGCCCCCGGATCTTGTTATTATTTCACAGATGCTTTTTGCGCACCTTTTCTTTATTGTTATTTCTCTGAGGTCTCTCTTTGCTGTAGATAAACGGCGTCTCTGTAGCTGCGGACGACGGGGGAGGCAAGGCGGCTCCCGGGGGGCTGCGGCCCCGCAGTTGCCCGAACACATGTAACTCCCCCGCTGAGGATGCTCAAACGTAGCAAGCAGTAGGGTCTGGCGGCAAATAATCCGCGTGGGACCTCAGCCCACCCCCCCAGCCCCTTCCCGCTCCTCGCCGGCAGGATGGGCTTCGCAATATTTGGCTTCCCCGGGAATTACTAAGAAATCCCAGCGTGAAAAGCCCCAGCGAAGAGCGAAGTGTTGTGACCCAGCCTTTACCCTTTGCCGGCGGGCACGATTGCCCGTAAGACAATTTGAAATCCAGGCTGAGGAGCGCCTGCTCAAATCTAGCAGAGGGGAAAAAAAAAAAATAAAAATAATAATAAAAAAAAACAACCTCCCTCCTTGAAAAGCTAAAGCTGCTAAATGGCAGCCAGGCACAGGTGGCTTTTTCTTTGCAAAGCAGCCCTGACTGGGACGGCCCCAGCCAAGGTCGCGGGGCAAAGGGACCGAGCAGGGCTGGGTTGTGCTCCCGCTGCGAGCGGGGACACCCAGCTCGGCCCTCGGCCTCCCCCAAACCCCGTGCGGGCTTTTGTGGGGTCAGCACAACTGCGGGGCGACAAGGGAAGGCCGCAAAGGGGGGAAAAGAGATTAAAAATAGATTTCAGTTTTGTTTCAACTATTGCAAAATAAAAGGTCCTGCAGCAACCGGCGCTGAAGCGCAAAGCACGCCCGCGTCTCGGGCCCAGCAGAAAGGCAGATGTATTTTTCATTAAAAGACTTGTTAATATTGCAGGTTCCTGCTGCGGACCTGCTTTCCCGGCTCTGGCTGAGAGCTGCTTCATCCTCCTCCCTTCGCCCGGCCCTAAGCATCCCCCCCTTCTGCACACCGTATCCCCGCCTCGCCGTCCCCAGGAGCAGCTCCCTCCCCCATCAGCATCCTCGGCAGGTAGCGAGAAAACCCCAAGACCAGCAGAGCCACAGGAGCGATATCATGCCATCAATCTGACAAGCAAAGGTAAATAAGAAACAAAATATCTGGCATTGAGGGGAAAAAAAAAAAAAAAAAAAAAAAAAAAAGGCGAGAGCGCTCCCAACTTCACAAGCCCAACGGCTGGTGGTAAAGGGAACTCATTTCCCCTTAATGAGAGACGACTACACTTCGTTAACTCAAACTTTCTCATTAATCACCTTCGCATCACCTCTGTCTGCCTCATGGCTGTCAGGCCACGGTAATATATGAGGAACATTCATTTCTTCTCCCAAACTTCCCACTCAGGAAAGATATATGGTGCTGTGGAAATGGATTTACTCCGACACCCCGCTCCCAGCGCAATAAGGCTAATTTAGACCTGCCGTTGAGCCAAACCCTTCTTTCTTTATCTCCCCCCCGCCCCCTTTTATTTTATTTCAAATAAATAAAATGGGTGCTGGGCTCAGCCATTAGAAGCCGCCAGCAGCTGCAGGAAAAGCATAGCGGGTTCGGGTGAAGGCCTCTCCTCTC
>NW_009648717.1:386549-386815 GCF_000708025.1 Charadrius vociferus | reverse complement strand
AAAAAGGCGGCACAGGCCCCGCCGACATCCAGCGGCGGGGTCTCCACGCAGGCGATAGCCTCCTTCGGTCGCGTGCGTGTGTCCCCCTCCTTCCCCGTGCTGGGTTTGCCATCCCTCATGTTTCCCCAAACACGCTGGATTTTATTGAAATCGTATGCAAAACGCTGCCTCTGCCTCCCACGCAGCTGTTGGTTTTGCAGCGGGGGCTCTGTTTGTTCGAGATTTGCTCTTGCAAGGAGGGGAGGAGGGTGCGGCGGCGGCTCTGC
>NW_009648717.1:382859-386478 GCF_000708025.1 Charadrius vociferus | reverse complement strand
TCAGGGGGGAAAGGGAAAAAAAAAAAAAAAAAAAAAAAGGCCAAAATCCCTGGTTGTTGGACACATTTCTTCCAGTAGAAAAGCTTTTTAGGAGACTAAAAACAAAAAAAAAAAAAACCCAAAAGCAAGCAACCCTCATGTTCAGCTGATTTTGGAAGGAGCGGCACCAGAGCGCAGCGAGTCGCCCGCAAAAGTCCCCAGGGCTTGCCGGCTTGTTGGGGGAGGAAATATCAAACCCGTCTGGAAATCAAACAGCAGAGTCAGAACGGAGGGAGGAAAAGAAAGAAACATCGTCGGGGAAAAAATGAAACCGAAGCTGACACCCTTTGTAATTGAAAACATCCAATACGGAGAATCGTCACCCCGATGCGGGTCGCTCGTGGGGACGACACGCTTTCTCATCACCCCTCGGGGCTGTGGCGGCGTGCGATAGATATCCAACGTGATTCGGAGCCTGGAGCAGGTTCCCGAGCCGCTGCTGGTGGTGGGAGAGGGCCCGGGATGATGACGGCCACCACTCCCCGGCTGCAGGTTTCTGGCGGCGAGCTCCGAGCCAGGCGTAATTAAAAAGCCCGTTTGCTGGGGGATGTGAAGGACGTCGTGCTCCTGCCTGAAGGAGCGGTGCGGGCAGCCCTGGGCTCTCCCACTGGTGGCAGCAGCGAGGTGAACAACTCCTTGGGTAAAAAGAGCCCCACTGTTGGAAGAAACCATCCCCGCAGGTGGCAAAAAAGCCACGATGGAGCCCAAACCTCGTCCTTCAGCCTTATGGCGCCATCCATCCAGCCCTCTGGAGCCCCAGTGGGCTCTGCCACCCCGTTCACGGTGATGAGCAAAGACCCAGGAAACCTCACCATTAGCCCCGGAGCAGCCACCAATTACACACGAGTGAAAACCAGACCCAAAAAAACCCCCGAGGATGCAGATTTCATGGCTCGCTAATACTTCATTTCAAAGTATTATCCTGAACGTTAATGGGAGCTGTGTAAACAAAAATGATAATAATAGGTATTAAAATTGGAAGAGGGATGCCGTTTCTCTGCTCATCGTCACAGCGATCTCTTGCTGACCTCCGAGTTGAAGCCATACTTTAAAAATATTCGCGTGCGAACGTCAGGCGCTGTGGGAGCAGGACCTCCAGCGATTTGCACTCCCAGCAATTAAAAAATCTGTCCAGGAATGGGGAATCGCGGGCAGCAGAAAGCATTTGCAGTCCGGCTGGAAAGGCCAAGGCAGGTAGAAAGAGAAAGCGATGAAGGAGGGGACTGGTTGCAGGATGGATGCTCGCAACCCCGGAGGCTCACTGCCCCAGTCTGACCAGTTTGGGGCAGGCGCCTCCGGAGCAGAGCAATGTGGCATCCCTGGAGCACATGGGGTGCAAACGGGGACCTCCCGACGGCTTCCCAAGCCCACGAGGGACAAGGATGGGACCTTTTAGGTGTGACATGGGATTTTCCATCGCTGACCCGTCAGCGACACGCACCTGGCGGGTTCCCTGCCAGGCTGGACCCTGGTTCGCACGCGGGCAGCAGAAAGCATTTGCAGTCCGGCTGGAAAGGCCAAGGCAGGTAGAAAGAGAAAGCGATGAAGGAGGGGACTGGTTGCAGGATGGATGCTCGCAACCCCGGAGGCTCACTGCCCCAGTCTGACCAGTTTGGGGCAGGCGCCTCCGGAGCAGAGCAATGTGGCATCCCTGGAGCACACGGGGTGCAAACGGGGACCTCCCGACGGCTTCCCAAGCCCACGAGGGACAAGGATGGGAGCTTTTAGGTGTGACATGGGATTTTCCATCGCTGACCCGTCAGCGACACGCACCCGGCGGGTTCCCTGCCAGGCTGGACCCTGGTTCGCAGCCATTGTCCCCACGCCACCGCCGCGGTTCCATCCCCACGTGCCCACAGCCGCCGCTGCGGCGCGGGCGAGGACGGAGGACACGCCGCGGGCACCCACGGGAGCTGCCGCCTCGTCCTCCCTACCCGGCTCCGTCCCAGGCAAGACAGTGGAATTAAGTGCAAGTTATAATTAAGACTGGATGTTTGAAGAGAAACATAATCTCCGTTCCGTGGGATTCGCCGGCACAACAGTAATTAACGTCTCATTAACATTCGCCTAATTAAGCAGTTTATGAAAGTGGATAGATTTGCATACTGCTCCACTTCAGCTTCAGTGCATCCAGCTATATCCAGGCACCAGAGTTAACCCTTCCAGGACGTTCCCAGCCCCTGGCAAGACTTCCCAGCCCTGCGAGGCCACGACCTGCCGCGGCTTGAGTATCTCACTGCCCAGTGCTACCCAAAACTGGGCAAAACATCTCCTCTCCATCGCCTCTTTTCCAGACAAACCCATCCAAAGCCCTTCAAACACTGGTCATCTATTTTTAAAGCCCTCGGCTGGTTGCAGTGCTTTCCCTCGGCTTCTCAACACGCTCGTCAGAGAAGCAAAAAAAGACTTGTCAGAGTTTCTGAAGTCAGGGAGAAACGTCTCCTAAAACATTTCACGCTATACTCATCTCCAAATATTCTTTAATGTTTAAAAACAATGACTTAGAGATTAAAGAGACGCTCCAAATTCCACATGCTGGCTTAAAGGAGGGATGCAACAAGATGTCTCGGCAACTCCCAAAAAGGTTTTGACATGGAGACCACATCCCCTCTCTTTTAGGGTCTTCCCTTCATTGGGAGAAAAGGAAAACCAGCTAGAGCGGTGACAACCCGCATGTCCCCAGCTGATGTCCTGTCCCTCTTGAGGACAGCAGGGACCGGCACCTCTATTCCCAGACGGATGCTGGAGCAGCGAGGGATGCAGCCCATCAAATAAGACGCGTCCCACATGCAGCCCCTTAGCGATAAGTCACTTGAAGTGCTGGACATAACATTTTCCGCTGTTAATACCGGCTTTCTCTTCTGGTGTTGGATTAGTAAAGCCGCTGCATCCATCACGTGCTTAAAAAGACCATTTTCAAACCTGCCTCCCCCCCCAGCCCCGGCATCTCCTGGGGGGGCTGGAAAACGAGCTCTCGAGTTAGTGGCTGGAGTCAAGATGCAACTTTGCAGCAAAATACAGTGGGAGAGAAAAATTCATGACGCAGCCTTTCATTGAAAATCAATAAAGCCCAGACCTGCCTGTGATATACATGCTCGATTTACCCCCCGCCTGCCTTGCTGCATCTTCACCACCGGCCCTCTCGGATCAGTCCAGGTCCTCGCTAGAGGATGCCATGCCCCCTGCCCACCGCTCTGGGTCACGGCAGCCACGCCACCAGAGCCACGTTAGCGTGGGATTGTCACCTCCCTGAGCCTGGCATCCCTGGCCGCAGCAAGCCCTACTCCCAGGGCTGCGATGCGGCACCCACGCCGCAGCCGGGAGCGGGAGTCCAGCCGTGCCCTCGCGTGGCAAAGGCAATTTCCAAAGTTTTCTTCCACCTCACACCAGGTGCCTACAGCTACAGCAAAGTGCCGTGCTGGGCTCCACCGGGGAAAACGCTCCTGGATTTGCACTTGAAACATCTCTGTCTTGAAAGCACGTCTTAATTTTCCCCTCGCTCCAGCAGCCACGGAAACCTTCTTGGAAGCGGTGATGGACCGAGCCATCCTCCTGAGACAAACTGGGGCATCCTCCAGCA
>NW_009648717.1:381756-382849 GCF_000708025.1 Charadrius vociferus | reverse complement strand
ATCCACGGGACCCCCACCTCTCCTCCCGCCCTGCCCCCCCTTCCCCTCCAAAGGGGGCTTTGAGAACCCCATAAGGCACCCAAAATCACTGCAAACTCTGCCTTTAACCTTTGTTTTCCTCCACCCCCAAATCTCCCTGCTGATGCAGAAAACGCTCCCAGAAGGAGGGAGGGGGCTGAGCCCTGCGCTTTCCCACCCCCAGCTAACGGGGGGGGACCCCAAAACACCGGGAGGAGCCGGAGGAGCAGCTGCTCCCTCCGTGATGCCGGAGCTGCATCCCTCAAGCATCCATCCCTCCTACATCCAAACGCGACCCAAGGCCAGGGTGAGGGGCTGATGCCAACCCAGCCCCCGGCACGGGGCAGGCTGCGAGCGGAGCAGCCCGGGGAGGGAATTTGGGGGAGAGATGGGTGCCGGGGAGGGGGAAGCAGGTCGGGGGCTTTGCCTCGGTGCCGGGCTCTGCAGCACACGGGGATGGCCAAGGCCCCCCCCCCCTGCCCCTGCCACCTCACAGCGTCGGCTGTCCCCTCCCTGGCCCCCGGGTCACCCCCTCCGAACGGGCGCCTGCCTTTCCCTAACCCTTCCCCGCAAAAATTCACCGCGCATCGCAGCCAAGAGGAGGATTTATCGACCGTCTCATCTGTGTCTAATCCCAGCCGGAGCGCCGCGATAAACGAAGCCGGCTAAATAAAATGCCTTCCTGCAAGGTCTCTGTGTCGAGAGCGGCTGGCTGCTCCGGGGGGTGCAAAGGGGGGAGCACGCACACACACACAGGGGGTGGGGGGGACCCCAGACCCACCTGCGTGGGGAAGAGCAGCCCACCACGGCAAAGGCACTGAAGCGCGGGTTAACGCGCGGCGCTGTGAACTCCCATGCCGAGCTGAGGGCATGGGTAAAGGGGGACAAACCAAACCCAAACCACTCCATCTAATCGACTGTAAGCAGTTTAAACACTGTTTCTCTGCGGTTCAGGGAGCCCTAATTCCAGGCATGACCTGAATCTCTTCAAAGGGAGAAGGGAGGGGGGGCGGCAGGCAGGCAGGCAAGGATGGGGGGGGAGAGCCAGAGAAGCCCAGGATGCTAAGTTGTCCCT
>NW_009648717.1:380513-381509 GCF_000708025.1 Charadrius vociferus | reverse complement strand
TGCCAGTGCGAGAAGAGCCTGGGGTGCACCGGGCACAGCACCGGGCCACCTCCTTGGCCCCGACAAGCCCATTGCCACGCGAGGAGGCAGCGGGGGAGACGGGAGCGAGCGCAGCCGGTGAGCCCGCTGGGAAGCACAGGAGCATCCTGGAGCGGCGAGGAAGAGGTCAGGGTGGCCCTGCCCTCTAAGCAAGAGGTGCCGGGGTGGCGATGGGCTGCAGGGGATGGCACCGGCCAGGCGGGACCGTGGCCAAGCGCCCTTTCTCCCTGGGGTTTCCAAAGTAACGATCCATAAGACAGCACTGACTAAGAGTTACTGCTGGTTTTCCAAAGGGAGACGGGGTGTGGAGGAAGGGGGACGGGGATTGCAGACAGGGCAGGGTTGGCAGCAGGAGAGACGCGGCTTGGCACCCACAGCCCTGCGCTGAGCAGGAGGAGGAGGAGAAGGAGGAGGAACTGCCATCCCCTGTGCCCTGCCGGTGCGTGGCACCAAGTGTCAGAGCTCCTTCAGCAGGGAGGTGCCGGGGGAGCACCAGCCTGGGTCCCCATGAACAGACATCCCAGGGGGACCGGAACAGGGACGAGGCCACCGACGCGACAAGCCTGTCCTCCCTGCGAGCCCATTGCTGGACAAGGCACATGCATGTGGCCAAGAGCCTTTCCTTTAGCTCAGCACAGCCCCAAATCCACAACAGCCGACGGAGAGAGTCAGGGATGCATTGAGCTATGATCTCAAACTGTTGCCACCCCTCTGCCCTCCTGTCACCCCATCCCATCACGTCCCCACCGCTCTCCCAAGGAGAACCACAGATCTGCCCCCAACCTCTCCTTGGACACCCGAGCTTTGCCAGACCCTGTGCCAAACACCGCAGGGTTAATGGGTGATGGGGGGGGCGGAAAAGGCTGCGATGCACCGGTTCTCCCCGTACCCCCCGATGGGACCCGCATGGACAGCCACTGCTGCAGCCCTCCCACCCCAGCCCCCACTTGGGTAGAG
>NW_009648717.1:378915-379196 GCF_000708025.1 Charadrius vociferus | reverse complement strand
CTGGCAGGGACCCCCGGGGCACCCCCCGGGAGCCGTCCCCAGGGTGGCGGAGCAGCCAGCGTCGAGGCCAGGACCCCCGGCAGCCCTGAGGCAGCATCCACACCGTCACGTTAGCCAGGATCCCCTGGGCCCATGAAAACCTCGCCCTGCTGCAGTGGGCAGACTGGGATCACTCCCAGATTTATTTTTCTGCCCCATGAGCTTAGCGATGCTCAGCCGGGGAGGAAGGCAAAGCCCCCAGCCCGGCCCCCCGCGCCCCCCCCCGGCTGGCCCCTCCCCCC
>NW_009648717.1:370071-378899 GCF_000708025.1 Charadrius vociferus | reverse complement strand
CCCAAGCACTGAAAAAGGAAAAAAGCCCCCCCCCAAAAAAAACCAACCTTGATTCTTACAGTTAAAATCAAGTGTGTCACTTCGGTAACAAATTGGCCTGCCTGACTGGCAGAAATAGCTCTGTTGAAACATATATACGTTTTGGGTTGGGTTTTTTTTTTTTTGTTGCCTTTCCCAAATGAGTTAAAGAATGGGGAGGCTTTAAAGTCCCCGTGGACAGGGAGTTTTTCTGCTGCCTTCCCTGCACCCAGCAAGGTAATTATCTGCCAGGAGATGGTTGGTTACACCACTAATTAGCAGGAACCAGCCAGTCCCCCAGGGCACCCTGGGTCCATCCCCATCCCGCTCTGCCCTCCTCCTCCTCCTCACCCTGCGGCGCACAGCAGAAGAGCATCTTGTGTGGAGCACCGCTGCCAGGAGCGCCTCGTCCTCCTCCCTTGGATGCCAGAGGTGCAAGTGTCCCCCTGCCCACCCAAGGGACGAAGGACAGAGGACAGAAGGACCCCAGAAACTTATCCATTGCCAAGAGGCTGCTCCTTGCCCTGAGGCTACCTGGGGGACGAGGACATGGTGGAGAGCACTACTTCTGCTATTACCAAGAGACTTACAAAGTCATTTAGAGTCTGCTTCAGCCTCTTCTAGGAGGGACACTTAGGAAGCGGAGGCTTCCCAAGAAGTCTCCTCTTCCCAAAAGGAAAGGCAAAAAGTCCTGAGCTTGGGGGCATTTAGCTCCCAGGAGAGGCAGGGCTGCTTTCCACCCCTGGGGTTCTCTCCTTTTCGCTCCTCGCAAGCTTCCCCATCTCCTCACCACCAGCTGGTGCCACTAGGCAAAAGTCACGTCTAAATAAGCCACCGGCTTTGCCTGCAGAAGGGCACGGCGCGAGCCGCCCTGATGCCAGGGCGACCGTCTGCTGAGCCACACGGGAGGCATCCGTGGGGGAGCGCTGGGAAGATGCCCCTCTTCGCACGTGATGCGTCGGGAGGAGCATCCCCCTGCGCCTGGCCCAGCAGACGCGTGCTTTGCAAGATCCGAGGGAGCTGTCGGAGCCCAGACACTGGGATGGATTGGGGCCGCCAGGACGTCACACAGTCACCCTCCTCACCAGCAGCAGGAACTGGAGCTGGATGGAGCGTGCAGATGGACGCGCTCTCCATCCCTGGGTCTCAGACCGCAGACCAGCTCGGTAAGCTGAGGAACTTGGAAGACAGCTCAGGCTCTCCAGATATACACCCATCCCTTCCTAACGCTCCAGTGCAAGACCTCTGAAGCCCCACATCACCAGGAGCAGGGACCTTGGATCTCAAGGAAGCAGCACCAGCAAGAAGTGGGGCTGTCCTCAGCCCTTCCAGGCACCTAAGCTGGGTACGCAGCAGAGAAAGCTTCCCACCCAGGGAGCACAGCCTGAAGCTGCTTATCCAGAGCTGGACCAGGACTCGGAGAGGAAGCCCCAGATCATCACTCCAGGGGCTCCAAGACTTCACTGGACCCTACACGCATACACAGAGAGCATTCTATATCCCCCAGAGGTTCCCCTCTCCAGCTGGACATCCCACCCTGCCCCAGGGAGGGCTGAAAAAGCCCTCTGCCAGCCAGTGCAACCACAGGGCTTATGTGTTCCCAACAGCAGCAACCCCTGCCTGCTGCCTGCTTGCTTTACCTGCCCTAGGAGATGCGGAAGGGGATGACGCTGGTCCTGCGAACCAGGGCCACCCCAGAGAAAGAAGTCGGCGTGGCAACTCCTGCCGTTATGGGGCAGCCCCAGATGCGCCCAAGGTGGGACCAGCGCAGGGCTCATTCCCATCTCCCCATCGCCGTAAATGAGACAGCTCCACACCACCACCACCCCAGTACTCCCCATCTTCCTGCAAGTCTCTGTGCCTTGCAAATGTCGGGAGCTGCTGGGAGGCTGCACCACCCTGGCTGGACAGGAGGAACAGGCACTCAACCTGGACCCCAACCGTTCCTGGATAACTCCAGCTCCTCTTCCCATCCCGTCCACTCCCCCCCCGCCAACTCAACCATGAGCGAGACCAGCCTGCAAGGCAAACCAGCCACCGCTGCTCCACGCTCACCTGTGCTCTGCCCCTCCGGAGAGCGGTTTGGACCTGCTCAGCCTTTGCAACAAACTCCCCTCCGAAGCAAGACATCAGCCTGCGGGTGCTCCTCGCCCCTTCCAACGCGCTGGCTGCTCTGCCCGCCTTTGGGATTATTTTTTTTTTCCTTCTTCCCCCCCCCCTCCCCAACCACCACCCCGCCACCACCGCCCCGGAGCATTTTGAACGTGCAGATGCCCCAGCTTCTTAAAATTCAGCCTGGGGGCGTGGGAAGTGTTTTGGAACATGCCCAAGCTGTCTGCTCCGTGCGTGTGCGCTGCTAAAAAACGATCCACCTACAGCCCCCCATCTCCTTGCACCACTTGTCAGCGCCACCACCGCCGCCGCCGTGCCTTTCCAAAGATAAGCAAGCTTACACACGCGCCCGGGAATCAAAGCACCGGAGCGATCCCGTCAGGGCGAGGGGGAGAAACTCAGGGTCACCGGGCAAACTTTTTATGCGGCAGCGGTGACCGAGCGGGGCGCAGGATGGACAGCCCTGGGGAGGATGCCCCGAAGCCAGCGCTGCCTCCATGCCCCCCCCCCCTTACAGCATCACCGCTGCACGGGTAGAAAACAGATGCAAAAAACCAATTTACTCGCTGTCAAAGGCTGCGGTGGCAGGACTGGGAGGTGACCACGGCTCCCCTCGTTATAACGGGGGTGTCACAGCGATGGGCTGCGCTATGAACACCAGTTTGGGGTAGCCAGCTCGGCAGCCGAGCATCCACGTGGCAGCGCGGTCCACGGGAGTGTAACGCGGTCTCCTCCCAAGTGATTCCCAACAAATCAACAAGCTGCAGAGATTTAACGACTTAACCTGTAAGAAACCGCTGGCGAAGCCCGGCTTGTCTAAGACACCAGCAAGCAGCTCTCGGTGGAGCGCCCATCCAAGGTAACAGGGCTACACCAGTTCAGTATCTGGCCATAGCAGTCATCACATTAGGGGGGGAAAAAAAAAAAGGAATATAAAGCACCGAGGCTGACATCTGTCCAGGACAGCCCTCCTGCCATGGGCAGGATGTACGATGAAGGCTCCCAGTCCCCGAGGGATGAGGACAGCGGGGCCACCTCCAGCCCAACAGCCCATCTCCAGGCTCGCAACACAAACTATTCAAAACCAGTGACAAGGTTGCTTTTCCCCTCTGCTTTTAAATCCCACCGGCAATTTGGCCTTCAAGTGCTCATCAATCCATTCAGGGCAGTCTTCCTTCCCCCCCCTCCCCTCCAGGATGACTTCACTGCAAATTTGAGTGAAATTGATATTTTCCTATCAGAAACATGAAATTTCAAGCACACAGAACATTGGATTTGAAAGCTGACTTTTGTTGGGAAGGTGCCTGTCTCTTTGTTCACAAAAGGGCTCATTTTTCCTGGAAAAGGGCCCAGATTTTGAGTGAAAGATCAATAACATGCAGAAAAATGGGCCCTTTTATTTAATTTTGCCACGATACCAAAAAGCAAAGAAAGAATCCAATGCGTAGACTGAATGACTTCAAAATATTTTGCATTTGTTTACCCCATCGCGTCGCTGGAGCCTCTACTGAAAGGAGCTCAATGGGAAGGATGAGGTCTTCGGGGCTCCCTTAGAGCATCCCCCTGTCACCTGCAGGTACCCCACTGGGGACAGCATCCCTGGCACCGCTCCAGCCCCTTTTTGGGGGGAATTATTGGAGATTTAACCTCTGCCTCCTCTGCCCTGCCTTAGACGGAGCCCAAAGGAGCTCCCCCACCGAAACACTTGAGGCTGACCCTCTGCCCACCCTAATTATGGGGAAGGAGTAAATCAAACTTTTATTTCGATTACAGCCTTGGGTGGGGGGAAGAAAAAAAAAAAAAAAAAAAAAAAGAGAGAAAAATCCCACCACGAAGACACAGCATTCAAGATACTGTGCAACAGTCATGACATGCTGCATCCTCCCCGATCCATATGGGGGAAAACTAACACTTTGGCAAATTTATGAAGATGTGTGAAAGTGATTATATTCCTGAAAATATCTCAAGTGGAACGGCCTACCTGGCATATTTTGTTAGTCATGAAACACGCTCCCTCCACCGACTGTAGTTTGTGGCTTCCCATCTGCTTAAATACTTTAAATACTGAAACTTTTTTTTTTTTTAAGCCAAAAGAGCACGCCGGCAGCAGCAGCACACTGCTGACTCAGGGGCGCGGGATGTGGCCGTGCTTGCCATCGGCAAAGGGATGCATGGGACGCCTTGCCAAAAAAGTGGGATCGCGGAAGATTCCCCGGAGCCCTGCCTCCGGCCGAGAAACACTAAAGGTCAGCTTGCGTTAATTGAATTAAGAGCGATGGGCGAGAGAGTGCTGAGCGCAAACCAGAAGAAGAGTATTTTGGGTCAAGCGTGGGCGTGAAAGGGATAAAAGGTTAAAGGGAAGAGATGGCTGTGGTTTGCCATTCTCCTTTCGTTTTGGCAGAAATAAGAGGCAGCAGGTGTAAAGCTTACGAGTCCCCGCTGCCGAGCCCAGCTTTTGGCAAAAAAAAAAAAAA
The DNA here is from genome assembly GCF_000708025.1 of Charadrius vociferus. Lineage (NCBI taxonomy): Eukaryota > Metazoa > Chordata > Aves > Charadriiformes > Charadriidae > Charadrius > Charadrius vociferus. Next base: position 374,295 of record NW_009648717.1, on the reverse strand, counting down.
AAAAAAAAGGGGGATTTATGGGCACTCGATCCAGGGCAGCCTCCACCCTGTCCCCCCAAATTCCTGCTTTCCCAGGGAGCGATGCCCCATCGTCCCAGGGGAGTTGGGGAGAAGGCTCCGAGATGCCGGGGCTCACTAAATCCTGAGCCAGCACTGGGCATCCTCCCGCAGGGACCCGCCTGCCTCCCCCCCTGCTCTCCTCCTGCTTTTTAGTTAATAGCTTCTATTTTAAACCCCTGGCTGGATTGGCTCTGCCCGCAGCGGTGGGGAGGTGGGGTGGGCACGCAGGGAGGGATGCAGCCAGCGCTCAGTGCCACGGGAGGAGCAGGCAAGCCCCGGCAAAGGCGAAGGAAACCCAGCCAGGACTCCTCAACTCAAAGGAGATGGCCACGGAGGAGCCGCCGCTGCAGAGAAACATCCTCCCAAAAACACCTCGGGCACAAGCCAGGCATCCCTTAGATGCGCTCGAGCATCCTGTGCCCCGGGAAAACTCTGGGTACCAACACCAAGAAAGCAGTTAACCACCAAGGGATAATTTTTTTTTAGGTGTTTAAGCACTTATCTACAGTTGCATCCTGCAAAGCAACAGTGCATAGTACTCACGGCGTAATTACTCGTGGCCTGATTACAGGGAACGATCAAACTAGATGGGAGCATCCCGGCCGCACCGCTGCCTCCCCGAGGCACGTGGGCTGTGCTATAGAAACCTCAGCCGTAGAGACACGTAAAGTAGAGCAGAGACCAGCAGAATATGATGAACCTTTTCCCAAATGGCAGAGCAAAGCTGAACGTTAGGTGATTTGTGGCAGATTCCATACCACTGTTGGTTTTGTAGGGTATTTTTTTTTTTTTTCAGCTCATTTGGCTTTTGATTTGCTGAACAGCTTTGTGCTGTTTTCCCTTGCAGGATGGGGCCTCATCATGTGTGTTTTCTTACAGACTTTAGTGGTTTGTTGTTTTGTTTTTTTTTTCCCTTCCTATGAGAAAACCATCTCTCCTCCTGTTCTCCATGAGCCTAATTCTGCATCCCCAGCTGGTGTGCGAGAATATTGGAGTTACTCCCACTTTCCAGGGGGATAAATCATGTCAGAGGCAGGGGCTTTTGTTCAAGGTCCAATACCTGGAGGAGGAGTTTCTCCTTCCAAATGGAGATAGACCCCGAGAGAAATAATCCCGATGGAAATAATCCAGTGCAAAGAGGGTTTATTGCGTCTTTTTAAAGGCTCTTTCTTACTGACAATTGATGAGTTCATAGCTACCAATATCCATTAGAGGGTTTATTTTATTTCTTGTTAGAAAATAAAATAAAAGGCAGAGCCCGAGAAGAGTAAAACCAGCCACAGAGACTGAAGACTGACAGCAGCTGCCTGGCAGACAGTGAGTGAAAATGCTCTGACAAGATGAAATGTTTTTTCTTTCATTGAAATCACTCCCTTTCCGAATGACTAATGCGCAGCTATCGCACCATGGATATTTCCAGAGTGATGAGATGTTTTTAAAATATCTCACTGTGCCTCAAAATATCTCACTCTGGCTCAATAGATCATCCAAAACACCACCCACGGAAATCATAAATAAATAGATACTATATTGCCATAAAAAAAAAAAAGCAGACTGGACAGGGAGGGGGCAGCATCCTTCATCGGCAAGTAAATGAGGCCACTGAACTCCTCACCCCGGCGCGTGGCTCCTGCAAGCGAGGCCTTTTGGAGACGGAGACAAACCCTTGCGAGCAGAGTTGGGCACCCTCTTTTCTCCCCAGCACCTTTCCAGCTCTCTCCCATACAGATTAGCTCCTCCACGCATGAGCAAACTGGGTTGCAAGAAGTAGAGCGGACCGGCAAACACCTACACCATGGTACCAGTGCTGGCAATGCTGCCCCCAAGAAGGTCCAGTTCTGGTCTCCTCAGTTCAAGAAGGACAGGGAACTACTGGAGAAAGTCCAGCAGAGGAGGATGAAGATGCTCAGGGGACTGGAGCATCTCTGTTATGAGGAAAGGCTGAGACCTTGGTCTGTTTAGCCTGGAGAAGACTGAGCAGGGATCTCATCAACGCTTACCAATATCTAGAGGGCGGGTGGCAAGAGGATGGGGCCAGACTCTGTCCAGTGGTGCCCAGCGACAGGACAAGGGGTAACAGGCACAAACTGGAATATGGGAAATTCCATCTCAACGCGAGGGAAAACTTCTTTACACAGAGTGATAGGGCACTGGCACAGGCTGCCCAGAGTGGTTGTGGAGTCTCCTTCTCTGGAGATCTTCCAAACTCCCCTTGGTGTGTTCCTGTGCGACCTCCTGCAGGCGACCCTGCTCTGGCAGGGGGGTTGGAGTAGATGATCTCCAGAGGTCCCTTCCAACCCTGACCATTCTGGGATTCAAACCTCAAGCAGCAGCACCCAGAAACGCTCCATCCTACCCCCAACAATCCAGCGCCGCCGCCGAGTCCTCTTTGCACGTTGCTTCCCCGTCAGCAAGTGAAGAGGGTAGGGGGAAAAAGGACACCCACCTCCCAGGAACAGCTGGCCTTGGGGTGACACGCCAGGGTGACTTGCCCTCTATGTGCTCCGACTCCGCTGCTCTTCTCCCAGACCCCCATGCCATTCTCCTCCCGGAGCACAAGGACAACTCCTGCTTAATAGCGCGAGCAAAACTCCCAGAGAGTCCGAGGGCAGATGTACTTTAAAGCTCCCCTGACTTCTGATGCCCCCACCCGAGAGGCAGCCCAAGCCAAGCGGGGACCCCCAGCACGGCACCGGCATCTGCTGATTCTCTTCCCCAGGAATCAGGCAATGCTTTTTTTTGTTTTACTGATTTGAGGAAAAGAGAGCAAATCGTTTTGAGGAATTGAAAAAGGGCTCCTTTGCTTTTCTCAGCAAGATAGAAAAAAAAAATTTATATATATATATATATATTGTTCAGGTCACCCAGGCTGTGTTGTTCCCAAGTTGTTTCCTCTTCAGAGGCATTTACCAAAGTGTGTTTTGAAACTTTGGGAGATGAAGTGGCTTTTCAGAACAGCCGAGTCAAAGTATATCCCTCAGAAACCACAGACAGCCTGACGCTTGTTTTTGGTTTGGGTTTTTTTTTTCTCCCCCCAAAAGTGCTGAAACTACTTGTCCAACACAGCAGTAATTGGTGGCTTCCCTGGGTTTGGGAAAGGAAAACACCGTGCCCGTAGAAATTCAATCCTGCTGGTGACGGACATGGGGAGTCCGCCATCAGGATGGTGCGGTGATGCACCATCAACACCCAACATCCCCAGCAGAGCTCTGCCAGCCCAGCTGGCCCCAGTCCTTCCCTGCTTGGCTTTTCCCCTCTAATTCCCTCCCCACCCCCCCCGGCACAGGCACCTGGAAAGAGAGGACAGAGATGCGGCAAAGGCTGGAGAGAGACAGCCAAGGCCCCGCGCTTCCAACGAAGATAGCTCCAACATCTGCCCTCAGCCAGAAATGTATTCACCCGCACAGACACGCTCATCAGATGAGGCTCTAAAATATTTACTGCCCAAATATCAATCCTCATAAAGTGAGGCAGCCATTTGGGCACGGGGAGGGGGAAGGAGACGGGGGGGGGGGGTGTCAAGGGGGGGGGGTTGTCAATAATGTCATAACCACGGGCAATTTTATGTATCTCTGGAAATGGCCAAGGAACACGCAGTTTGACAGATGTGCAAACGGGTAATGCAGGCTTCCCAGTTATGAGCATGAGGATGTCAAGAGGAATAGATGAGCAGTAATTCAAAGTATATTGGGCTTAGAGAAGTACAGGGGCATCGTGATGAATACGGGATGGGCACGGCGCTGGGGGAGGGCTGGAGACGGAGGAGGTGGCACGCTCCGCTGGGAACGCAGCCCCTGCGGGGAGGGGACCCCTCTGTCAACTGTTCCTAAAGGAACTATCAGAAAAGTCTCTTCAACAGGAAAAAGCACTGCCATAACTTTGTATTTAAATATCCTTCTCTCCCGCTCTCTTCAGTTTCACATCAGTGGCCCCCCTCCCCCAGCCTCTCCCACCATGGTGCTGCCTTTCCTTTCCCATGCTGCGAAACTCAAGGTTTTAGCCAAATACCTGCATTTTTCACCAAGACCAGTCACACACAAAAAAAACCTCACCAAGAAACCAAATTAAGGTTCAAGTTTAGGCTCAGCAGAACTACTACTTTTTCTTTTTCCTCCCCCCCTCTTCTTTTTTAATCTTTTAACTTCCAGCTCCAAACTACAAAAC
>NW_009648717.1:367105-370032 GCF_000708025.1 Charadrius vociferus | reverse complement strand
CCACCTCCGAAGCGCAGGCACTGCTCACACCTATGACTAGTGCCTGGCCAGGCATTTCCCCATCCCACCCCACCCTGCTGTTTTTTAACAAAAAAAAAAAAGCAAGCAAGCAGCATCACACAGACGCACGCACACACGCTACACCTCCAGCCACACGCCGCCGCCTCCCTGCGCCACGCTCCCTCCCCACGCCCACGGATCCCCATGGCACGGAGGACCACGGAGGCTGGCCAGCTTCCCAGCACAAAGTCAAGGTGCTGGAAATGAAGAAAACACAAGTTAAATAGGAATGAACGATGCCGGGACACGCTTCTCCTCCAGTGTTCGCTTTGCCAGAGGAGCACTGCGGCACATTGCGAGGGGGAGCATCAGCTTGTCCCAACCGACCTCGCTTAGACATCACGGCTCTGCTCTTTTATTTTTTTCTCCTCGAGATTCATCTCGTTCAGCATTTCTGGCAGTGAATTCCCCACTCCCCCCTACCTCCTGTGGTGCTCTTCAAAGGGATACAGTCATCGGCTGGTGGTAGAGCCAAGCACACCCTTCCTCCCTCTCAAGTCCCCCCTCTGCAGTTCCCGCAGAGAAGTTCATTGTTTTTCCACACCCCGGTGCTTTCTTGCGGGGAATTACTCACGAAGGCAAGCAGGCACCCCGCACACCAGCAATCCCCCACAAAGGTGATTTTTTTCCCCTGTGGAAAAATCCATGAATCACTCTAAAAAGTCAGTCTGCCTTGCACCGAGGCACACCGCTCACCGTTGTGTATTAAAAAGAATTAATCAGCACTCTTTTCCTGGCTGATTTTGTGAAATATGACTTATCCCAACCATTCACTAATAAGTTACTGCCAACAATTGGGTAGAGACAACCAAGCAGGAGCAAACCCATAACAAGAGCTTCCTTCCCCAAAAACGCCCTTCTTTTTCTCTTGGCAGCGCCCTCCGCCGTGCGAGAGCTCTGCCGTGACACGGCGTGAGAGCAGCAAACTTCCAACGCTCACAGGTGCGATGGCAGAAAGAGAGAGAGAGAATTGCACTTCTTACAGTGCAGTAACTTATCTCGGCAAAACTTTTCCTGCTAACAAAGCTATTCTGGTGTGAAATTCAGTGAGAGCTGAGAGGACCGGTCCTGCTGCCGGCTCGTGGTGGGTACAGACAGGCGTGGGGAAAAGCAGCTCAGGAGACGGCCGCCGTGGTCCCAACCTCACCGCTTTGCAGCTTAACTGGAGTTTAGCTTGCATTTATTCCTCCTTAAAAAAAAATAAATTAAAAAATAAAAAAAAAAAGGCACTCTATCAGCTATTGTCTCCTCTTGCCGTTGGCTACGTGCTGGTTTCAAGGCATCTCCCGGCAGAGCTGCACCTGCCCTCCAACCCTGGACCTCTGCAGAGGGTTTTCTGCATCAGTGCCCACACGCTTACAGGTCCCGGGGAGCCCATGGCTGGCACCGCTGCAGGGGGGGACACGGGGGACAAGGCGCTCTGCCGATGAGTGCCAGCTGCTGAACGGGTCGCCTGGGCCGCAGCAGCTGGAGGCAGAGGTAGCGATTTGCACGCTCGCCTGGAAAGGCAGAGATCCTCCTGACCCTCACAGAGCTGCTGCTGAGAAACCTGCTCCCAGCCTTTCTGCTAGAAGTTAACCACCACTGCACCACCACCTGGAACATTGAGTCCAGCTTTGGAGCCCTCAACATAAGAAGGACATGGACCTGTTGGAGTGGGTCCAGAGGAGGGCCACGAAGATGCTCCGAGGGCTGGAGCACCTCTCCTATAAGGACAGGCTGAGGGAGTTGAGGGTGTTCAGCCTGGAGAAGAGAAGACTCGGGGAGACCTTCTAGCAGCTTTCCACTATCTGAAGGGGGCCTACAAGAAAGCTGGAGAGGGACTTTTTACAAAGCCATGTAGTGATAGGATGAGGGGGAATGGCTTCAAACTGGAAGAAGGGAGATTTAAAGTAGATATTAGGAAGAAAACTTCGACTTTGAGGGTGGTGAGGCACTGGAACAAGTTGCCCAGAGCAGCTGTGGCTGCCCCATCCCTGGAAGTGTTCAAGGCCAGGCTGGACGGGGCTTGGAGCAACCTGGGCTGGTGGGAGGTGTCCCTGCCCAGGGCAGGGGGTGGCACTGGATGATCTTTAAGGTCCTTTCCAACCCAGACCATTCTACTATACTTGAGCTCCAGCGAGAGGATGCAAAACCCCTCTCCCTTCATCCAGACACCCCTATGGCAGAGCCAGAGGTGACCCTGCTCTGCGGGAGAATCAGCTTCCAGGGAGGTGCTCAGAGGGTGATGGCTGCGGCCCCCGGGGACCCCATCACCCCTTTTACCGGGACGCACAGGAGCGTCTCTGCAGCGTGGCTGTGCTCTGGCACATCCCGGGGCAGAGCCACCGCTCTCCGGCACCAGCCCTGCTCCTCAATCCGTGTAGCCGAGGGGCGGCAGTGGGAAGGGCTTGGGAAAGTAGAGCAAGGCAAGAGAAAGGGAGGGGGGCCCAAACCCGCAGCTGAGCGCAGCACGACAGCTCAGGATGCGAAGCTGAGGCCGGCAGCATCGCTCCGGTTACCCGCACGACCTTGAGAGCTCGGGACAAACCGTAAAGACAAGAGGGAAAGCCTCCAGCGGCAGCTCTCAGCATGCTGCCAGGGACCGGGAAAGTCAGGCAGGTAACAGAGGGGTTGGTGCCATTAGGGATGTGCCACCCCAGTGATGGAGCTCATTAGAGGGACCAGCCTGCTTTTACCTCCACCTCAGCCCCTTCCCCACAAAAGGGGCACAGAACCCCAACCCTTCTGTGCGCAGCGCTTCAGTGGGGCTGGGGTTTTGTTCCCAGGTGGGGAGAGGTGAACCCTCCTTCCCCATCACTCCTCTCGGACCCAGTGCTGGCACAGGAGTAGGGAACGAAGGCAGCCAGCCCCCCGCCCCCGCCGCG
>NW_009648717.1:366176-367005 GCF_000708025.1 Charadrius vociferus | reverse complement strand
CAGGCTGGACGGGGCTTGGAGCAACCTGGGCTGGTGGGAGGTGTCCCTGCCCAGGGCAGGGGGTGGCACTGGATGATCTTTAAGGTCCTTTCCAACCCAGACCATTCTACTATACTTGAGCTCCAGCGAGAGGATGCAAAACCCCTCTCCCTTCATCCAGACACCCCTATGGCAGAGCCAGAGGTGACCCTGCTCTGCGGGAGAATCAGCTTCCAGGGAGGTGCTCAGAGGGTGATGGCTGCGGCCCCCGGGGACCCCATCACCCCTTTTACCGGGACGCACAGGAGCGTCTCTGCAGCGTGGCTGTGCTCTGGCACATCCCGGGGCAGAGCCACCGCTCTCCGGCACCAGCCCTGCTCCTCAATCCGTGTAGCCGAGGGGCGGCAGTGGGAAGGGCTTGGGAAAGTAGAGCAAGGCAAGAGAAAGGGAGGGGGGCCCAAACCCGCAGCCGAGCGCAGCACGACAGCTCAGGATGCGAAGCTGAGGCCGGCAGCATCGCTCCGGTTACCCGCACGACCTTGAGAGCTCGGGACAAACCGTAAAGACAAGAGGGAAAGCCTCCAGCGGCAGCTCTCAGCATGCTGCCAGGGACCGGGAAAGTCAGGCAGGTAACAGAGGGGTTGGTGCCATTAGGGATGTGCCACCCCAGTGATGGAGCTCATTAGAGGGACCAGCCTGCTTTTACCTCCACCTCAGCCCCTTCCCCACGAAAGGGGCACAGAACCCCAACCCTTCTGTGTGCAGCGCTTCAGTGGGGCTGGGGTTTTGTTCCCAGGGGGGGAGAGGTGAACCCTCCTTCCCCATCACTCCTCTCGTACCCAGTGCTGGC
>NW_009648717.1:353702-366104 GCF_000708025.1 Charadrius vociferus | reverse complement strand
TATCCCCGGATCACGGTGTGCATATCTTGAGATCTCAGAATAAATATTTAAAGGTGGAGGAAGAAAAAAAAAAAAGAAAAAATAATAAAAAAAAATCCCCCGCTCTTCTCTGCAAGCAAGTTCTCAGTCTTTGCTCTGGGATTTGAGGCAGAGACAGACAGAAATATGACAAAGGAGACGCAGGTTTCAGCAAATCATGGGCACATCAGAAGCGATGGCTTTCAGATGCCGGCTTTGCTGCGAGATAAATTCCCTCCTGGCCATGCGCCTGACAACCTCGACAGCCCACAGGGACTACCAGTCTGCTCTCCCCGCAGCCCCCCCCAGGGCTGCAGCAAGCCCACCTCCTCGCACCCATCCACCCTGGGGAATGCCCAGCTGGTGATGGGAGCCAGGGCATCACCCAAATACCTTCCCAAGCCAGTTAAAGCTGCTCCTGACCCATGGGGACACGTGTTCCCTCCTTATGAGCATGCACAAGGCGATGGGGTCTGCATCAGGGTGTCGGACAAATGCTTCCAAATCCCCATCCCCACAGCAGAGCAAACCACGGCACGGCTTTCTCGATGGGCGATAGGTTGGGGGTGGAAGGATGGGACCTGACAACTCCGCTCAGCTCCTGACAGCCCCGTGCTGGGCCATCGCTCGGAGGTGGTGGCAGCAGCAGAACAGGCTGTTCTGTATGGCAAGGCTGTCCTCGGGATGCTTTTATTTCCAGAGAGAGCTCATTAGCTCTGGTTGTGCAGGAGTTCAGGGTGGGTTCTCCCCCCTCCCCCTGTTACTAAGAGCTGGAAAACTCCAATGAATAACATCTCCGAGCATGGGTGGAACAAAGACAGGGCACAGGGAAGGAGGGGGGGGGGGTGAGCAGCAGCAACAAAACCGGTGATAATCAAAGCTGCTGCTGCAGCCTCGCATCACTTACGATCTCCGTCTCGTTTGGATTTCCCAGCTGGAGCGGTCGCTGCTCGCTCAGCCCCCAGCGGCACCCGGCAGCCTCCTGCGTGCCGGGGCTCACCCCACCGCCGGGCACCGCAGGACTCGGCCAGAGCTGGCTCTGCTCCAAGGGGCAAGGAGCTGCAGAGGAGGGTTTGGGATGGGAGGGAAGCAGACTCAAGGCTCCCTGGGAGCAGCCCCATGGATTGGGGCTTGGGATTTAGCATCTCCAGGGGCTTAAGGGGCTTGTGCGTGTGCGAGGTAAGGAGGAAGGCTCTGTCTCCAGCATTGCTACAGGAAGGATTTAACACAGGCACATCAAACCCAGGGTGGGCACTCTGGGAGGTTCCAGCAGCGATACCCTACTGGGATCGGTCTGGAGCAGCCACCTCCTCACCAAGCCCTGATGCTCCTCTCCCATCGCGGCGCAGTCCAAGCACGAGATGCGGCCGAGAAAACGTGTACCAATAGCCAGAGATAAGGCAGCTCCCCAGATAGGATCACAAGCCCCATTATCTCCTTAACCCTCCTGTGATTCACACATCCATCCCAGATCTATTCCTTCTTATCTGAATCCTCCTCCTGTTCTTTCCCATCCCTGCGGTCGCTCTCGGATCACGGCGGACTCCCCAGAAGCGAGGGAGGCTGCCCGAGAGCCCGATGCCCCTGCCTGCCACTCACCACAGCTAATGGGATAGACTCCAACTGACCGGCCCCCAGCGATATAAAGTTAATAAAATGTTAAAAGCAGCCTTATAAATCACCCATGCAGGAAGTGACCTGGACAGGAGGCCTAACGAGTTAGCAGAGGGTTTTATTTAAAAGCCATTTGTCTGAGAAGCGCAACACAGAGAGTCCAATAACTCTCAGGAAAACAGCAGTGCCGGAGCTACCCGGGAGGATTAGAGCAGGCTGGATATTTACGGCAGAGGGGGTCAGCCTCCGCAGTGCTAACTGGCCCTGGCTGGAGCATCCCAGCTGATCCCAGCTCCAGAGGATCCCAAAGGGAATCAGGACAAGCCAGACCCCAGCTCTGACTTATGTTTTTAGCTCAAAGGGGCCACTGCGACCCTCCTGCAGACCTCCTGAAACAGGGGACTTGTGCCCTCATCCATGACATGCTGGCAACATCCGCATCTTCCTCCGCATCCCAGCTCCCCACGCAGGGGATTACACAGGCATGGAGAAACCATGATATCCCTACACTACCACGCAGAGCCGATGCCTCCATTTGCAAGGAGAAGCTTGAAAACGAAAGGCCCCAAAGCCTCAAACCCCCCCGACGATCCCAGAAATCGATGGGTTTTTTGCTTTCTACACCCGATTTCCACCCCTTAGCCGGGAATACCAATGTTGCACCCATGGGGAGGGTGGTTAGAATCATAGAATTGCTGAGGTTGGAAGGGACCTTTAAGATCATCAAGTCCAACCATTAACCTACCCTGACAAAACCACCTCTAAACCGTGTCCCTCAGCGCCACATCTCCCCTTTTTTAAACACCTCCAGGGATGGTGAATCCCCCCCCTCCCTGGGCAGCCTATTCCAACATCTGAAAACCCTTTTAGTGAAAAAAGGTTTCCTAATATCCAATCTAAACCTCCCCTGACATAACTCGAACCCATTTCCTTTCGTCCTATCACTTGTCACCAGGGAGAAGAGGTCAGCCCCCACCTCTCTACCCCCTCCTTTCAGGTAGTTGTAGAGGGCGATAAGGTCTCCCCTCAGCCTCCTCTTTTCCAGGCTGAACAGCCCCAGCTCCCTCAGTCGTTCCTCATAAGGCTTGTCCTCCAGACCCCTCACCAGCTTCGTAGCCCTTGTCTGGACACGCTCCAACACCTCAATGTCCTTTTTGTACTGAGGGACCCAAAACTGAACACAGCACTAAATGCGAGGATGCCATTGGCCTTTTTGGCCCCCTGGGCACACTGCTGGCTCACATTCAGCCAGCCGCCCACCATCACCCCCAGGGCCTTTTCTGCCGGGCAGCTTTCCTGCCACTCTGCCCCAAGCCTGTAGCGCTGTGTGGGGTTAGCATCAGCCTCAGCCCCGGCTCACTCCCTGCAAACCAAGCTTTACTTCTTTAACCTTAAAAAAAATCCCACTGCAAAGTGCAAATGGGGGTGTTTCACTGGGATGGGAGCTCAGCCCCCTCCAACCCCCACCCTCACCATCCAGCCCTCACTCCCCACTGCAGGAAGCCTCCAAAATACCCCAAAGGCCTTTTACAGTGGGAGGAAAGGCAGCATGTGCTTGGGAAGCCTCCAGAGCATCATTAATAAGCAAATTATAGACAATTATCCTCGGAATCCCATCAGGGAAGCCGAGGCAGACGCAAGGCCCCAGTCCCACCCAAGGCCGGCTCCTTGCAGCAGCCCAGGCTGCCTCCCGAATCCACAGATGAGACACGGACTACAAGCACCGGGTTACATCAGAAGCTACCCCCACCTTCAAAATCACCCTTTAATCGCAAGACAAGGGCATTTCTCGCCTCTGACCCAGCACTTTGTCCTCCCAGCAAGCCTGGGGGAGAGAAATAGACCACAGGGGAACCGTGCCCACCCAGGCAAGGCAGGAGACGCAACCACCCCAAGAAACCACCCGGCTTCCCCAGGCAGAAAGGATGCAGTCCTTACCTTGGAAGGGATGCTGGGCGTGGGTACAGCTGGTTCTCCCCACCAGCAACAGGCACCTTGCTGGGGGAGCTGGGAAGCTTAGCAGCACCAGGGGGCTGCGGCCAGGGGGCTGCTCCAGCAGCTCTGCGGGCGCTGAAGGTGGCTCATGGCTCCCGGGCACGGACGGCTGCAGGCAAGAAGGCACAGGAGACATAAGGCTGGGAATGCACAGCCTCGAGCACCCACTGAGCAAACCCAACCCACAGCACGACTTTTCTCCATATTGCTCTTCTTTGCCCCCTCCCCATCATCAAGGAAACAAGAGGAGTCAGGTGGGACCTGATTAGCTCTGGATACTAAGCAGCTGTGAACACTTGATCCTCACACCTTCAGGTCCATCACACCTTCAGGGCCTCCAGGTGTAGGGTGATTACCTGGGAGCAGGTCCCAGAAGGTGTGACTGTGCTTCCAGCATAGAATGGTTTAGGTTGGAAGGGACCTTAAAGATCATCCAGCTCAAAAAGGGACCTTCAAGATCATCTGGTTCAATCTAGTCCCCTGGGCAGGGACACCTTCTGGTGCATCGCTGGTGGGGAGGGAGAGAAAGCAGAAGGTTGCCTGGGCATGCAGACCCCCTTGCCCACGTGGATGCACACAGCCAAGAACAGACAAGGGAAGGACCACCCCACCACCCCCCCAGCTCAATGGGTCTGGTTGGGGGTCTCATGAGGCAGGGGGAGCCCTCCTCTCTGCTCCCTAGCCAAGAGGTCCCACCGCCACCTCAGAAATACTAAGAGAAAGCAGGTCTGCGATCTGCCTATCTGCGAGGGCTCCTCCCGACTTCAATGCTGAAAGAAAAGCGAGACCCTTTCTTGATGGAGGAGGTGGCACCTCCACCCCTCCTCTAACCACCTTCATCTTTGCCTGCAGCACTATCCTCTCCAGCATGGGTTGGATTTAATACATTTATTTAGCGGTGAGGTCTCCAAGGCAGAGCTCACGTCCTTTTTTTTTTGCATCTCAAACAGTTTTGAGCAGTCAGTGTTTAACAAATTAATAATAAAATGATGGCGCCTTGAAAAATAGGCTCTCTCGTCCTCCGAAAAGGGGCCACGTCTCCCAATTACTCCGAAGGGCACCGCTTTAGACCTTGCCGAGCGAACGGTATTTAGCCGCAGCCACCTTTTAATGGGAGCGATGTGATCCTGCAACGGCTGCAGTCAAGTGTATCACATCTTGAGATATCCCCGCGCCGCACAGCCAGAGGGCAGGAAGGAGGGAGGGATGGAAGAAACGTGCTGTTAGCTTAGGTATTTTTAAGCAGCCATCCCCCATCCGAGGTCCGATATCCTATCCCGAGCTGCCAGTCCCGCTCAGCGTCTCTTGGTCATGAGAAGCATTCACGAGGTTGGCGGCGGAGGCTGGCAAATATTTGCCAAGGGTTCTCCCAAATCTCCAAATTTGCAAATTTGTTTGCTGATCGCGGTCCTCACGCTAATTTGCAAACGGAGAGCAAAGAATAAGAGGGCTGTACCGCATAGGGAAAGGCGAGCGAGGAGGATCCTATACCAACAACTCCACCAGCCCTAACGAGGGCTCGGTAATTAATGCCTGGAGCATGGGGGGGGTGTCTAACGCCCTGCTCCTGATGCTGATAGCGGCCGAGGGGAGCGATGTCTCAGCAGTGGCAGCACAGGGGAATGGAAGGATGCTGCTGGGGATGGCAGTAGTGGCGTGTGAGCAGCACCACCACGTAATCCCGGCTGCCATCTCCCCAATCCCAGCTCCCTGCTGCCAAGGGGCGGTGGGAAAGCCTCCTCTCCCCTTCTCCGCTCCCCCCCAAAGCGGTTCCCACCAGAGTCACTCCCCCCGGCTTCTCCTCTGATCTTGGCACCTTCCCAAGCTCCAGCCCGGGCCGAGCACGCTGCTAATTAGCTGCGCTAATTAATCACAGTTTCCGTTGTTTATCCTTTTGTTCTCGCACAGACGCCCACGCTGCCCGGCATGGTAAGCTGCCGCGGCGTTCACGAAGCGCCAGCACGGCTGCAAAGCGGAGCTGACCCCGGGGGAATTAAAAGAAGCTTGTTTCTTTGAATGGACTTCACTCCCTTTCCTGCATCTTCAATTAGAGACCAAGAAGGTGCAGGATAGCAGTGCACGTCCAGCACGGAGACGTGAGCTGTGATGCTGAGGCAGAGCACAAAATAGGGAAGGTAGATGGAGGACTGCTAGAATAGTTTAGAGAGAGATTATTTTGTTTCCAAGATTTAACTGCAGCTGATGCTGACAGGAGTAAACTACAATAAAAAAATTAGTTACTCAGCAATAAGGAAATGTTGTAAAGTGCAGGTCCATCCTTTGCACAAACATGGTTTATAACATTGTAAATCATCTTGTAAGGTAAGTGAAGAGGGGAGAGCTGAGCAAACAACTCTTTCAGAGTCTCTGATAAATGCTTATAGCCCAACAGTATGGAACTGTGAGATTGAACAATTCAGGAAATCAGAAGCTTCCAATGAAACCTTCAGGGTAGAGGACATTGTGTGCTGTTTAAAAAAAAAAAAAAAAAAAAAAAGAAGACACCAAGGGGAGAGAAAAGAACTGTTAGTCCAAGGGAGCCTGTGTTGTTAAATACAGAGAAATCCAAGTCTGGAGTCCAACAGAGGCCAAGGTTTCCGGGCTTTGACACAGCTGACAAGCTGAAGCACAATGAGAAAATACGCGCACAGAAATAGCCAGGCAGGATAAAGGATTTACTGCCTCTTTCACAGAAAAGAAAAGAATAAGCTTAAACACTCCATTTAGAAGCGGAGGGAAAAAAAAAATATTAAAAGAAAAAAAAGACAGATCTGCAGGAAGAATATTTGAGCAGGATTAGCGGGAGGTGAAGAAAAACCAAATCCTGCCTGTCCTGGGGGCAGGAGGGGATGGGGCAGCAGCGGGGCAGCAGCATCCCCGGAGAGCTTCTCACCGGGCCTCCCCTAATCCCCAGCAGCATCTTGCAGCGAGAAGACATACAGCATGCCAGGTGTCACCTCGGAGCCACCCTGTCTGTCCCCTCCTGCCCTGCCTTGGGTCTGATGGGCATGAGCAGAGCCCAGCTCTGCGTCAGAGCATCCTGGCATAGCCCGAATCCCGGTACAGCCCCTATCCCGGCACATCCCGCTGTCACACCAACATCTGCATGCTCTCCTTCCTGGAGCACTTCTCCTGGACTTGTCCTGGCAGCGAGATGGCCCTCCTTGACTCAAATCCCTCTCCAGGGTCCACCACTCCTGTGCTGCCCACCCCAGCTAATGAGGTTGGGGCTCCCTGGCTTTCAGACAGGCTTTTCCATGATGGGAAGGCTCCAGGCTCTTGGCTGCCCTCCGTGTTGTGAGGAAGTCATCTCAGACCGCCTGCGTGGGGCCACGGCTGGGGAGGGCTGATGGAAGGAGAGCCGGGGCTGGCGGGGGTGTTGGGGAACGGTTCCCTCCCACTGTCTCTCCAGGTTTGTCCTCGTTGCAGAGGGAAGTTTGGAGTTCTCTGAAAGTTTCCTCCAACTTGTGATGAAAGAGAAACTCTTTGGAGAACAGACAGGAACCCAGTTTCCCTGATGAAAGCATTGCAGTGGGATTTGGGTTCAGTTTTCTTTTTTTTTTTCTTTTGAGTAGCACCAGCCAGAACAGAGCATTGCAACCAGCCAGGCGGAAGGTCTTACCCTTTCCATGGCAGAAGACCAAGTCTCCCAGCTGGAGACCGGGACAGAACCTACCCCTGGTCCTGCTGAGACGCGAGTTAAAAGCCAAAGCCATCATTTCTGGGCTGAAACAGAGCGAGATTCACAAACCCCCTCCCTCCTCCAGCCTGGAAGGGCTCATGCCAAAGCAGCTCAGACCCTATTTCTGAAACTCCCGGGTGGCTGAGAGCTGCTGGTGGGTCATTCCCCCTTTGGGAACGGGGATTGATCATGCCTAAAGCGTGCCGGACAGCTACGGACAAGCCTGGCCTTCAACATCTCCAGCAAAGCCAATCCTACAACCTCCCTCGGCAGCTTACGCGCTGCTTAATTGCCCTGATAGTCACGCATTGAGAGTTTTTTTTGTAAAAAGCAGCTGATTTCTCAGCAGCAACAAATACTTGGGAAAGCTTTCTCTCTGGCAAACTCTCTCTATTGTTCATCTCTTTCACATAAAACGTTCCTAATGAAGAGGGAAAGAAGAATCTTGGCTTCTTTCAAAACAATCTGAAATATTATATTAAAAACATGCACTGAGTGTTGACATATTTAGCGCATTGCTTTATAAAGCAAATTGCCCGAGCTCATTCAGAGCTTGACACCATTAAGACAGCACAGAACTACGCGACTGGGAGGATACCACTGCAAGAAGTCCTGCTTTGGGGAGGTACGGAGCACCCTGGAGCCACCAGACGGCCCTAACTCCAGCTTTGGTGGGAGCTGAAGGCCACCAGCATCACCCAGCCCCTGAAGAGAGGGATGTACAAGCACCACTCAATATGCTCATGTGAGGAGCGCAGCAGGTTCCAGACCTGGGAATGCTCCCTTGCCTAAAGCCCCACCTCTTCATCTCGGCACCTCCAAATGTCTGAGGCTGGGAGGATATGGGACGTACCACGCCAGGCTCTCCCGGCGATGGGGCACCCGTGCTGCAAGGAGCAAACCTCAGCGTTCCCCTCGTCACACCAAGCCTTGGAAACAGGCAGAAAATCTCAGTTCAGTACATTTTGAGTGGGAGACGTGGGTTTCTTCCCATTCAAAAAGAGAGAGAAGGAGACAACCCGCCCTCAGTGACCGTGTGAACAACCGAGAGCCAGAACCACCAAAACCCTACAATTTCTGCAAAACCTTCGAGCAAAATCCTGTTCAGCAATCCAACCTCCGGAGCTCCCCGCTGCAAGGGCGAGGGTCGAACCCCAGATCAGGCGGCCGCTTGCGGAGCCCGGCTGGGTTTCTTTCCCTGCCTGGCATAGGCAGGGTCCCTACGGAGCATCCCTTCTCTCCCCGGGCATCTTTGAAGTGCGCCGGGCTCCGCTGCGACAGGATTTTCCAGACGTTGAACTGATGCTCAGAAAACAAACAGACATCAAAAAAGCCTTCATTGCAAGGCTGGTTCGTGTCTAAGAGCAGCCCAGGGGCCAGGATAAGATAGGCAATGGTACCCAACCAGCCTCTCGCTGGAGGCCGGTGTGAGGTACGGCTCTCCATGGACTCGTGGTCCCCGCCAGCTCTACATTTGTTTTGCCAGGGTGGGGGAAATCAGCCAGTTTTCTGCCACACTGGCTCTCCTCCAGGGACCAAATGTTTGGATGCTGACAAAGCCACGGCCCCCTGTCCTGCTGCCAGGCTGCCCAGCCCTTTGGGTGCCTCCAGAGATGCTGCTGGCCCTTGGCAGGGACATCCCGAGGGTGACCAGTATGCTCCCTCTGGGGAAAGGAGGAGAGGGAACCGCCAAAGGCTGCTGTGAAAATGTCAGCACTGAGAACTTGGGAGGATTTTCTTTACCATGTTCCCTTCTGGATAACCTGCCGCGCTGTTAATTAACCAGTCGTGGGAAGTCACGTTTCAGGTGGGCACCCTTTGCGATGGAGAGGCAGACGCTCCTCTGGCATGGCCCAGTCTGCTCCTGCCAAAGCCCTCAGATTTCACACACAAAAGATTTCAGTCTTTTTAGGCTCAAACTGAGGTTCAGGTAGGAAATATCCGGCATCCGTCACTCACCAACCCCCTGATGCTTGTGAGAGTGGTGGTCCAGGGGGGAAACCCATCTTCCCCTTCAAGCAGGAGACCGACACCTGATGGGGTCTCAGCACAGGGCAGGGAACGCTGTGACTGGAGTGGTCACAGAGCACATTTAGGTGCATTTATCTGTGACCTAACTCCATCTGCAGGGTGGGTTGCTGACACAAGGTCCTGGTACACAAGGACAGGTTCGCAGGGACCAAAAGCATCGCACAGACAACTGCTGCCCCGTGCCAGGATGCTCCTGAAGCCGCCCACGTAAGGCACCGACCCTCAGAAGCCCCGGTGTGCTCTCTGACCTTCTTTGACTCAGGACTTCAGGCCCTCTGAGAAGGTCCAGCAACGCCTCATCGCTTTCACCCTCTCCAGACCCCCTCGAGTTTATCAGAACCAGCTCCCCGCGGTGAGATACACTGAGCATCACAACCGATCAGAGGGACCCCGGGGCTCCTCCTCATTTATATTCCCCTCCAGCCACAGCCTTCAGCATGGCTGAGGTAGTCAAGGCAAGACAAGGCCTACAGAGAACGCCTAAAGATTATTTCTCTCAGATTCCAATTTATTTTCCCATCATTAACGCTTTTGAAGGCCCAACACGTCCTTGCGAACTGAAAGAGCATGTTAAATGAGCGGGTGGTGGAGCTGCAAAGCCGAGACGAGCGCACGCCTGGGCAGAGAGGTAGGTCCGTGGCCAACCCAGGGGATGACGTGCCACCAGCAGGCACCCTGCCAGCGTCACGGCCAAGGGAAGGGCTTTGGCGCCCGTGAGCATCACCCTTGCTCAGCAGAAGCTGCAACATGAGGTAGTTATCCCCCGCAGAGAGGTCCCTCACCCCTATGAGCCTCTTCCCACAGCCCTGGAAAAGTGGAGAGCATCATCCCGGAAAGCAGAGGTACCGCGCGGAGCATCGCGCAGCGGCGGGGAGAAGGCAAAACCGGGGGGAAGAGCAGCTGTAAAGGCTGGCATGAAGGATGAGAGGAGCTGGAGTTCTTTCGTAATTTAGAGAAAATTGCTTTCACCA
Source organism: Charadrius vociferus (assembly GCF_000708025.1). NCBI lineage: Eukaryota > Metazoa > Chordata > Aves > Charadriiformes > Charadriidae > Charadrius > Charadrius vociferus. Next base: position 355,793 of record NW_009648717.1, on the reverse strand, counting down.
ACTATCTGCAGTGGGGGGAAAAGGGAGGGGGGGGGAAGCGGAGAGCGCATCTGAGCGCCGCACACATGGCGGGTGTGTTTTAAAATGCAAGAATCAACTGAGAGGGAAAAAAAAAAAAAAGAAAAACGCAAAAGAAAAATGCCTTTTAAAAAAAATTATTTGATGCGGTAGGTACTGAGAGGATAAAATATTTATAACTCAGGGAGGGGACAGACCTTGGAGGCAGCCCGACAGCCCAGGGATGGGAGAGGAGGGACCCACGGCTGGTCCCCTGCCCCCTGAGCATGGGAAATCCTCCTTGGGAAGCTCTGACAACGCGGCAGCTGAGCTCTGCCCGGCTCGACAGAAATGGGGTTTCCCTCAATTAAAACACCGTTCGCCCTCGGCTTCGGCTGCCCGCGCAGGAGGGACGGTGACAGGCGAGAGACGCTGCAGCGCCGGCGTCAGGGTCGGGTCTCGGTGAGCTCAAACACCCTCGGGAACACGCTGCCCTCAGACGAAATATGGAGCCACCTTAATATTTGCATCGATGGACCTGCGGGCTGACTCAAAACCCAGTAAGCACCCCAGCACCTACCAGTTAAAGCCTTTCCAGGCCCAGATTGAGACTGGGAAGCAATGGCTTTGTTTGGCCATGGATGAGAAGCTCCTTCAAGCTGAAAGAAATACTTCTGATCTCCTTCCCGGACGATCCATCTCCCTTCACCATGATTTTTCCCCTCTAACCCGCTGGAATGAGGAAGGATCCCAGGCCATAAGCACATCTTCTCTAATTACCAAGGCGACTGCTGCTGGCACCACTCAGACATCCAATTTATCAGGCAGATGCCCCTTTTGCTTTCCGGCCACGCATCTTCCCCTCGTCTTTATCTGCTCTGGGGACAGGTGTGGGAAGCGGAGAAGTGGCATCCGCGGCTGCTGGTGACAGAACCCCTTTTCAAAGGATGCTGTTCCGCTGTTATTACCAACTCTCGCCAAGTGGAATTGAGACATGAAGTAGATTTGTGCCCAAGATAATGGCGTTTATTAGACAAGCTATTGAGGAGAAAACAAAAGCTAACAGTGGAGAGCCACTAAGAGCGACGCTTAAAGAGAATCCATCAAGAATACAAAGAGGAGCAGCGTTAATAGTTGGTGCTTCCCATCAATGATTAGAAACCTTGAGCAGTCAGTCCCTTAACGATGCTGGGAGAGGGCAGGTTAGTGTCACCCAGCGAGAGGTGACAAAGAGCGCAAAGGTGTTTGCACCTTCAGACAGAGCAGCATCTGACCCTTTCCCGCGCAGTCAGATCCGGCTGAGCATCTCTGCCCCCAGCTCACCCACAAGCCTTCTCCTCACCTCTATGAGCACCATACGATACCTACGCCATACGCTCTTACTACGCACAAGGATGCCACCACTCTCCAGAGCCAGAACCCTGGCCCCTGTCACTGCTCACCGCCCACGGCAGGATGGGGCAGGAAGGGGAATTTAGTCTCCTCACCCCCTGGGAGTGACCAGGGCACTTCCAGAATTGCCTTCCCAAGGGGAATGCCTTGAAAATCGTAGATCCATCTAGATTTTCCTATTGGATAACTACCCCTTCTCACCAAAGGAGACCTGCTCCTGAAAAATCTTCCAAGGAAAATGCATTTTTTTTGATGGGAAAAAATGTCTTCCAGGGGATCTTTCACACCCCGACTTTTTCATCCCAAGCCTCCTCTTCTTCTCTGGGAGGATGCTCGAGGGCCAGGCTGGGGCAAGAGCCAGCGGCGCAGGGTGGCGCGGAGGATGGCGAGCCCAGGCGGGAGCACGAGGGCATCCCCGCAGCTCCCGAGAAATTTATTGCTTCTGACACGTTGTCAAAGTGAGACACGCCTCATTAGTCAGAGCCGAAGCAAACGAGAGGGCTCCTTAGCCAATTAAAAATAAATAAATAAATAAATAAATAAACAAAATCGGGGATGCTCCGTGGGGCTCACCGCTTCCTCTTCAGCCCTGGCGGTGAGTGGGAAACCAGGGCAAGATGTAACACAGACCCAAGCCACCGCTTCTCCCCTTCGCCAAATGGTGAAATCCCTCTTTCCAGCAAGCGGCAGCGGCTGGGGGCG
>NW_009648717.1:348149-353686 GCF_000708025.1 Charadrius vociferus | reverse complement strand
AGCCCGGCTGGATCCAGCACAGCCGGCTGGAAAAACACGGAGCTCAAGGAGCCACACCTGACACTTGGAGAGTTTGAAAATGAGAGGTTTCATTTCACAGCTCCTGGAGCGTTTTGTTTCCCAACTCTTGAAACAGAGCTCATTGACTCTCCGAGTGGTGTTCTCTGCTAAAAAAAAAAAAAAAAATAATCTATTTTTAAAAGCTTTTCTTTTTTAAATGACGTGGTTTTCCTTTGTGGGTTAAGCTGAGCTGGCACATGCCTTTTTTTGTTGTTGTTGTTGGTTTTTCTTTGTTGTGTTTTTTTCTTTTTTTTTTTCCTCCAAGATTTATCAGCCTTTGGTGCAGAGGGCTGGGCAGCGATGCCGACCCTGGTCTCCTGCATCCCAGTATCGTTGGCGAGTCCCTGGCCCTCAGCAACCTGGGGAGAGCCCAGCCCAGCCCCCCACAGCATGCGGCGGGATGCTCGGTAAGGGATGCTCGGTAAGGGATGCCCGGTAAGGGATGCTCAGTGAGAGTACCCAGGGAGGCACGGGCTGTGCTCCCCAGCTGCACGGCAAAGCCTCCCTATGCTTGTGGGAGAGGAAAGGCGAACATAGCCAAAACAGGATTTAAGAGGCAGAGGGACCATTTTGATGCCAGGGGGCACCTGCAGGCAGAGCATCGGCTCCCCCATCACAAGCCAGCTCCAAATTTTGCAAGAGCAGAGGCAGCAGCGAACACCCCAGCTCGCTGCTTTCCAAACAGGCACGGCAGGAACCCGGGAGGGGAAGACGGAGCCGTGGACGTTGGATGGATCGGTCAGATGGGTCCAGCACCACCAGACGAGCCCTCTGTCCCTGCCACAGGGGACCAGACTGCCACAGCAGAAAACAGGTTTACAAGCAACACCAACAACCGGCAGAGAAGACACCTCTCTCCTCCACCCACAGGAGCATCCAGCAAGGGACGGGAGAGGCTGCAAGCCCGAAAGATGCCATCACCCAGGAGCCAGAGCCGGGGAACACCGGCTGTGGTGACAAGGCACGTCCCCACGGCACAGGGGTGCTCACTCTGCCCTCCTCTCCCCTCCCTGCCCCTGCCCCTGGCCCAGCATCAGCACCGGGCACCAGCCCAGCCCAGCAGCATTTTCCTAAATTAAACAATAAACAAGGAGCTGTTGCAGATTTCCCTTACGCTGCAGTTCCTTATTAATCCCCACAGTAAACACAAAGGAAAGGGAAAAAAAAACCAACAACCAAAACCAAAAAACAATTAACCTAAGAGGGATGCTCTCTGCTTAAAGGTACAAATGGATGCTAAAAGCAGACAAAGGAGCCGGAGCAAATGCATGGCAGAAGGCGTCGTGGGCCCTGGGAAGGGAGGGAAGAGCAGCACGGCGTACCAGCCGTGCCCGGGAGCATCTAAGACGCAGGAGCCTCCATCACCGGCACGGGAAGGGACCCCGCGGGGGCCCAGGCTGCACAGTCCTACCCCTCTTGCAGGGTCTGTCACCCCACCAAGGGCTTCCCAGGGAGAGGTGGGACACCCCCTCACCACCCCTATATACCCCCCCGCAGCCTGAACTGCCCCTCTCCTCCCAGCGGGTCCCTGAGGCAGGGAGGGTTGGTGGCTCCCGCTCTGGAAGTGGGGTCCGGGGGAACAGTCGGGCAGCAAAAACGCAATTCCTCGCCTGGAAAAGGAGCAGGACACGGGAACGAACACCCCCTAATCCTCCCCGTGCCCGGCGACTACTGCTGCGCGATGCTGGTTTAATGAGAAATGGCCATTCAAAGCTTAACGGCTCTCGCTGGCGGGTCCCCCCCTCTCCCCTCCCACTTCCCATACAGTGCACCCAGCTAATTAATTACAGAGCACAATCCAATCAGTCAGGCCATCCTATTGCACTTGAAGGCATTTAAGAGATAATGCCATGAAACTCCAGATGGACCGCCCTGACCCCAGCTGCTGACACCACCGGGGTACTCGGAAGCTGCCACCGCTCCGGCCGACGTCCCACATGCAAACACAGCGGGAAAAACCCTTCAGATGCTTCCAGTGTCCCCTGTGCGCCAGGTTTCTGAGCCCCTCCTGACCTCCTCTGCTCGCGCCTTGCCTTGGGACAGCTCGCGGAGCACACGCCAGCCTGGCCCGACGCAAGCAAAGGTGAGGGAGATGCCGCCTGCCCCACTTCTGCCCTCTCCGGGTTTGCTCTCAGCGTGGCAGGAGGAGAGGTTTGAAGGCCAGATGCCAACCCCTCTTCACCCCGCCGCTGCCGGCACATGTCCCGCATACGGTCAGCCGCGGCGGAGGCTGCCTCGAGGGGTCGAGCGCCACTGATGCTGATGCGCCGGGGCAGCCTGATCCCTTCCCACCTCTCCATTGCTCCCCCGAGTACCGAGGGATGACGGCCGCGGCTCAGCAGCAGAGCTCAGCCACGCTGGAGGTGGGCTTTGATGGCAAGCGGAGGTAGGAGAGCAGCTAAAGCGGTTGGATGCTGGACCAAAGGGGTTGGTTACCCCTTCGTGGTTATTACTGCTGGCATTGACCTGCTGATCTCCATACGGGATGCGCGCAGCGGTTGGAGGATGGTTTAAATCTCCCCTCTCGCCCAAGGCTAAAAGTGTGAGAGTTCAAGTGGTGAGGAGGGAGAAGTTTAACAGAGATGGAGGCTCGTGCAAGCTCAGCCCGTCTGCTCCTAAATCAGCCACAGTCCCTCCCACCGACCCTGGCAAGGGGTTCATTTAGGGGGTGCCCTCGGTACCTCAGAAGGCCTTTTTTTTTTTTTAATTAATCACACCCGTCTGAGGCCAAATCCTGACCACGTCCCGCTAGTTCCCAAGCCGCTGGCTGTGATGGTATTAAAGAGAACGACCTGCGGCGCCCGATCCTGAGCGTCCCCGCAAAGACTCGCTGCGGCTGCCTCGCTCCGTGCCAGCTGCACTCCCAACCACCCCACGCTCGACGGTGAGAGCGGCTGATGCTGTGATTTACTCGGTTAATTTTGCCTACCCAGGGTGAGGATAAGCTCTTGGATTTGCAAACATTTTGAGAATTGTGGGTTTAATGACTTCTTTTCTTTTTTTTTCTCTCCCCCTTTATTGTGAGCGCATGCGTCGAAAGCTCTTATGCCTTGATCCAAAGCCCAAAGTCAAGGCGGGGGATATGCATCAATCCCAAATATGCTGCTGTCACAGGTGGCATCAAAACCTCGTTGGATTTTCCTCTCGCTTGGCCCAGCCCATCTCACGGCAGCTTGACCTCCAAGGAGAAGAAGTGAAGAAAAGTCTCTTCCCCTCCGTCACACCTCTGAAATGCCTTTGGCAGAGATTCGGGCACAGCTAGCTACGGCAAGGGACAGAAAGCCTCTTCTCAGACCTGTTCCTTGGCCAAGCTACCCCCAGCCAGATACGCAACCACCCCGCATCGGGACCGGCACCAGGCAGGCCGTGGTGAGCAGCAGCAGGAGCATCGAGGAGGTTGGCACCCAACCAACGCCCTGCAAGTTTCGCTGCTGCAAAGGAGGGATGCAGGGCTGGAGCAGGGCTGGGAGCAAGCGACGGCGTTCACACCGAGCGCAAACGGAAACGGGACGGTGCTGAGGTGACCTCGAACAACGGGGTCTTCCTGTCTGCGCATCTACAAAACTCACTGTCTTCCAAGGATGTTTACTAAACGTCTCCTTACAGTGTCAGCCAGAGGCACCAGTGATAAGCAAGAGGAGCCAGAACTGAGGGTGGTCAGTACAGAGGAGACAGGACCACCCAGACCTCTAACGCCAGCTGCTGTTACGTGCTGGTGGGAACTGCACGAGGGATGACTTCTTCCACCCAGCTCCAAAATGAAGTACTGCTTTGTCCTTATCTTGGACCCTAAACCAAGGAACAAATCTACAATAACCTCACAACACCATAGCCTCAGCCAGAACAGCAGCATCCTCCTATTCATATCCCCTCCAACGAGTCGACAGAGACGGGGGCACACATTTCTTTGAAACATCTGTCCCACACCACCCCTGGGAAGGCGAAGGACAGAGAAGAGCTCAGCACATCTGGATGGACAACAAAATGAAATACAATGTCCTTCTTCCTCCCACCGGCGTGTCCCAGACCAACACGTTACAGGGTCTGGCCGCAGAGGGGCCTCATTTCGCGGTAGCCGTACGGCCAGGGTGGCATGCCACAGCTGGAGGACCGTATGGAGGAGCTTCTGCTCCCTGATCTGAATCCAGCTCCAGGAGCCAACGACCACGGCACAGGCGGGACGGGAGACGAGGAGACAGATGCTCCATGCATCCCAGCACTGGAGCCCTGGCAGGGCGGACACAGCCCCCGTGGGCGCCGAGCTCTCCTGCTGCAGCCTTTTGGGGTGGGAAGAGGCTTTTCCCCGTGAAGTCGGAGAACCGAAACTCTTGAAACGCTTATCTCGAGAGCTCCTGTAAAGCATTTCAGGGATTTTGGCAGGAGGAGGGAAGAGAAGCTGTTCGATAAACCCTGAGGCCATCCCACCTTACGTGCCCAGAAGACAGCTCCGGAGTGCCCTGGTTCTGGAGGTAATTCCCTCCTTCTCAGCTCCCCGGCTACCCCATAAAACAGGGCACGACTCCGGCTGGCCCCACAAGGACTCCCTCAGGAACCGACTGAAAAGCTCAGCAGAAACGAAGCGATGCTGGAAAAGCATCAGCCTCCTCGGAGGACGGCATCGGCTTGAGGTTGTGCCACCAGCCCCAGAGCACCCGCTCTGCACCGAGCCCCCGAAGCAACGCACCGGAGAAAGCTCTTAGCCTTCAGCATCCATCTTCCCTCTGCCACAGCTGTAGCACCAGGATCACTGCCGGAGCCCGCACCGTCCCATTTTCTCTACCCTGACATGAACCCTTCCTCGGAGCCGCCAATTAAACCACTGAACTGTTCTCAGCTCAGCCTCCCATGCATGAAAACGTCCTGTTATTTCGCACCTGCCAAGAGCTGTGTCCCAGCAGATTTATCTTGAACTGACACTTGAGGATAATTAAACCCTTCTCTCTCTCCTCTGTTAGCAGCGCAGCAGATAAAAGGAGAGCCCTGGGGCCCTCCGGTCGCTGTTGCGGTGGGTTTCTCCTGTACAAGTCGAGGAACGTGAGACGAGACTCAGTTTCTCAACAGCGACACAGACGGGGTGGGCAGGGGGACAGCTTCGCAATTTGCCCTAATTTGGCAGAGGAGCTGAGCAAGATGTAAGTCACATGCAGGCAGCTTCCCCAGCGAGGCAGATCCTCTGGTGAGCGAAGCGCTGGAAATCAAACGTCTGGGATCGAATCGAACCCACCATCGTTGCTAAACTCGGGGTATCATCTGTCCTTGAGCCGTTGGTCCCCGGAGGTCCAACCATGATGGTCCAGGCACCCTTCTCATCTCCTCTAGCTCTCACCCAAGCTGCCCAAGGTGGGGATTGGGGACCAGCTCCGCACCGCTACCGGCAGCCCTGGGTGCTGGTTGCCCCATGGAGTCAGCCCAAAGTTGGCCGTTTTCGGGGAGCGGGTGGCAAGGTGGGCAAGCAGCCGGCTTGCCGGCAGCAGGCA
>NW_009648717.1:333422-347258 GCF_000708025.1 Charadrius vociferus | reverse complement strand
GCTGCAAAGGCAGCAAAGCTGCCTTTGCAGCCATCGGTGCGTCGAGCTGTCGGGGCTCAGCCATGTCCCCAGTGCACGCACTCATCCAGAAAACCCACGGCTACGCGGGCGTTGAGGCTGCTCCGTCGCGAGTTTGCAGGATGATGGAATTGCAAGTCGTTCGGTTTCCCAGATCGAATCTTCTCCCCTCCATCCCGCGCCGCCCCCGGCCGGGTTTGCCTCCCTCCTTCCCAGGGAGGAAGGGAAGAGGAGCCACCAAAGGGGTCAGCACGCCGGGGACAGGCAAGGAGCTCCCTTCCACAAGCCACGCTGCAAACCTGCTGCCCTGCCACGCTCTCGCTTCAGTTATCATCATATATTTTCCCTTTTCCCCTGCTAATATCCTCCTCATCCTTATCCAAGCGGGAGCCGAGGCTCGCAGGTCCGTGGCTTTTCATCGAAACTGGAATTCTCTTAACACGGTCACGTTAATCTCTCGTTTGTGTTGGTGGAATGAAACGATGTGTTTGTTCGGTGAGGTTTTACGGCGCATCCCAGGCGGTGCAGCCCGGGGTGTGATAGTGGCCCTGCAGCAGCCCAGCGGTGCTCAGCGCTGCACATCCACCGGGAAGGAATCCCGGTGCTCCCTGCCCCGAGGACCCTACAGCCGCCGCAGCGAGGGCAGGCAGATGTGGGGGCAGGAGCAGGCAGAGGTGCAGGCAGACAGGCAGGCAGCTCATTCCGGGGCAGCCGGGGAGGGAGCTGGGTACCGCTGCTCAGCCCCGGCCCTGCGGCAGGAGCGCAGGGAGCATCCCTCCTTACCTTAACGCCGCGGTACCGATGCTCACTGCTTTGGCACTCGGCGTTTTTCATCAGTGAACACCATCTGTACCAGAACCGGGTATTGTTCTGACCTTTGAGGCTCCATCCAGTGGTCGCTTCCATCAGATGCTTCTGTGCCTTACTACGATCCCAGGCACGGCGCCAGGCTCCGAAGGCGCTGAAGGCAGGGAACGCCTCTCCTCCGGTTCCAGGGAGGAGGCACAGGGTCCAAAAAACCTGCCCAGGTGCCAGGGTTGGGTCTAGAATTATTCCTATTCCATTAACACTAGAGAGAAATGAGATAGGAAAACCCACCTGGTAGGAGGATCGTGAAGTGATTAATGCATAATATCAGTAATGATCTTCTTATTCCAGCTCTGCTTATTATTACAAGAAGCTTTGCTCTAGTCCACCATGATGTGCGGCATAAAGCAGCTATCTCCTGAATCTGATTTCCTGTTTGGAGATGATCTCTAGCTGAGAAATTACCTGCTCTCAAAACTGATTAGAGTCCTCATCAGCAGATTCTTCACCCATCCTTTAAGCAGGCCCTACAATATACAGGGAATTCAGAATAATTTCTTGCGGGAGGTGGAATGCGGAGTCGGTGGCCCAGCCGCCTGCCGTTTCCAGAGCGGAGGGAGGCTGGCATCAGCTCTCCCTGCCCGTGGGAAAGATGCTCCCTACCCTATGAAGTTGGGGACCTCAGGGGACGCCGACGGTGCACGATGTGCCCAGCGCATCCTGGAGGGAGCCTGGAACGGGCAGGACCCCGCTGCCTCCCACTTTGGACCCCTGCAGTGGCAGGCAGCCGGCTTTCTGCTCCCTTTATGCGCCGGTCCAGCTCCATTTGGAAAGCAATGAGGTATTTTTCTTCCTCCGCTTCCCATGTCTCGCAACTCCCATGGTTAAAAACCGTCTCCTAATTTCCAGCCTACATTAGCCAGTTTAAACCCATTTGTTCTAGTGCCAGCACAGTCTTTTAGCTTAAATGGTTCCTTTCTGTACCTGGTGTTTACTTGCTTGATATATTTATGGAGAGTAATCATATCCCTGCGCTGCCTTCCCTTTGCCGGGCTAAACAAGCCAAGTGCTTTCAGTCTCGTCTTGTAAGACAGGCTCTCCGTTCCCCCCGCCATGCTAATAACCCTTCTCCCCGCCGCTTCCAGCGGGAGTTAATCTTGCTGGAAGACGGGCCACCGCGGCTTCAAACAGCATCTCCCAGTGCCCAGCACAGCTCCCAGTGTCTCCTCCACCTCCACCGATGCCACCCCCAAGCCAGTGCCCGCAGCTCCAAGCACGCTGGTGCCGCGCGTGTGCCGGCCTTCCCCATGCCAGATTGTCACCTGAGTGAGGTGACACCGGTGGGACACCTTGCCTTGTGCCTCCCGAACGCCTCCAGCCCAGCCGGCGGCCGATGGCAGAGAGGTTGGGTGCTCCTGCATACTGAGGAGGGCTGATTTCTCTCCTCTCCGCCACGCTGCGATGGTGTACGTGCGGAACTCTCCCACGGAGGGGGATATAAACTCCTGTGGCCTTAAATGAAACTCACAGAGGACGCACAGACTCATCCCACTAAACACAAGAGGGAGATGGTATCACCATGCTCTGATGGTCACTAATAACTTTACCTCTCCTGTGCTATTCTCAGCAGAGATAAACCTCCAGTGTCTGATGAGCCAGAACAGAAATATCCAATGGCTCTCCGCTCTTTTCTATTTTTGCTGCAAGCTGGTTAACCCTGAAATCCAATTACTGCTCATTATTCAGTGGAACTTGCCTCTTATCAAACGGACACATTGCGGGGCCGCCGCGCTGACTCCCAAGCGCTAATGGAGCTGCAAATTACTCCTGCCACGCTGACGGACCCATCGGTGTGAGCCCAGGGGGACCGCTCCAGCACCCACCAGTCACGCGGGGCTGCGGGACGCCAACCCCTGCATCCCTTCCCCGCTTGCCCATCGCTTCCGGGCGCGCCGATGGCACGATGGCCACGGGCTAACACAACCGCGAGTTGCCAGCACGGCACGGGCACGGCAGCGCTTGCCGCGGGCTCGGCTCGCAAGGTCGCTGCGGCACGTACTTGCCATCCAACCCAGCGCCGCGGCCACCCATGGGTGCTACGGGCCGGTCCTGCTCCCCGGTTGAGCTTGTCCGCCGGGTGCTTAGAGGAGTCGTGCGGGCTGAGCCCACGGCCAGCAGACCTTAAGCTCCGAGGGTTATCGCGCACGGTGTGAAGCGCAAGGGGCCGATCCAGGCGCGCCGTGGATTAGCCCGGGAGGCTCCATGTGCGGGAAAGGCTGGCTGCCCGCGTTAGCACGGGAAGCGGGCGCTCCGCCAAGCCCCAAAACGCCGCCTCATTCACATTCGGCGCTGAATGCGGCGCTGAATTCAGCAGGTGGGGAAAGGAGGAGGAAAAAAAAAAAAAAAAAAAAAAAAGGAAGAAAGGCTTTGCAGTTTTCTTTGCTGATTAAAGTCATGGCACAGCAAGTTTCACCTACGTTCATTAGCGAGAGGGGAGGGAGGGGGATGTCCCCAGCAGCAGCTGCTGCTGATGCTCCAACGGCACCGACGAGGCAGCCGGGCACAGACCCAACCTCCTGCCCGTGACCCTGCTCTGCACGGGCTGGATGCGGCCCCAGGGGCCCTGACCCACACGCTTTGCCCACCGGTTTCCTGTCCTCCTCTCCCTGGTGTCAACCCACCCTGCCGCGGTGGCCTCAGGGACCGTTTCTCAGGTCAGCGGCTGCTTAAAGCCCCACAATAGTCTCTCCCTCTCTTCCAGATCATTCATCAGTCCTTCTCCGAGATGGTTTAGGCTAACCCTCCTCCTTGGAGACAGGTGATGGGAATGGCAGGGGATGCTCCGGCCGAGGTGTCCCGACACGCCTGCCGCGCTTTCTGGTACCCACTGCATCCTCGCTGGGCTGCTGCTGAGCCCTGCCAAGCCCTGTCTGCCTCCCGCCTGCAATATCACACCCTCTGGTTTCTCTCCGGCTGGACCAGCGGGCAAGCTGGTGGGGATGGGGACCAGCCATGGGCACGTAGAGTCACCACAGCCTCATTAGCAGGGTGACACGGAGCCCGGCTCACTGCCAGCAGCGGGACTGGGGATGCAATGGTGCACCGCGCAATGGGGATCCACGTCTCCCTTGTCCGATTCGGCTTGCGCCGCCTGGGCACAAGTGTGTCCAAGGAGCACCGAGGACCGGCTGATGCCACCTCCGCCTGCACCAGCCTCCTATTCACTGCACTGGCCTCCCGTGCCCCTTCGGAGAGGGGCTCGTGTGAAGCACGGTCCACTCGCACCCAAGGCTTTGCGGCTCCTGGCAGGATGATGGTAGCAGGACCAGCATGATGGATGCTCGGGCGGCATCGCCCCCAAGGAGCCAAATTTTGGCACTTCTGCACAGGGTCGTCTGCAGAAGGTTGGCAAAGCAGGGGCTGGAGCCACAGCTGGGTGGTGGGGGGCATGGGGAGCGGTGACCGGAGGTCCCCCGGCTCAGCGCTGTGCCTGGGGGGCTCCGGAGACGGGCGTCCCCCGTGGCCAGGGGCAGGTAAAGCAGGCACTGGGAGCCGAGTACAACCCAGTCCTTTGCTTCCACCCCAGCTGCCTTGTCAGCTACCTTTGTCCTGATTAGAGCTCATTAATTCCCCCAGCCACCCTCCCGGTTGGTTAAAGTGATTAGTGCCTTGGCGACTGGCACCAGGGAAACCTAATGGTATTTTCCCCCTGATTGCGGGGCGGTGGGGGGGAATCAGTCCACACCTGCCCGTGGGGCACCTATGAGAGTAGAGGACCAAGAAGTGCCACCCTGGCTCCTGTGGGACCCAGCAGCTCCCCTTGGCCCGGGTCTGGTCCCCCCTCTCCACCTTGGCATGGCTTCCTCCAGCTCCTGCCGAAGGCAGAGCATCCCAGGCAACTGCCGGAGGGGGAACAGGAGAAAGAAGCCGATGAAACCCCAGTAAGTGAAAGATTAAACATAATACCAAGTAAATTAATATACAAGAAGAGAAGGCAGGTTTTAAATTAACTCATTACGCTGCCAGGCTTTCAAACCCATTTATTTACCCCATAGGTCCTGCAGCCTCATATGGAAAATGGCTTCTGCTTGACTGCTATTAAAGCTCAAACGCGGAGCGATGCTGTGGCGGCTGCTGCCGAAGGCTGTCGGGTGACACCTGAGCGTGCCCACCCATCTACGCGGGGACGAGTAATTGCACGTGCAAAACATTTGGCTGTGAGACAGCAAACAGGACGATTGAGCAGAAAAATGGGAATCCATTTCCATGCGCAATTACCTGGGGAGGGAGGAGGGGGGGCGGGCTGTGCGTAGAGCTGAGCCACCGCTCCGGGAGATGACAGGGCCAGGTCCCCCCCTGTCCCCCTCCCACCCCAAGCGCTGGATGCGCTCCTCCTCTGCGTGCCTGCCCCTTTCCTTGGGGAGCAGGGCATTGCCATCCTCCCGGGAACTGGGGGATGCTGCGCCCAGCTGGACGAACCCGGTGCTTATTACAGTGTTGGCTGTGATTACAGAGCAGGCGGCTTAACGAATGAGCTGTTCTTTGGGGCGCATTTAGTGGGAAAAGGGGCAGGGGAGGCAGCAGATAGTCTGAGCCTCTTTGTTTGGGAAGCCTTTACAATTAGGCAAGGTTTTTCTACGGGGTCGCTCTTATTCAGGAATTGCTGCTCCCAGGTCTTACTGATGAGCTGGAGCTGGTTTGTAACAGATAATAAATGAAAGAGCGGTGGGGTGGGGGGAAGCACGGACCTCATTTTCTTCCCCCTGCCTCCCCTCGAGCTGGCAAACGCAAGCCAAGCCGCGCGGCAGGATGCTCAGCCCGAGCTACGGAGAAGTACTCCGTGCCGGAGGCAGACGGTGCTTTCCCGGGGGACTCTTCGTGCCGGGGACAAGGTCTGGCGCTGGCTCAGCCAAGAAAAGCCACACAGGTCAGACCAGCAGCGAGCTGAGAGCCTCTTCTGGTCTCCATTCCTGACCGCCGGCTTTACTGCACTACAATTCCCAGCAGCCAGCAGTATTCACCTCGCAAAGCAGCATTGAGCGGGGTGCGATCGATAAAGCAGTTGGGGGGCAGCAGCACCGGGCTGGCCGGGCAGATGGAGGTGGATGCGGGCAGCGAGGAAGCACCAGGAGCTTTCACGGCAGGAGCAAGGCTGGGGGGGCACGGTCCCTTCCCAGCAGGGCGCTGGGATGTGGCGGGCAGGGCAGGACCGAAGGCAGGGTGGTGGGATTACATCTTGCACGTTCTCCCACCTCCTCCCAGATGCCATCGAGATGCTTCGCTTTGCTCTTTAGCCACCGGCATCGGTTGCTCTGCCGGCTGGCACGGAGACGAGGTGGTCCAGGAAAGGCTTCTGCTGGCCCAGCCTGGGGAAGCGGGACATGGAGGGGGCGTCTCTGTGTCCAGGCAAACCTGCATCTCCGGGGGCTCTGGGGCTGAGGACACTGTGGCCCCGGGTTTGTGTGGGAAGTGCTGGGAGGGGGCAGCCCCCCCCAAGCCCCCTCCGCACGTGCCTCTAATTAGCACACCTTCACCTCTGGGCCAGTCAGCCCTGCTTTCCCCCCATTCATAATTCAGCCTGACACAGCCCAGCAAAAATCAATTCGCTCTTATAAGGAAGTGCCAAGGCAAATTATTTCCTAAAGCCTTCGACGGGGCTCTCTTCTCTCCCAACGACTGTATCTTCGGCGTTGAGTCCTAAATTACGGATTAACCCTTCGAGCTCTTCCTGTGTGCGGGAGGGTCCAGCCCGCCGGCTGATGGATGAAGCCATCAGCAGGAGCACCTTGTCGCCTCGTTGCCCATCCCTGAGGGGATGGACACATCCAGCTGCCTACACGCGAGTCCATCCATTCGTCCTTCCCTAAATCATCCCTCTAGGAACACCTCTACAACCCTCGCCGTACCACCTTGCGGGTCTTTCCAAAGGCGAGAGAAAAAAAAGAGATGAAGGGTGTTGGGGTCTTAGGGGTAGGGGTGGCAGGGTGCTGGGGGGCACCCATGGGCTCCCCCAGCGGAGCATCGTGGTGGGGGCTGTCACACCCCCCCCCAGCAGAGCAGACGTTGGAGGAAAATAGCAGAACGCTAAAAAGCCTTAAAACCTTCTGCTCAACGGAAAGGTTTTCCCCAGCCTTGGACCGCAAGAGGTGGAAATCAGAGGGAGCCGATGAAAGAGCAAATCTAATAAAGGGAGTTTTAATCAGAGCTAAAAAAAAAAAAAAAAAAAAGAGGGGGTAGGGGGAGAATGGATCAGAGTTGTAAACTGGCTGGAAATCAGTCCCTTCCTCATCATAAACACATGATCGGAATTTAATAGTATTTGACATTTCATTAATTTAACCCAGGAGTCATGGGAATAGAGAGGGAGGAAAAAAAAAAAAAGGAAGAACATTATTAATTTTAAAGACCTCCTCCTGGAAGGGCTCACACTAGAAAAAGAAGGAAAAGGGAGAAAAAAAAAAAAAAAAAAAAGAAAAGAAGAGCGAAATGTTAGAAGAAAATTGTTTCTTTACACTTTTCCCCACTTTTCTAGCTGCGGAAGAGCTCCCCAGCTGCTAAAAACTCGGGGGCTGGGCTCCCCCCTGTGCTTTTCCCAGCCCCAAGCAGGGAAGGTGAAAAGGACCAGCCCGGTCCTGGGCGCATCGCGGGGTGGGATACAGGATTGTGCCTACAGGCGCCTGGGTACGAACCAGCAAAAGCCACACGCCGTTAGTCACTGGTGCCCAGGGGCTTCAGGAGGTGCCCAGAAGCGTCCGTCTGTCCTGCATCCTCCGGCAGATGAGGTACGGAGGACCAAAATAGCTGTCCCGGAAACCCCACGGTGTCACAGCATCCCCAGCAGCCGCGGAGAGGGGTTGGAGGCAGGGGAGGGGGATAGCATCTCCCAGCCACCGAGGAGCCGAAGGCGAAGCTGCCAAAAATAAACCGATTCAGGACACCGTCTCTATTGTGAGGGCAGATGGATGTCGCTGGGGCTGCGCTTGAAAAGGCAGATCTAAAAGGATGGAATTAAAGTGGCTTTGGAGAAAGAGAGACTTTCTGCTAAAGCCGATAGGCTGCTTTGCAGATAAGGCTTCTGCAGGTGGAGTGGCAGGTCAGCCTTCGGGTGTGATTGGGAAAGGGAAAAAGCCACCCCATCCCTCCCCAGATGCCTTCAAGCAGTGGGAAGGCGGCTTCCCTCGCTCCTCCAACATCCGCCGCCAACTTTTTAGAGAGCACTTGTGGATCTTCCCCTGGTGTTTTAGGAAACGTCAATAATCTCAGGCGATTATCTCAAAGGGGTTTTGATATTGTCATATTTCCACCCCCCCGTCCCCTTTCGGTGCGGCTGCGCATCACCACACCCGAGAAGCTGCACGGCTGCCTGCGGGGTGGCCAATTTAGCTCCATGTACTTTGACTGCTTTTTCAAGTCCCGCTATTGATTATTTTTTTTCTGCCGGGTTCAGCTTATTAAAAAATAAAAATAAAATTAAATCACAACTGGGGCAGAGCTACACCGTCGATACCTGCCTCCGGCTGGGGCTTCTGCCTCCCCTTAGCGTGGGTCCTGCCGCCCTGAGGGTCCTTTGCTTTTAGGGCTGATGGGGTGGTGGGACCCATTGATACAGGAGAGAGAATCCCCCCGGCTTCCCCAGCGATGCCCAGGGTTCGCCTGGTGCCAGCAATTACCCGGTTTCCTCGTCACGCGCCCTGTTTAACAGCTCTCACCCGATTTCGGCACAGATAATTTTAGCGCTTTAGCCCTCGCTTTATCTCTTCAACCGAGGGACTTCATTCGCTGCCAACGATACCGGCGGTTTCGAGAGCGGGGCCAGGTCACTTGCCTTCAGGCAGATGCTCAGCGCTACTCAGCCTGCTGAAAAATGGGGAAATAATAAGGAAAACAATGATTTCCACGCTGAGCCCTTCAGAAGCATCTCGCGCCAGCTCCCAACATCGCCATCTCAGTGCCGGGCTCCCTGTGCCACCGCCTTCGCCCCCCCTCCAGCTCGTCGGGTTTTACTCCTCGTGGCTACAGATGTGCGCTGGAAGGGGTAAGGAGGCACCAGAGATGCTGAAGCCGCCCCGGGATGGCTTTGGCTTTTGTTCTCTTCCAGTGCTGCTGCCTTCTGACAGAGGAGGAACACAAAGGGGATATTTATGAGCCTGACCAGCGGTGGCTTTGGCTCTGGGCTGCGTTTAAAGCACCTCCGTTGTTTCCCCAGCATTAACCGCCTCCCAGATATTTACAGCGTTTGACAGCCAGAGCCAGAGCCGGGTTAAAGCGCCCGGCGGCTCGCGTGAGCCACCTGCACCTCGGGCGAAAAAATTTGTCAGGGGACGCGGGAAGAGAGGAGAGATGAGCTCCTGGATGAAGAGGCGGACATCTCTTCACCAGAGCGGGTCCCTCTCCCCAAATCCCCATGCAGGCACAGCTAAGGAGGGACCAGGGAAGGATGCTAAGCGCTGCCCCGTGTTATACCAGTTTGTTCCCAGTTTGCTCCCCGCCCCCATTCCTCGCTTCACGAGCCGGCGCCGGGGTGGTTGGGGTTTAGCAGGTCCCCCCCGTGCCTTTGCTCTTCTTCCTCATCCCAGCCATGGGTCTGCCTCATTTTTCTTGCTCTCCCGCACTCCCTTTATCTCGTGTTTATTTTTCTGCACCGCTTTTGCATCCTATTCATCTGTCTCTCTTTCCATCTCATCTCCCCCGTCCTGAAAGGCTTGTCAGGAGAAGAAAGAGCGAGCCCGGCTTCTCCCAGCTCTATTTACCAAATAAGGCCTGGAGTCAGGTTTTATTTAAGAAAAGGAAAACGAACTGGATGCAAGTAGGCCAGAAGAAGCGCCTGCGAATAAAAAGGATGACGGCAAAGAGAAGGATGAACAAGGAGGGGGGGAAAGAGGCAGAGCATCCCCTCGGGATGCCGGACACAAGCTGGTTGCCAGAGCCCGGGTCCGGTGCTGGGGGAGCCGCCGGCCGCAGCCTGGATGGCTCTGCTCGTTAGCGGTGCCAAAAACGGCGTGAAAAACACGGGAGTGTCACGGGAGGTTGGGGAGCAAGTCAGGTGGCTAATTAGTTGGTTTAGGGCATCTTTTGTTTGACGCCAAAGCGGTGGTTTCCTTCCCCCCGCCATAGGCTATAATGTAATTAGACAGACAGCATCAGGAGCAGCAGCATCAGGCGGGGAGGGGGGAGCGGGAAGGTGGGGAGAAAAGCTGCGTAAACCTCTCCTGCCTCCCCGCCACGGTGTGGGAAACACAGCCTCGGGGGAGAGGAACCCCGCGAGCGGAGCTAAGGGATGCTCTGCCTCCTTGGATCCCGGGACACGGAACCTCGAGCCCCCCCTGGGGTCCAGTTCAGCTCAGCCCTGACCTGCAGCAAGCCTGCCCCGACCTAAATCCGGGGGAGGGGGGGAACTCTGGTTGTAAACCCTTTCCCGTCACGGGGGCTGCAAGACATCCCCCACCTTCCTCCAACCAGCCCGGCCCCCCCTCCTCCTCCTGGGGTGGAAGAGGAAGGGGCTGGGGGGGCCCTGTAGTGCCCCTATGTCACTCTTGGGGTTCCTCCGAGAGATCCAGGGTGGAAAATAAGGTCGGCTCCAACAGCTTGCCCCCCACCAGCTCCCACCAACACAGGTTTTCAGGGCCCTTTGGGCACACGGCTCGCTGGGGCTCGGGCGGGCTCCAGGCAGCCAAATCGAAAGAAACCCAAAATACATTTTTTTTTGCAGGCAACCCACCGCCTATTCTGGAAAATAACCTCTAAAGAGGGCCCTGGCCCCGTGCCCGGGGATGTTAACTTCAATTGACTCCCCTGCATTTCGCTTCAGGCCCTCTCTGAGGTTTTTTTATTTTTTTTTTTTTTTTTCCGGAGCGCCTCGTGCTGTTGAAGTGCCATTGTGAGGAAATTAAATTCACCGCCCTTAGCATAAGCGTAAAAGCCGCCCTTCCCCACAAGCCGCGCTCTTAAGCGGGTGCCCGAGCATCTTCCCCGTCACCCACCTCGCGGCACCGACGCGCGCCCCGGCGCTGACGAGGGTACCCGGCTCTCCCCCCTGGAGCTCGCTGCTCCTTCGTGCCCGTAGTCCCTTGTCACACGTCACTCGCCAGCCTTGCCACCGCACGCCAGAGGCGGCAAGAAAACAAACCCACGGCAGAAATGCCATTGTATAGAGCGCGTACATTACATATTTTAGCCTCTCCCCCCGGTGTGTCGTACATTCTCCAGCACAGCCCTGTCAATACGCTGCAACAGGAGCCTTTGTACTTCCTTTAAATTAAACCCTAATTTACCCAGATAAGCAGGGCCTGAGTGGAGAGGCTGCCAAATCCCCACGGCTTGTTGCCAGTCTCGTTCTCACTCTTATTAGCTGTTACTGGCCATGGCCGGTTAATTAACCCGTGGGGATTTCATTTGCCAGGGGGCAAAACGCAAGCCCAGGCACCTCGTAAAGGATGCTGAGGTGGGATGCAGCTCCCGGCCGGTCGGATCACATCCCCAGTGCTGGGGGGGTCTGGGATGCTCTCGGGGGGGTGGATGCTCACCCACCGGCGCTCATCTGTGCTGCAGCCCCAAAGCTTTGTGCCGAGGAGGGGGCTGCAGGACCACCCCCTGCTGCTGCCGTGGGGCCCTCGGGCCAATGCTGGCGGCAAGGGGAGCATCCTTTCGGATTTTCACCTCACCTCCTTATTGCTTTTCCCACAGCTGCATGAGCTGCCCAGGGAACCCTCTGCCCCGCTTGAAAGTTTGAAGGCATTTGGCCTTAAATCCCCTTTTTTTTGTCCTCGTTGCGACCAGATTTGGTCCGGGAGCCGGGCGTGCTCGGCAGCAAATCCACGTACAAGGAAAGCGCATCAGCTCCTAGCAGGGAAGTGAATTATTGAAGTGGAGGAAAGTTGTGACGAGGCAGTTAGGGTGGACTGCTGTATGCTCCCGGTGAATTATTTAAAGCCTGGTTTTAAGTGATTCCTGAAATAAAGATGACAGAGACCGGGGAGGGAGGAAAAACCACTGCAAAGGGGCCACCACGATGCCTCCCTGGGTGCGGGGACCAGGCTGTCCCCCTCCGCCGCAGGCTGCTGCTGCCCGGCAGGGACTGGGGCTGCGGGCTTTGCTCTGCACACCCGGGGGTTTGTAAAAATAACATCCCTCCCCCCCAAAAAAAAAACCCCAACACCCCCTGGATGTATCTTTTAATGCTGTTTTGTTCTAAGGCCAGACCTTGCGGTCTGGAAACGGCAGGGCTGGTTTAACCCCGGCCGGTACAGCTGGGCAGGAGAGCCAGGCAAAGAAAAGTCCCCGCTCCAGAGGACATCATGTGAGTTTTATTTGATTTCAACAGACCAGAAAGCAGCAGAGCTAGAAGCGGCTTGCAGCGCTGGGAGCAGGATCGGGGCGGAGGGGGTGGGGGGGAACTGGGCTGAACTGCCTTGAAGAAAGAGAAAATACTTTATTACATCTGTTTGAAGTGAGGAAGATACAGAAACAAGCAAACACCAAACTGTTTTGCTTCTGCTCGCAAATGAACGCGCCGCTGAGCCTAATGGGATTTTAGATTAAAAGATTTAACGAAAAATAACAACCACCTCCACAAATAGAGTTTTATAAGGTCAAATAACAGATGCGCGGTAGCAAAAAAAATACCGCCAGCGTTTTGCCTCCTTCTGCAGGGATGCCTCCCCCAGCCCGAGCCCCCATCTTCAGGTGCCCTCCTCTAATCCCTGCCTTTATCCTCAAGCGGTCGTGTTTCCCCGCTGAGGCCGGCTGGCGAATAATCCTCCGGGATCCTATTTCGGCTGCCTTTTCTAGGCAGGGCTTTGCAAGAAGTTTGGCGTCGGCGAGCGAGGGCCACCTTTGCGGGGCGGCAGGGCTGGGGACGGGGGGCAGAGACCTGGCCTGGGTGGCTACAGGGATGCCCCGCAGGGAAAAACGCTTCCCCAAAAGGGTTTCCCCATCGCTTTTGGGGTTTCCCAAGCGATGCAGGGCTGCAGGTGGTCAGGGCATCGTTTCTGAACACTGTGGGGAGTTCTGATACCGCCCCCCCCCCGGTGATGCCCCGTTTGTTAATAGGGACACGGCCGTCCCCTCACATGGGTTGGTCCTTTCCCCCCTGTTTCTACTGGGCAGCAGACATGAGTCTCCCACGACCCGTTTTTGGAGGTATCAGGTACTTTCAGCAGCTCCTGGCTTCAAGGGCATCGGGGGGTGGGGTGGGGTGTGTTTGCAGAGCCCTTGAAAAATTAGGCAACTTCTGCACGCCTAAATAGATGCTTAATGACAGACACTTCTGGGTGAGCGCGTTGGCAGCAGCCCAGGGTCGGGAGCGGGATGAATCAGACACCGCCACAGCGCGGTGTTGGGCTGTGCGATGGGCACCACTGCCGTCCATCTCTGCTTTACCCCCCCCCGGGGACCCCTCGCCCAGGGGAGCCATCCCCGTGGAGGGGACCATATTCGCCCCGCTCCGCCGGTGGATGCTGCAGCTGGTGGAGGACCACCAGCGTTATTGTCACCCCCGCCCCAAACCAGGGTGATAATTCGTCCTGGCCTCCGCAAGCCGTCACCTCGGACATGTTGAACACCTTTGTGGTGCTGGTACAGCCAGGCAGCATTAACCCAGCGCTGGAGCTGGCCCAGGAAGGATGGTTTTGACCATTTAACCCTGCAACAAGGGTTAAAACAAGCCAGAAATTAGGCAGATCCCCCCTCTGTGATGCCAGATACCATCCCCACCTCCCCACGACATCTCCAGTGGTGCCAGGGGAACGGACGGGCAAGGGATCAGCTCCATTGCAGTCTGTCCAGATTAATAATAGGATGCGCTTTACATCATGCTTATCCCTTTAAGCTCTTGTCTTCCGAAAGCCCCCAGGGTGCTCTCAGCCTGCTGCGCCCCGGCGTCAGCCTGGCCGACGGGTTGACCTGGTATCCATCCCCTCCCTCATCCCACCCACCCCAGCGGCGAGGATGGGCTCCCCCGGACCGCATCCATCCCTCCCACGAGGGAAGGGCGAGCATCCCTTTCTGCGGAGG
>NW_009648717.1:333010-333392 GCF_000708025.1 Charadrius vociferus | reverse complement strand
GCGCGGGGCGGCCGCCCCGCGCGGCTCGTGCCGGGGAGCGGATCCTCTCCAGCAGCCGCCCCGGACCACCGGGTGATTGGGAAGCATCATCGACCTCTCCAGCGCTCTCAGCCCCCCTTCTCCCCCGCTGATTGCAATCAACACCTCATTCATCCACCTCTGTTTACCAATTTTCCAGGAGGTATCACACTAATGAAGGGAGCCAGGCAATCAAGCAGCCTCCCAGAAGTGGGGGAAAGGAGGAGAGGGGAAGGAAGAGAGAGGCTTGCTGCCAGGAGAAAGAAGGGAATGGGCCGGGCAGGGTTGGGAGAACCAGATGGGGGGGGGTTCACGGGGTCCGCTCTACCACCCCTGCATCCCTCCCTGGAGTGGCTGGGGGGGC
>NW_009648717.1:332486-332938 GCF_000708025.1 Charadrius vociferus | reverse complement strand
GTCTAGGTTGGAAGAGACCTTTGGGATCATCGAGTCCAACCATCTACCCTACTCTACAAAGTTCTCCCCTACACCATATCCCCCAACACCACATCTAAACGGCGCTTAAACACATCCAGGGATGGTGACTCTGCCGAGGACGCTGGCCACGGCTCCGCGAGGAAGGCACACGCCGCTTTCGAGAAAGTTCAGGTCAACCTCTGGAGAGACCATCGGGGGATGTTTCCAGTTCCCCTCACCTGGTAGAGCCGTGAGATAGGTTGGATGCTTCGCTCCCCTTTTCCCTGGGAGGTTTGCAGCACGTGGCCGTGACACCCAGAATAAGGGCTGCGCTCCTCTGCCCGGAATCCTGCCCTGGCAGGGAGCCCAAACCCCGCTTGGCCGAGGGTGTCCCCGGGGTGCGTGCCCATCCAGCACAGTGGCTACGGGCAAGGGGCTGGGGGGCCCGCACG
>NW_009648717.1:321532-332328 GCF_000708025.1 Charadrius vociferus | reverse complement strand
GCTGGTTAGTGGGGAGGATGACACAGGCCTGAGACGGGCAGCCCGCCCCAGGACCACCTCTCGCTGGGGTGCCTTGCTGCCATGGGGTTCGGTGTCAAGAGGAGCTGGGAAGTTGGAGGACCGGGGTGTCTCCCCTTGCTGGCATACCAACCCTCTAGAAATAAGCGATAAAGTGTTGCCTAAAAGGATTTGCAGACCCCAACCTGCCCATAACGTGCCACCGGCAGCCTCTTGTCCCTTCTCCAAGGCTGTGCTTGGCCCCTGCGGCTGCCAGCTGACCCCTCTCCGGCCAGGTCCGGCCCCGGACTCACCGCAGATGGGGACAGGCACTCCACCACCTCCATCACTGCGGAATGGCTGCCCGTTTCCTGCCTGCTGGCTGGCTGCTGCCAGGAGCATGGGTTTAGGGATGTCCTTTGCTCCAAAGTCCTGTTTTTCCCAGCAGAAAGCCCCTCGGAGCAGGATTTCCGGCACCGGTGGTCTGGGATCCCATGGTGGGTAGCGGGTGCTGAGGGCGGCTCTGGGACCACGTGGCTGAGGACATATCCTCGGTAAGAAGCAAAGGAGAAAGGATTGGGTTACAAGTGGCAATCGGGCAACAAATAACGCGCCGGAAGACAGGCGTGATTCCAACCAGATGGAGAAACAGCAACAAACAATCCGTCTCCATCAGAGGACACCCCGTCAGCCCCTGCCGCCGCCAAGAGGGGAGCATCCTCCAGAGGAGAGGGCAGCAGAGGCTTTGCCAGCCACCCGGATGCATTTGGAGCCCACCAGGGCTTTGACACCTCCCCAGACAAGCCTGCCGGCATTCCCAGCTCCATTCCGATCCCAGGGGACTCCCCTTCTCCCCCAGGAGCAGCTTTTTTGGGGCGCTGAGAGCCTCCTGCCTTCCCTGCCCGCCTGCTAAGCCCCCAGCACAGCTGATTGATGAATGGGCTCTCGACGTGATTGATCTCTTTGACGGGATGAAACGCGGTGATTACCTGGCGCTAGTAGATTTTTTCCTAAGTGTACCTCACGCAGGCACAAGACATTTGCGCCATTATCGTTATTAACTCCATTGTTAGCGACTAATCTATGCAAAGATTTGGCCCGGGCTGTTCGAAGCGTGCGAGGCGGTGGCTGTGTTTGCACCGGAGATGGACCCTACAATGGGAAAAGGGATTTTTAAAAGCATATTAATTTTTTTTTTTTTTTTTTTTTTGCTTTTTGGAGTCTATTTATGGAGACGAGCATCCTCCCGGCATTTGTGCCCGCTGCCTTGTCACGGGGTTTGCAGGTTTGCCCCGGTGAGGACCACGGGAGCTCGCGGGTGAGATGCGGAATAGCTTTGGTGGTGAGCGGTTCCTCCAGCCCCCGGCGTCTCGGGAGTGGGGGGCTGTGCCGTAGGGGACCGAGTGGGTGGCAGGAGGGTCCCCACCTGCCCAGGCTGGGCAGAGGGGCAGTGGGGGTGCTGGCAATGGCCCCTCCGCTGCCCTTCAGCCCTGGGTGCTCAGCAGTTCTGGGGTGGTGATGGCAGAGTGCTCCAGGAGCACTGCCCTCTCCCACTAACATCCGTCGCAGGTCTCGGCTTTCCTTCAGAGAAAAAAGCCCAAACCCCTTCCTAAAGCATTTTCTCCCCCAGATACCTGCTGTTTTCCAAACCTAAATCAACCAAACTGCCCAAATACC
Source organism: Charadrius vociferus (assembly GCF_000708025.1). NCBI lineage: Eukaryota > Metazoa > Chordata > Aves > Charadriiformes > Charadriidae > Charadrius > Charadrius vociferus. The sequence continues at coordinate 330,654 of NW_009648717.1, read as the reverse complement.
TGCCATTTCCCAAACCTAAACTTCAGCCCAGAAACTTCAACCACAATAAACGAAACTCAGCAGGGCCACAACGGACCCAACACCGTGACCCTAAACCCATTACAACCTGCTTTGGCCATCCAAACCCAAACCCAGGGATGACAGAGGAGAGAAAAGACACAGCCCTTCCCCTCCGGGTCCCCAAATCAGCCTCTCTCAGGGCTGGCACAACCTTTCGCTCGAAGAACCCCGGGAAGCACAGCCGGGATTTTCTCCTTTGAAAGCAACCATCAGCTGAGACATAATCAACATCTTTCCAAAAAGGGGAAGGAAAAAAAAAAAAGAAAGCAAAAGAAAAAAAAAAAGCCTCCACAAAGGCATTGTAGCTGATGCGCAAGTCAGGGGATCATTTAGGAGACGATTTATTAGATAGCAAACAGGTAAAAGGGAGATTGGGCCAAGGCAGGGGAGGCACGACAAAATGGGAGGGATTTAACAACAAGGCAAAAATAGCCTAAAAATACGGCAAATGAGAAATAGCGTCGGTTGCCATCCCCACAAGGATGAGTTAAAATCCTGGCTGGTATAACTCAGCAGAGAGCCCGGGAAGCCAATGGAGCGGCAGTAATTTACAATAACTGCTAGTTTGGCTCAATTTAAATAGCTCAGCTTTATGAATACCAGGAATACGTGTGTGTGTGTGTGTGTGTGAGAGAGAGAAAGAGGAGAGGCGAGTTGGGAAGGTTTTATTTACACTGCAGCTTAGAAGCTGCTTAAACTGATTTTGGAAGCAGGTGAATAATTAATTGCATCTTTAAGGAATCGAGCTGTTAATAATACTCCCCACAGTGGCAGTTTATAAATGTTCCTGCCAGGGCGGAACATGGAGCATCACAGAGGGAAGGTGGCGGTGGTGGCGGGGGGAAAAGCCTGGAGGAAAGTCTTCCCCCCTCCCCTGCCTGCAAAATGAATTAAAGTTGCCATTTTTTCTCCCATCCAGCTGTTCCTGACACCTGGATGTCAAATCAATATTAGAATGACAGCACTACCGAAAAAAAAAAAAAAAAAAAAAGAGGAAATAATAAAAAAAGTCCTATTACTACATGGAAAATATTTATATTACCTCCACTCTCCAAGGTATAGCCTGTTAATTGAGCACAAAGGGTAGGATTTGCCTGGAGCTTGCAGAACCCATTAGAGAAGCGGCCGATAATGTTACGATGAAATCGGGTAAACAGGTGCTGCGAGGGGAAGGTGGTCCTGAGCGGTGTGGCGTTTAACCCCTCCTGCCCCCAGGCAGCCCAGGACCTCCTGCATCCATCCATCCATCCATCCATCCACCCATCCATCCATCCATCCATCCATCCATCCTTTCCCTGCGCATCCCGGGGGACCCCATCAGCGGGAGGTGCTTGCAGAGGAGGGGGGATGCAGGAGCGGGTTCGTGGGGATGAGAATCATCCAAGGCTTTGCTCATCGCTCTCTTTTGGGGAGGTTTTCTACCTCTTTATTCCCGCAAGGGACAAAACCATCACTCCTCACCTCTTCGGTCTCTCCAGCCGCATCCTGGGACCTGCGTGCAGGGTAAGGGGATGGCAAAGGAGGTTCGTGCTGCCCTCCCAACCTCTCCTCCTCTCCCAGCCCACCTCCAAGGTGGGAAATCAGCCCTGCCTCATTTTCCATGATTAATCAGTTTGCCGGGGAGCAGCAGGACTCCCCTCCTCGTCCGTCCATCCCCTCCGCCCCCACCTCCCCGACAGCCACGTGTGAAGCCTGACGTTAATCAGATAAATTCCTTTGCAGTCGCACCAACAATTTTTCTAAAGCGCAGTCTCCCCGGAGCTACTAATAATTACTCCAGGGCCCAGACATTAAAGCGCCACCAAAAATAAAATTAAAAAAAAAAAAAGGGTTTTAATTAAAAAATTATTTTTTCTGACAGACCCACCGATGCTAACAGAACAGCAGAGCATTCATCAGGAGGGAAAGGAGAGGGGTGGCGATGACCTGCTCGCCACCGCCTGCTGGGAAAGGGGTTCCCAATTGAGTTTTTTCCCCCAGTAAATGCCTCTGTGCTGCTGGTGAGGGGCTGTGAAGCCGGGCAAGAGCTGCATCTACTGGGAGCCAGACCCCGCTGGTGGGACACCCCCAGCCCTGTGGATGAACCCCCCCGGTGTAATCCCCTTCCCTGGATGTGCCCGTACCATCCAGCCAGGCTGGATTTGTTATCCCAGGGCTGGGAGGGGAAAGGATGGAAATAAAACACATTGCCAGCGGAAAAAAAAAAAAAATCCAGTAGCTCAAAGTGTTTGTGATGGGGGGAAAAGGAGTTAAAACAAAAAAAAATGCAGATCCAGCCCCGTTTTCTGTGGCCGAGCTCAGAGGTGCCACCCATGGTGGCCGCCCCAGCACCACCGCTCAGCACTGGGGTAGTACTGGTGCTAAAAAAGCCCACTGGGATGCTCTGGTGAGCTCTGTCGCAGCTCCCGGGGTTACAGCCCCAACTTTTTTCCCCACTAATGATAGCATCGCTTGAGCTCTCCTTCCCTCCGGCTGCCTCTCATCCAGGGGTCTCCGGCACGGGTACCTCCGCAGAACATAATGAATCTCTTCCCTTCCACTCGCCGGCACCGAGGTTTGCAGAAGAGGGTAATGAACGTCTCTATCTAACGGGTTCTGGGGGTGTTTTACACAAGGCTGACGCAGAAACACGGCCCGGCGGCGAGCCGCTAACGAGAGATGCCTTTATTGCGGGAGGATGAAAGGCAGGACGGATCGAGGCGGCACGACGCTGCGGTGGTGGGGGCCAAATTAATTGGCTGTGGGAAAATACCCAAATATATCCATGGGGGGGGAGAAACAGCAAGGTGCTCGTGTGGGATTGCGTCCAGGAAAAGGCAAACTGATGGGCTTAGGTAAAGATAAAGATGTTGAGAGCTGATTTCGCGGCTGGAACAAGGCTCTTTGCACTACTGGAAGAGAGGCACAGGCAAAAAAAGGCCCCTAAACTGCTGGAAACATCCCCTGCACCCTTCCAGAGGCATGAGGGCAGAGGAGGAACACTCCCCCCCAGCGACAAGCCCCGGCTCGGGTGGGACGCTCCTTCTCCCTGGCCCACGTTACCCGCTGATGAATTCAGCCAAGTCAATCCAGGAGATCCGGGGGATAAAAAAGGCTGAATGAATTTGAGTTGCTTAACCCAGAGAAGAGCCGCTCAAGGGCAAAACTGAGTCTGCAAATACAGAAGACGACGGCTGCAAAGCAGAGGAGAAAACCCGTTCTCTGCATCCAGCGCGGGGAGGAGAGAAAAGGTCGGGTTAGATGTTAGGAAACCCCTTTCCAGTGGTGTTGGTGGGGCTATCTAGACAGTCCAGGTCCCATCTGAGTTTATTACCCAAAGATGGGTGGTTTTTAATGCAGCTATAACCGGACAATCAGTACCCGGGGCGGGTTGGTAGGTTATGGATCATTATGCCGGGATATCCGCCTGCCTCTCCCCGAAGCATCGTGCACCCAAACTTGGCCTCCACCGGAGCGGGCATGGGAGCAAGGAGGAAGAATATTACTTTATTTCCCACCAGCTCATCAAACGGGTGAGCAAACAGCCTGCAGAGCTATTAGCCCTCACGTACAGCCAGCTGAGATTAACGGGTATTTATCTCGGGCGCTGCCCTGGGTAAGCATCCCCCTGCCCAGGCCGGGGGGACGCTGCGTTCTGGGGGAAAGGGAGTGAGGGCTGGCGGGGGGAAAAACACCTGTGGGGCTTTGGGAACCCCAATTCATTGCCTTTCCTCTTTCTTTGAGGATAATTCAATAGTTAGAGCTCTTTTGGAGACCTTGGACCCATCGCTGCCTTCCCATGCCTCACCTCTGCCTTATTTTGGTGCATTTTTCCCCTCTTCTTTAAAAACGGAAAACGGGGGGGAAAAAAAGAAAAAAAAAAGAACAACCGACACCCCAACCCTTCAATCTTTTCAGCGATGAGGGGAGAGCGTTTCTGCTCAACTGAAAAGCCTTCAAAATCAATATATAATCTCCCTGTAATAACCTCACACTTAAGGAAATTATTCCAAATCGTGCCTGTTTGGGGAGACGGTAATTTAGATCGCCTTCCCCCGGGGATTGCTCTTCCAGGAGGTGCGTGGTTCATCCCCACCGGCAGCAGGCTGGTGGAGCCCAGCAGCCCGCTTCACCCCATCAGGGGGTCCCCAAATTCACCCGGGTCTCCCCGGGCTCTGCCACCTCCGCTGGGCACAGCCGTGCCAGCGCACGGCCCGACGACCCCCTTCCTGAGAACCCCAATTTGTGCTCAAGAGTCGTTCCCAGCGGGGACGGAAGAGAAATCTCCCAGTAGAATAAATGGGGAGAAAATGGTCCTTTTTGGTAAAAATCAGAAGCCTGTCTGAAACACACCGTTGAGCAGCACCGCCAGCACCAGAAGTGGGTACCAATTAGAAAAATAAAAAAGGGAACCCGCGCTCGAGATGCCTTAAACCCGTAAGAGACAGCATGTGGATGTTTTTCCTCCCTCTTATGGCACTTAAGCCCCTCTCCTCCTCCTCCTCCTCTCAAGCACCTCCAAGCTTCTCCTCAGCATTCACCAAAGACAGGAGCCTCGTGTGACAATAAATTCAAGGCAGACGGGATCCTCCTGCATTTTCCTGCTTCCCGGGGCAGAAGGGACAGCGGGTGTTCAAGCACAGTAAGAGCTGGGTGCTTGGTAGAAGTCCAGCCTCTATTTTTAACGACTGCCGGCATCGCCGCCGGCTCCTCTCGGCAAGACGAGGTTCTTCCTCAGAGCCAGAAGATCTTCCAGCAACGCGCCGCGTTGGGGAAGCCTGCCAAGAAAAGGCAGCCGAGCATCATTAATATGTTTTGGGGACAAGAGGGTGGCTTTGACGGCATTCATGCCTGCGCCGGGCTCATCCTGCACCCCTGGCTCCTCTCGGGGAGCACCCAGCACCCCGCAGCGATGTGCTTGCAGTAAACGTCTTCCACTCGGTCGTCACTACAGAGGGCATTTCAAAGGGGCTCCAGGAGAGCTGGGGAGGGACTTTTCCCAAGGGCATGTCGTGATAGGATGAGGGGGAATGGCTTCAAACTGGAAGAGGGGAGATTTAGATAGGATATTAGGAAGATATTGTTGCCTGTGCGGGTGGTGAGCCCCTGGGGCAGGTTGCCCCGAGAAGCTGTGGCTGCCCCATCCCTGGAGGGGTTCAAGGCCAGGTTGGACGGGGCTTGGAGCAACCTGGGCTGGGGGGAGGTGTCCCTGCCCAGGGCAAGGGGTGGAACGAGATGATCTTCAAGGTCTCAGCACATTTACAGCGAGTTATCCTCTCTGCCAAGAGACGCTCGTGCTCACGTGGCGCGACGGCTCCCCGGGGAACCCCACAAGGAAGGGGTCGCCCGGCCCTCGCCGTCGGGGTACCAACACCACCGAGATGCACACCACACCCCGTGTTCAACGCAGCCCCTCGACGCTCCCAAATTCTGCTGACAGTGCAGTTTCTTACCAATTCCCACCCCTTTTTCTTTTCTTTTTTTTTTTTTTAAATACCAAGAGCATTTGGAGTAAAACCAAACTGCTGATTTCCAGCTCCAGCCCCGGCCGATTTCCAGGCATCCCTCACTTCTTAACACATTATTTTTTTTCCTGGACTTTTGTGAAATTAAATGCTGCTAATTTACTCCACGGAAAAATCTGCATCCTGCTGGTACTTCTCTGCCAGCTGTGACCTCAACCCCCAATGATTGGATTTGGGAGTAAATTAATAGACCCAGTCCATTAATGAATTGCAACTAGCTCGCGCGGTGAACTGGACCCATCTCTCCTGTTCACGAAGTGCCCACGAACCGCTCCAGAATCCTCCTCGCAGAGCACTTACTGCGTTTCAATATCAGCTGAGTGGTTTGGATGAACCAGCGCGTAGGTTATTAGCGACCCTTTAATGATCCCCTACTCGCCTCCTGTATCCGAACCCCAAAATAAAAGGGGAACGTCAAGAGCAGCGGTTGGCAGAGCAGCATCCCCGGGTGCCGAAGCTTCTATAGCCGAGGATAACGCCGAGCATCGCAGAGGCGCATTTGTAGATAGGAGCCAGCGGAAAGCGAATGCTCCAGGAAAAATCTCTAAACACCGCACATATATTTTGGGTTTATTCGCCGGGCCTACCACTGAATCTTATTTGCTGGCGTGGTGTGGTTTTTTTATTATTTTTTTTTTCTCCTTCTCCCTGGGAGAACTTAATAAATCTTTGAAATCATCAAAAAGAAATGCAGCTTCAACACTTAGAGAGCGCGGTTAAGTTACTTCCCGGCAATATAAACTAAGGCTGTAAAGTCAAACATCTCCGTGCCATAACGCGAGACGAAAATGAGGGTTTGGGAGGAGAGGGAACGGGAACGGCCTCGCCTCGGCTCTCCCATCGCTTGGGGCTAGAAAAGCCTAGAAAGCCCGTGGCTGGCTGACAGCGCGGCAATTTCGGCTCCTCTCGTTAGGGCGGTTGTCTCTGCCTGACCCCGCTGCGCGGCGAGCGCCGGCTTGATGAAGCACACCTACGCCGAGGCACGCCGAGGGGCATGGGTGCCGGTGCCTTCAATAAGGGACCAGCAGAGATGCACTGGATAACCCCCGTGGGGGTACCTGCCCACCTCCCTCCCTCTTTTTGTCTTTTAATAACATTTAACGAGTGCTTGGAGAGATGGGAGCGGTGGTCCAAGCAAACCCACCAAACCCCCTTGGGCGGTCCCCTGAGGGAAGATGCTGGTGGCACTCACCGGCTGCAGGACCAGGGATGGATGCAGGCAGGATTGCCATGGCAACACAGCAAAAAAAAGCAGCATGGCAGCAGCCCCTGAGAGGTGAAACCGGTCAGGAGAAACTTTGTTGCTGGGGAAGGCGCAGGGACGCGGGTCCTCCAGCATCAGGGAGGTGTGGAGGTACCCACAAAAACCTCTCCGCCCTGGCAGCTGGGGGTGCAGCGGGGACCCTGTGCCCGCGTCCCCGTGGTGGGGTCCCTCATCCTTCCCCGGCGCTGGGGAGCTGCGGGTAATTGCGATGCAGATTGCCGAGGCTGTGCCGTGCCCTTGATTTACTCTCTTAAGCCTCCTGCTTTCTAAATCTTGCTTTATTAGTATTACCGCACAGCAGAGCACAATTAGCGGTATATTAGCAATAAAAAAAAAAAAAAAAAAAAAAAAAAAAGGCAGTCAGAGCCAGAAATACCGAAGGTTATTGTTTTAAATCCTGCATCTGCTGGAGCGGCTGCGGGCACGTGGTCCCCCCACCATGTCCCCCAGCCCAGGCTGCTGGTGCCACCCCATCCCCGTGGACAAGGGGGGGGACCCCCAGCACCCCGCTCCCCCATAGCGCTGGGGCAGCAGTTAATCCCCCATCTCGAGAGCTTTTACTCGGTGCCGCAGCAGAGCCGACACTAATCCTGGCCACGTTTAACCATTTATATTGATTACCCTGTCAGCTCATTTGAATAATTAAAACCAGATGGAGCCCTTTTATGTGTTTAAGGGAACAGCACCGGGAGCATCCCTGGAGCTGTGCAGTTTCGGCGGAGGGGAGTGGAGGGGTGCAGGGGAAGCCGGGCGGCTTTTGCTGTCAAATCTTCCTTTTGGTGACATTTGCCACCCTGTGCGGAACCTGCCGTGTCCCCACCGCCGCCTCCGAGGATGGGGTGGTGGCGTCAGCTCGGTTCCCACCTCGGAGCCCGTCGGAGGCAGCCGACAGCATCCGTGCTCTTATTTATACAGAAATAATTGCTGTTGTACACTGATGCCGTTCCTTATACAAACAGCACTAAAAACGCCAGCCAGCCGCAAACCTGATAAACAGCAGCAAATAAATTAATCCGGTGCCAACAGCCGAATATTCCAGTGCCAACGGGTGCGTGTAAGGATGGGGATGGGGAGGTCCTAGCATCCAGCCCCACCTTGGCATCGTGACCCCCCAGCTCCTGCCTCAAATCCTCACCCCTCTGCAAGCCAGAGCAAAGTTCTCCCACCAGTATCACCCAGCAAGGCTCTGCCAGGGACCTCTGGCTTCTTACAAAGGACAGGCGACACCAGCTCAGATCTGGTTACTTGTTATTCCACCGACTTTCCAAAGCCAGTAAAATATTCCTGGCATGGCGCTGGTTATGCACTCCTGCCATCCAGCAGGGATGAGTTATCTTTCCAGAAAGCAGCATAGATTAGTATGTCAAATGAAAATGAACTATTGGCAGATTAAGATGAAAATGTGATGGCCGGTGATAGGGAGAAAAGGGGAAGAAAAAAGAAAACGAAGCTTCTCGGGAGGACAGGAGTGTTCAAAATTGAGCAATTGACCAGCGGTGGTGAAGTTGGATGGAGTTCGAACACCCTGCGCAAGGCAGGGACCGTCCCCTCCTGCCTGCGGATGGAGTGGGAGGGGACCGCACTGGGAGCCTTGGCCCATCCTGACGAGGGGACAGCCACCCTGAGAGGGGGGACATCCCGCAGCAGCCCTGACCGCCACATGGGACCTTGTTGTGCCGGCATTCTGGCTCCACACCCATCCTCGGGTGTTTGGCAAGCGGGGGGCACGTGAGTGCCGTCCTGCCCCCGGGTCGGGGACATTTCCACTCAGGGGACACTAAACCATCCTCACCTGCCACATCGAAACACATCTCCCCTCTCCCAGCACATGCCTGTAGGTCTCGGGAGAGCCGTGCCCCCTTCTCCTGCCTTTCTCCAGCCCCACCGGTGCCCCCGCTCCAGGCTCTTCGCGTCCCGCCTGCCCCTCACGGCAGCATCCAGCCCCGCTTTGCTTTCCCAGCTACCCCGCTGACCTCCGGAAATAAATACCACCAGCCGAGCTCAAAAATAGTTTTTCCGAGCAGAAACGGGTGCGCTCCAGCTCTGCGTCATAGAAACCTCACAACTCACAGGTGTTTATTGTCCGGGACGAGCAGTCCAGCCTGGTTTGTTTTACTTAGACATACTTCCAGGACCTGGAAACAGATATTTATACAATCCCGGTGTTTTGACGCGTTTCGGTGCCTGGATTTTGATGGATCGAGCCCACGAGCGGCAGGCTGGCGGGTCTCTGTTTCCTCTCCTCCCGTGCTCGGGCGCGAGCCCCAGCATCCTTTTGTGTCACCAGGATGCGG
>NW_009648717.1:305719-320899 GCF_000708025.1 Charadrius vociferus | reverse complement strand
GAGAGGTCTGTAAAGGCCTGGGGCGGAGGCCCCTGCCATGAATCACGCTGAATTTCGAGCCGAGCTGCGGGAAAGGGAATTATATAACTCTCAGGAGACAGGCTGGCGGGAGCGAACATCCATCAAGCACAAATTCTGGATTATTTACCGCCGCTGGGTCTCGCCAAGAGAAGCACCACCACCACCACCCCCCAACCCCATACCGGACAACCTGCAAAGGGATTCAGCCGTGGGGACCTATTCGGCAAATGAAAAATCTGTCTTGCATGTCAGAGCAAAGGGGGATGTTTATTTTTCCCCCCACACACCCCCAGGTCTCTCTGCCCGCGGGACGAGCCCAGTGCCCGGGGCGGGAGGAGGTGTGAGTTCTCACCCCCCCGCCACGGCACGGCCCGGCCCGGCCCCCGCCGGTGCCCGGTCCCGGCAGACGGAGGAGCCCACAGCAGCAGCGGTGCCGACTGACACTTTTACGAGCAGCACTTAATTATTCGCCCTTTTAAAACGTTTTGCATCATAAACCTGGAACGGAGCAGAGGAAGGCGGGTTATTCTGCCGCTCGCTCTCCTTTTGCTGGTGGCCGGCGGTGTGTATGGGGGTCTGGTCAAAACCAGGACACGGCTTTGTTGACGCTTGTTGGCTCTTAAACCTTCCGCGATGTAATCTTTATCAGGCGAGATCACACCTTCACCCGCACGAACACTGAGCCCTGGGCAAGTAGAAGCCTTCCTCCCCCTCCACCTCCCTCCTGCTGCAGACAGGAGGAAGATGAAGGGCGAAGCTCCTCTGCGTGGCAGGTGGTAGAGTGACACGTGCCCACTTTGCCCTGAATTAAGACCTGCGCGGGAAGATTTAGGGAGGTGAGATGTGGACCTCAGGCATGCATCACAGCCAGCAAGATCCGGCATCAAATCCCCATGTCCTCAACACCCGCAGCCTTAAATCAAGGCAACGGAAGGGGCAGGAGACGCTCTCCAAAGCTCAGCCCTGGTGGCCGCAGGGCTGCCCATGATATACAGGAGCGATCTTGCCCAGACACAGGCGGTATTTTTGCTCTCCTGAAGTCCTGGCCGTCAGCTCCCACACTTCAGGGACACCGTTTGTCTGCTTGGCTCTAACAGCTGCCTCAGGAGCAGAGCACGACGCTTCTGTGTGGTGGACCAAGAGCTAAACGAAACCTTAGTTCCATAAATAAACCCCAAATTGTACCATGTTACACTCAGACTAAAGCACACATGGAAGTGTTTCATCAGCTAGGGAGGGATCTGAGCTTTGAAACGAAGGCAGGACCTGCAAATCCAAGGTTGCCCCAGAATTTGGTCAGTGCGACGGCCTTCGGCTCATCCTTGCCTTTGGCAAATACCCAGAGCTCGCGATGCGCCCCGTTAGCTCGCTAATTCTGATCTGCTTTCAAATGGTCCTTGGTCCCGCAGGGGAAAAGTGGATGTTCAGCCCTAAAACCCTTGTGCCCACAGGCGTTCAGCATCTGAGCTGCCAGAGCTGCTCCAGCCCTGCTTCCTCACCCCACGCAGAGAGGGAAACGGATTTCATCTGCCCAAAGGCTGAGTTTTTAGGAGGGGTTTTGGATTTGCTCCCAACCTGGAGGCTTTATATCTGTTCTTTCCTTGCTGCTTTCCTTAAATTGGCAGTAAAAATTCAGGGAGACTAAAAGTCTGTGATTTGTACTTTGCACATGGGAAGCGGAACAATCTTTTGTTCATTTACTGTGACAACTGCAGTTCAGATTTAATTATTTACGATAATGTTCCAAGGCGCATTAGGGAATGTTCTCTTAGTTCGTAAAAAATAATGACGCCTTGGTACTGAGTGGCATCTAGCTACGGGCTCTGCTATTGCACCGGCGGAGGCACGTGTGGCTCCAGGAGCAGCGCATAGCCGAATCGTCACCCCTCGCCTGCCCGGCGGCTTAAACCCATCCCTCCTGCTCCCCTGGGAAGGGTGGGAGACGAGCCGCGTACGGCCCCTCACCCTGAGATGCTCATCGGTGGGCTCCCTCGGCTCTTCCCTCAACCCCTCTTCTTCCACCTTGCAGGTTGCGAGAAGTTAAAAAAAAAAAAGAAAATATAAGGAAAAAGTGGCAGCATGTGATGGGCAGGCATGGAGAGCGGCGTTGGCATCTCCCACCCCAGGGCTGGACACCCTGCGCTGCGGGAAACACCAGCTACCCCATCTCTTGCAGGATGGGGATGAGCGGCCATCCAGGACAGACCGAGCATCACATCTGTTGAAAGGGTTGAGTGTCCTTATGGGCTTTTCTTCCCCCTCGGAGTGGTAACCCTGTCTCCGTGCCAGAGCAATGCACCCCCTGGTTCATTCAGAGATGGGGTCTTTGCTCAGTAAAGCCTTCTCCAGTCCTGGAGAGCACGGCAGCCCCTTGAAGCCACCCCAAGCAAGCTGGCAGGCATGCCATGCCATCATCCAGGAGAGCGGGGAGACCAAAACGGGGTCCACGGAGTGCCGGGAAGCACAGCCAGGATGGAGGGATGGAGGCCACCAAGGGAGGGGACAGCAGCAGAGACCTTCTGCCAGCACCCCGGGCTGCTGCAGCCTCTGCACGAGCAGCCAAAGCTCCTCTCCAACAGCACCAACCCCAGCTTGATGCTCTCCTGATTGCTTAATCCCGACGAGCTTCGTTGCCTTTCCCTCTCCCTCACCGCTTTATGGATTGCGCTTGTCAGCAGTAGAGGGGGAGGGAAAAAATAATAATAATAAAAAAATATCATTCCCTGGTCTTAATTTTTACTTGGCTTGTTAAGAAACGCCCTCGGAGCTGGAGCAACCAGCTGCAAAAGGGTGGAATGTTGGAGGAGGAGCGCTGGGAAGGGGCACGGACAGGCTGGGGGGACACCTAACCGAGGGTGGAGAGCCTTCATTTTCGTACCTGCCCATCTATAGCACTCCGGCATGAATCTCTGCAGCCCCGAGAGGCTCGAGACAGGGAAGTTGTCTCCACGGGTGTATTTTTTTATTCCCCACTCCCGAAATACAGCCTGCGAGCCCCATCTCCTCCTCTGCTACGCTTCATATCTTTGCTCCTTCCCCGTTTGCGCTGGTACCAACACCCGCTGCCCCATCATCTCGGCCTTTCTTCCAGCACTTACCGTCCCAGCGTACGCTGATATTTTTCACTACGGCCTTCTCCATTAGTCACAGGAATTAGGAAAGACAGTTGGTATTTCATCATTAAATGCATCACATCCAATAAATTGATCATTATTCTCTGCTGATTACCAGCTTGGTTCCCATCAGTTTAGAGCAGTTATGGTTTGGGGTGGGTTTTTTCTTTTCCCCATCTTCAAGGAGTAGCACGGTTTCTCTTAAGATCTGTTATAATCAAAGGATTAGAGCTCTGAAAATGTCCTTTGCATACGCAGGAAGGTTGGGGTTTTGCGGTGGGTTTGTTTTTTTTTTTCCCCTGCTCTCCCTCTTTTGGAGAGAGCGTGCTTTGAAAGCCCGGCTCCCAGCTCCGCCACGCCGCCTCTACCTGACCTGCTTTAATTTTAGCCTTGCCTCAATCTGCCACCAGCTCATTTAGTTGCAGCACCGAGAGCTCTCTATAGAGTTGCCCACAGGTCAGCTCACATACTTTTATTACAATTGCCGAGTCCACCCGTGTCCTGCAGCTCTGACCCGGGGCTCCTGCCTGCCAAACGCCTCCGTATTCGGGGCTATAAACCCCGGGCTCCTCCCGCATCCCTCCGCTCCGACCGGTGCCTTTGGGATGGGCGACAGGAGCCGGATCCCGGGGCAGAGCCTCTTCCCTCACAGCACGGATGTCGACGGCAGGATTTGCATCGCATCCGTGGCTTTGCAGAGAAAACGAGAGGTGGTTATTTTCTTTTGGGACATTTCCAGCATTTCTGACAGGGCAAGCGATGCCCCGGAAAGAGCTGACCCAGCTGCCCGGTTAGAGCCATGATGGACCAAGCACGACGTAAGAGCCTGAAAATTCCAATGAATATTCATTTGAAAAACTTGCTCAAATATTCCCAAGGTAAATTTGGCCGTGTATTAATTTCACCCTGCACACTAAGCACATTGTTATTGCCGAGATAAAGCCGCACAGCCAGATAGAAATCAGTGCAGGAGGCTTTAAATACCCCGGCTGGCAGAGCTCCGAAGCAGCATCCCCATCATCCACCGTGCTGGATGTGACCATACATGGTGGAAGGACCATCTTCCCCACCGGCACGGCCGCAGCCAGGACCAGAGCAGCAGGTCCCACCAGGCTGGGGAGGAACGGGTGGTTGCCCTTTTCGGTTTGCATTTTTCCAGAGGTACAGGGAAAAAACACGCGCTGAAAATAGCCACGTAAATACTCTCGCTGGAGATTCAATTCAATTAGTTTCGTTGACCTCGGAGGCAACCCTCGCCAAGGCTTTTGCTGAGTCTCAACAAGTCGTGAAGAACGTGGCAACGTAATTAGCCAGCGGAGACCACAGCGGTGAATCCCAACGGGAGGCAACTCTTCCCTCAAACAGACCCAACCGCGTGAGCTCCTCCTTTGATCCCAACAGCTCCGGCTTTTCGGCACCCAAGGCCACCTCTCCTTGGGGCATGTCAGATCATGCCCCACTTCATTGATGCCCCTTTCATCCCTTCCCGTTCCTTGCACCCTGCATCTCTCCCCAGGCTGTAATTGGGACGACGGCCACATTTGTGGACCTGTTTATCATCCAGCTCGTCTTTCTGTCCACTCCACAACCCGAGATCCATACGTACATATACATTCATCATTCCTATGTGCTGCTCTGGCATTAACGACCTCGTGAGCGTCGCTGGATTGCTTGGGAGATAATGATTTTGCATCTTTAATGGCTCCTTCAATATTTGTAACCGGCTCGGTCTTTGCCTGGGTTGAATCCCTCTCCTACCAGGAGGTCTCTAATTGCGGGATGATGTGTCGGCTCAGCCAGCTGACCACCAATCACTCTGACAGCCAGGCCCTCAAAGCAGCACCCGGGGACCCATCCACTTTGGTGACATCTCAAGACAGCTCTGCACGGCCCCGGGAACAAGGAGGGGACTGCAAGGACCGGGACGCAGCCCCACAGCCGAGGCAGCTCTCTGCAGCTGCATCCCATCACGGGGGCTCCAAGAGACTGCAAGGAATGAGAGCTGGGCGATTTCGGCTGGCGTTTGTGATACGCCAACTGAAGACGAGCAGCCGAGCTTCAAAGGCATGCGGCTTCTGCCTTGCGTTAAGCAGTAATAATAATCTACCTCCTCTAAATCGGCCCTAGAAATCGATCACTTCCACATGTGGGGTCAGCTTCCGCCTGGATGCTTGGCCTTTCTGAATCCCCTTAAATCACAGCTCCTCGCTTTCTGTCTGTAAATTCAGGGAGCAGCACCCTGCTCCGTGGGGTGAGCCTTTAGGCATCCCTTTAAAGACACCTTGTGCCGTTTGGGATGGCGCTTGGGGCTCTCCATCCCAAGCCAGAGGGAAGGTGGCCGCCCCTGCTTCTTCCCACATCCCATTTGCACCAGTACGAACACAACCCCAGACCAGGAGGGGTGCGGGGAGGGGGACGAAGGATGAGCTGCCCCCAGCCCTCCCCTCCGCCCCGGTGAGGATGCCACAGCTGTTTCCCCATCCCACTCCGCTGTGTTCGGTGGCTTGTTCCGCTCCAAGCTCAGAGGGTATTTCAGCCATTTCAGTGCTTCTAATCTCTTTGGGAACATTGCTGAGAAACACAATTTCAAGCCTCCCAAGATGTGACATGACTTGTAATTTGAGGCAGAGGTGAGAGCCTACCACCCAAGGGACAGAAAATAAACAGCCTCCGCACGCTTCCGCTCCTGGCCCTCCTCCCCGCTCTTGGTGATGCTCACGCGCCCAACTTGGGCACCGAAACCTCGGGGCTGGGGTCCTCGAGCGGACCCCACCTTCGGCCCTGCGTCCTTCCAGCCTGGACACGGCGGGAGAGCAAAGCAGAGGGTGGGAAAGCACCGGGGGAGGAGGAGCGAGAGGACACGGGTTCTGCAGGCAGGAGGTGGTGGCAGCGAGGAGGACGGAGGGTGAGGATGGAGGGCAAGCTTGGGGACCGCGCTGGTGGCCAGCCGCAGCCCGGAGCGGCTGCAGGGAGAAGCCGGGGAAGCCATTTCGGAGCAGCTCCTGCTAAACGCAGAGGTTGTGGCGGTGCATTCAGGAGTGCCATCTGCTGGAACCTGGCCCTGCTCCCCCCCAAAAAAAACAGCCAAGGGTGCAGGTGTCCCATGTGTCCCCCCCAGCAGGGATCCTCCACGGGGACCCAGGCAGCCTCAGACCACACCGTACCCCAAAACCCAGCCTGGCTGGCTGCAGGCAGGCTCCGACACCCCCCCACCCACTGCCACTTCAATTAATCCCTCTGGAAAAATCAATTCCCCTTTCAGATCCGTGCCTGGACTCTCTCAGCCACGCGCTCTGCCTGAGGAGCTCGGGGGAACGCTGCTCCCCAAATGAAGCTCTCTCCTTGCCCCATGCAGCCCCCCCCTCCCCCAGCTCCCGGGGCAGGGGCTGCCCACGCCAGCACCGGGGGAATGATGCTGGCACACGCCGCCTAATTTGCCACAGCGCTCAGGTAAGCGCGGCTGAAACAAGAGGAGAAATAATGTTGGCAATTAGCCTTGACATTTCCGGGGCCAAAAAACGAGGGGGTGGCGGAGGAGCGGGAAACAAATCAGAGAAACTAAATCGCAAGCACCAGGCAAATCCAATTAAGCATCCCAAATTTCATTCTTTTTTTAAAAATAAATAAATAAATAAAATAAAATCCATCATTGATTTTACTGGAGAAGACGATGCTTTTGCAGGTCTGCGGATGGGTGCCAGCCCTCCCCGGAACATTGTTTGTCCCTCCCCAGGACATTGCTTTGTCCCCTCGAGCCTCCCCCTCCATGAGCATCACCGCGTCCGGGGGAGGTGTGGAGGGGATTGGCACACTCGCCTTTGTGTTTTGCGAACAGGGGAGGAGATAATAGCCGTGCTGCGATCCCGCAAACTTTCATTACCATGCCGGCACCGCCAGCGATGCTTCGTTCGCAGCTCGGATGTTAATTGCAAGATCCCTCTGCGTTTATTAACGGAGCAGCACACGGTGCTCCCCAGCTTTTTTGGCTGGGGGATGGTTTCATCGTCATTTCCTATATGTTAGCTTTAAATCCCCAATAATCCCACACGACTGGAGCCCATTCCAAGTGAGCAGCGAAATCCAATTTAGGATCCTATTCTCTCCGGCTGTGTAACCAGAGCCCACTTCATGTGGGCACCAAAAAAAAAAAATCCAATTCAGCTTCTTTGTCTCTCAACAGCTGCTCCAGTAAGACTTGCCCAGATGAAAAAAAAAAAAATACAAACCACCAAAAAACCCCACAAAAGCCAGATCCTGGATCCCCAGCCCCGCTCCCGCAGCTCTCGCGG
This sequence comes from Charadrius vociferus, assembly GCF_000708025.1. Taxonomy (NCBI): domain Eukaryota; kingdom Metazoa; phylum Chordata; class Aves; order Charadriiformes; family Charadriidae; genus Charadrius; species Charadrius vociferus. The sequence goes on along the minus strand of NW_009648717.1, from coordinate 313,476 downwards.
GGTGTTTTGGGCAGGCAGCTCCTCTCTCATGCCGTGACCCCCGCTCCCGGCTCTGCAGGCTGCTCCGTACCCGACTCCGTCACAGCCCAGGCGAGGATGCGCCACCACGACACACGTCAGCCCTTCAGAGCTTTCTAATAGCCACTAGCGACGTGTAATTAGCTTGCACAGCGCTTGGGTCATCTCCCAGAGGAGCTGCTGTCATGGGGAGCCAGCCCTTGATGCCAGGGGAGGCGGGGGGGGGTGCCTCCTAACACCACAGACACCCCAGCCCACCCTGTCCTGGGCAACATCTGCCAAGAAAACCTTTCACCAGAGCTCTGCTGTAATTTTGCAGAGCTAATTGCAGATCAGCAATCCCGCTCTGCGGCTTTTGTTGGCCATTTTAAACTGAGTAACAATTTTACTAGAAGATGGGAGATTTAGGTTAGATACTAAGAAGAAATTCTTCATTCTGAGGGCGGTGAGCCCCTGGGGCAGGTTGCCCCGAGAAGCTGTGGCTGCCCCATCCCTGGAGGTGTTGAAGGCCAGGTTGGACGGGGCTTGGAGCAACCTGGGCTGCTGGGAGGTGTCCCTGCCCATGGCAGGAGGTGGAACCAGATGATCTTTAAGGTCCCTTCCAACCTAAACCGTTCTGTGATTCGTTATCTCCCTTTCACACCAGTTCACTGTCACATTGGGTAGCGCAGGTCCAGCACATCGTGAGCGAGGGTGGGGAGGGCTGGGGAGCCCTGCATGCCCTCAAAGCCCTCTGGTGGGCCCGGCAGCCCCCAAACCTCTCCCAGGACAGTACGAGACTTTCAAGTTGTGTATCACTAGCTGCAAAATACTCTGTACTCTGCCTGCAAGGGCTAGAAATAAGGAGTCCTGGCTGGCTCCGAGAAGAAGCCCTGCCATGCTCCAGGTGGTGGCCCCAAACCCTGCCCCACATCTTGGGATACGGTCGCAGTATCCCCCTGCCCTGAGGCTTTGTGGAAACCATCATCCAAAGGATCCCAGTTTCCAGCCATGCCATACCATCAGCCGTCTCCCCAGATAACATTCCAGGTAACACTTCCCCCCCTTAACGCCTATTCTCAGGGCGGTTTAGTTCTCCCATTGGTTCTCTCTCATTCTTATTTAATTCCCAACAATCCCTATTAACCACACGGCATTCAGAAGTCACTCCAGCACAGACTATTTAGAGAAGATTCCCCTGATTTAACTACTCACCCTGTGCGAGCGCCAGCCCTCCTGCCAGAGGATGCTGCCGTGGGGCTCCCGCTCTCTGTGTCCCAGGGCTGGAGCCACACTGGAAAAATCAAGGCCAGGAGGTCCATAAGAGCACCTAAAAAAACAGAACTTGGGCAAGACACACTGAGCTTTCAACATAGAATCACAGAACGGTCAGGGTTGGAAGGGACCTCTGGAGATCTCCTAGTCCAACCCCTCTGCCAGAGCAGGGTCACCTACAGCAGGTTGGACAGGATTGTGTCCAGGCAGGTTTTGGGTTTCACCAGAGAAGGAGACTCCACAACCTCTCTGGGCAGCCTCTTCCAGTGCCCTATCACCCTCAGTGTAAAGAAGTTCTTCCTCATGATGAGATGGAATTTCCCATGTTCCAGTTTGTGCCCGTTGCCCCTCGTCCTGTCACTGGGCACCACTGATGGGATCCACTGTGTGCTGCTGGTGCAGGTCCTCCTGGCAGACCTTGCTCCTGGGTGTCTATAGCTGCTAAAGCTTCATACCTGGTTTTGGTTGTGGGGAGGAAGGTGGGGACTGAAGCAGAGTCCTGCTTTTGGGGGGTCAACCAGGGTCCAAGGTGCTTCATTGTCAGCAGTGTCCACTACAGGAACATGGTTGTGAAACCACCTATCTATCTCCATCTCAGCTCCACCTGACACAACAGATCATCGACCTGTGCACACTGGGTGCAAGTACTTACCGTTCCACCAGGAGAAGGAGAAGGGTCTGGGCACTCACCAACTCCATCTGGGTGGACACATCAGACACCTGAGGGGCTTTCTCTGTAGGAGCACTGGTTTTAGCTCTGAGGCGAGTGCCCATCATTTTGGCAGAGACCTAAAGTACTTCCCTGGGCGGTGGACCTACAAGAAGGTTGCAGGACCCTCCCTGAGCACTTTCCCACACAAACTATTCCCAGTCCCCTAAATCCCCACCTTGGGCTGCTGGACTGGCTTTCAGCCGCTTTCTTGCTCGAGCTGGTAGGAAAGGGTTTCAGCCCCAAAAGGGACAGTTGTCCTCACGGGGCCATGCTGCAAGGACACAGATATGGCCAGGACGGGCTGTGAGGAGAGCGTCGGAGCCAAAGCCATCACACCAGAAAGCACCGAGTAGATTCAGTCGTTTGGACTCGCTTCATTTAGATGTTGTACTGCAAACTCACATTTCCCAGGCAAAAAGTCTTTTGAACCAACTCTCCCTCATTTTGTCCTCTTACAAATCATGGAAATGGGACGTTCCTGAGCGTTTCTGAACGCCTGCTTTCAAACTGGGGAGATTTATCAAGCCTGACCTTCCCCACAAGCACTTTCTGTTTGACAAAGGAGCAGTTTCCGACAAAAAAAAGAAGAAACAAACCCAACCAAAAAGAAAGCTAAGCCCGAGGCTACTCCGAAAATCCATCCTCATCCTCACAGCCAAGACCCAGTCCTCACTCTCCTCCTTTCAACACCACTGCCAGACAGCTCATCCTTTCCTCCTCCTGCCTTACTCTTCCTCCTCCAACTTGTGTTCTTCCTCTGTGGTTATTCCCCCCCAGGTCTGGGCTGGATGGGGACCACCCACATCCAGCAGAAGTCCTGATTTCTTGGTCCTCTCTCCGCACCCATCCTGGCTTGGGCAGGAAAGTCTTCTGGGACACACCTGGCCCTTTTAGCTAGAAAACAAAGATAAGGATTATCTGTGCAAGAATTAAATTTGATGAGTCTCCTTAAAAGCACGTGGAATGAGCAAAATCAGTAAGGATAAGGAATTTTCATCTGTTTAAAGATACAGCGTGGGGAAGGGGACCCATCATTGTGTGTATCCCAACAGGGCTGTGGGGAGCAGGTACAGCTCCAGAATTGGGGCTGGGGAGTGAGAAAAGACGAGGACCATGCATGGGGACGGAGGCCCATGGGTGCTGGAGAGATGAAGAGAGCAAGCAGGAGCGGAAGGCGATGAGGAACATCAGCTGGAGAAGACTGAGGAGGTGATGGAGGGGCTGAAGTCAGCCCATGCCTCAGGGATGGGGGCTCTTCTTCCCTTACCCAGAACACATTTTCCCCTCCATTTCCTTCTCCAACCAATCTCTTTCCTGGCTCTGCTCTTTTTAAGAAATATAGTCCCTTTTTCATCATCTCTTTTTCCGTTTCCCCATCCCCACTCAGACCCAAGATGCCCACGTGTACACCCGAGCACACTTGGCAAGGGGTTTCACCAAGGAGCAGCAGCAACGCATGGAGTGAAAACATAACAGAGGCTGTTTTGTGTGGGGTTTTTTGGGGGGAAACAGCTCTATTTGTGCCGTGTCAGTGGCTGACAGTTTTCCCAGGGCTCAGCATCGCTGCCGGTGGGCGGCAGGAGGCAAGCCTGACCCCGGGCTGCCAAGCTGCCACTCTCCCTGACGTTTTTCAGATTATTCTTATTATCCCCGGCTCTGTAACGCACTCGCCACCCGCTGCCTGCTGGACTGCTTCTCTCCAGTGCATCACACCCTTCCCATCGGGGGTCCGGGTTTATTATGGTTACATCCCTCACAGCTGCTTGGTTTTTTCCCCCCCTCTGCCCAGTGGAGAAGTAAGATGGAGGTGGGAGGGAAGAGGGAACCGGGGCACAAGAGGCACCTTCCTAAATTCCTGCCATCGTTGCAGCGTCTCCCCATGCCTGGAGAGCAGCTCTTCCACATCTCACGAGCATCACCTACACCGACATCACTGGTTTTGGTGAGGCTCTGCACGCAGTCACTGGGTGCTCCAGTCCCCCCAGCATCTCCCCACTCACAGCACGCCCTCGGCCTTCCCAGTATTTGAAGCTTGAAGAGGCTCTAGATGACTCGGGAGTATTTTTCATGGCTAAATAGACCCTTTTACCTCCATGTCGCTGGCTCAGCTCCAGCCCTGGGTCAACAGAGGCAGAAAGTCATTGGCAACTGATGAATGCCTGCCAGGGAATAAAGTATTGGTCTCAGTCTAGTTATGAGGAGACAGATGTCCACATCGCAGCAGTTCACGTCACTACCACTGCTAACCAAGAGCCTTCACCAAGGGGAGGTTTCCTTGCCATGAAGAAAAATCCAAGTGCCCACAGGTGCAAGTATTTTAGGGAACATCATCTCCACCACCTTGTGCCTTCAACAGGACAAAGCCAGAAGCTGGTTTCCTTCAAGTTAGTGCTGGAATCCCACCAGCACAACATGACCAGGGTCCTCCACGTCACTTGTTTCTGCTAGGAATCAACCCCAGCTGAGGGAAAGGGTGTTCAGAGAAGGTTTGGGGAGAAACAGATCATCTCCAGGACCATCTCCCCAGGCTCTTCCCACAGATGGAAAAATGCCAGACCTCACTGAAACATGGTCTTGGTGCAAGATCAGAAATATTCAGGCTTCAAGGTTTGCAGTGACATTTCCAGCTCTCACATTTAGACATTTAATAAGCCCAATGGTGAGCATGTGCTGCGCTTCACAGTTGGTAGTCATTCTTTGTTTCTGCCATCTAGAAACTGGTGCACATCTTTGTAGACCAATAACACTCATGGAAACTCCAACATATCACTCTCCAGAAGGAAAAGCCGGTGGTCTGAGCAGAAACCAGCCTGTGACCATCTCCATCTTGTGTTTGCTGAGTGAATACACCAAAGAGCCCCCCAGATGCTACTGAAGAGGCAGTTTCTGCCCCAGAAGTCCAACTTTGACCCTGGATGTACAGGGCCTCCTTACTGCAGGACTTGGGTCCCTCTAGCACTGGTCCACGTGCCCCACGTGTCCTTTGTGGGCACCACACTGGAGAGAAGGACGAGGCCATGGAAAGAAGCTAGCAGGTGATGGGCAAGGTGGGGATGGCGGCACAGAGGGGAAAAGGATGGAAACACAAACATGTCCTTGAGGAGCCACCGCAGCCCAGGGTGGAGATGGCCCCGCTCTGCCACACACCTGGGGAGGGACAGATCCTGCCAGAAATAAGGCCCTCGTTACTATGGTGATTAACATTGCCTTGCAAACGCGATCGTGTGCTACAAGATGGCTGTGACAGCGGTGGGCGAGCAGACAGACGAGAGACAATATCGACGGTCTCCACTGCCCTGAGCCACCCCGATGGGGACGGTACAGAGGAGACCTCCGGCAGCATCCCTCTTCCAGCATGACACATCTCAGAGGCTCCGGCTGACGGGCAGGTTTAATTGAATGTTTCTCCCTTTACATTTCCTTTTCCAGCAAATAAAACCAGAGCAAGATAAAAATATATGATGCTTAAAGGGGACACTGCCAAGGAATTTTTATCGGTTTTAATTCGCGTTTTACTCTTCATTTGTTTGCGGCGCCGTCTCTCTCCAGCTGCAAAATAACATATTTCCCTCCCCTTTGAGAGTCTGTGGCATGTTTCTGGCTGGCAACTCTCGATCGAGGGCCCTTAGCCCATCCCTGTCCCCTGTGTGGACCACCGAGGGTGGCTGGGCGGCTCCTGCGCACGCAAGCTGCAGCGGGGCGATGCGGTTTGTCCCACCCTTGTGATTATTACGGCGAGGCTGAAAGCTTAATTTATACCCCAGCTCCCAGAATTAACAGCTGGAAGGAGAATATTAGCTTTTGGTTAAAAGCCGGGGATTTGTAGCCCCCGATGCTTGAGAGATCCCAGCTACTCCGCCCCATAAATTTTGACAGAATTTATTGCTCTCAGCCCCATCGGGACCCGAAGGTGGGAATCCCAGGCACTGGTTTCCCACTGGGTTTCCTTCTCAGGACAAACTAATGCCAAGCTAGAAATAGTCTAGAAATCTCTCTAAAAAACTTTACCTACCCCACCAGGACAAGCCCAATTTCCCTTCTCCCTGCCCAGCCCCTGCTAATTTCCCCAGCCGCCGTGATAAATGACTGTGCCGGCAAAGTGACATCTTTCTAATCTGTTCCCAGACAGATGGGTCGCGCTGCGGGGAGAGAAATCCCCCAGTGAAGCCTGACTGGGAGGGGAAACCACAGCACCGGGAGCTGGGGTGATGGGAGGAGGGGTCATTGCGTCTTCTTCTGCTCATTTATTCCCACCCACCCCATTAAAGCTTTGGGGGCTTCAGGATTTGTGTGAAGGAAGGGAAAGAAAAGGGGGTGCAAGGAATTGTGTCCCTGGTCGGGTGTCATCTCCACCGCAAGCACCATGAGCTTGGCTGGGGATGGGGAGACGGAGCACGAGCATCTTACCTTGCCAGCTCAGTGCACCTGGAGAAACCCCCACCTTCCCAGGTAAAGAAGCCATCTCCATCTTTCTGAGAAGATGGATGGAGAGGGGCAGCTCCTGGTGCCTTTCACACCCTGAGCTCAGCGAGCACCAGATGAAGAAGCCACTGGGGCTTTCCAGGGTTGAGGCACAGAAGGCTTCAAGCTGCTGCTGTTCCAGCGCGTGCTCCTGGCAGCCTGCAAACGCATGTTTAAGAGGGAAGGTCCCTGCAGGTGGACACCTGCCTGGTCTATTTTGGTGATACCAAAGGCGGACAACAAGGGGCCAAGCAGCGGGAAGGTTGTTTGGGAAGAAAAACATCACATGATAGCACAAAACAGGGATTTGGGTGGAAACAGAAGGCTCATGTCTCTCCTTTTTAACTGGGCTCCCCTGGGGGAAGCTGCCATGGCTGCCTGCAAGGTGGAGGAGCCACAAGGGCACCTGCATCCAGAGCAGAGACAGGAGGGACCTCGAGGGCTCTGAGGCTGCTTGTCATCCACCCCTGGGAGTCACAGGACATCTCACCCCTCACCAGGATGCTGTCCCGGCTGGGACGAGTTGCCAGGAACATGCCTTCCATCACCAGGCCACCTCCCCCTTTCCCCTATGGCTCAGCACTACATCCCAATGAAAACATGCTCCTTCCACCCTCCCCAGCCACATGTCTCACCTCCAGTCATCACCAGGGGTCAGAAACTACTGGAAGACCAGCCCAGACAGACATTCAACACACGGGGACCACCTCCCCCAAACCTCCGATTTCCTTGCTGGCTGAAGCAGGGGTGGGCTGGAGCCTGGGCAGCCCCCCCGTTTGCTCAAGAGGTGGGGAGCAACAGAGGCAGTAGCAGCCCTGGGGCTTAGAAGAACCCTCTCTGGAGCAGGCTGGATCTGCCAGCGCTGGTCCCGTTCCCCCTCCCCATCTCCCAGGGGGGTTTTGCTGCAGGGCAGTAGCCAGGCAGCACCGGGGGGGCTCCAGGCCCTACATTCACACTAACTTGGAGGGAAGACCCCTCCCAAATCAGCGCGGGGACCACATCAGGAGCAGGGGTGGGGGGATCAACCCCCAGGGTCCCCACCTCTGCTTCACCCCAAGATGACCAAAGGCACAGCCTGGCAGCAGAGCCCTACATGTCCCTTGCCCATCCATCCCAAAGCCCCCCTGCAGCAAGAGCAGCCCTCAGAGCAGGACCTCCTTCCCAGAGCAGCCAGGGGTGCCCACCTTGGGGTGAGCAATCCCAGCCTGCCGGTGGGGGCTCACACCCGGCCCCCCACCCAGCCCCAGGAAGGGAAAATCCATCCATCCCTCCATCCATCTCTCCCCACGACCGTCCCCCACCCTGGGGCACC
>NW_009648717.1:302759-305509 GCF_000708025.1 Charadrius vociferus | reverse complement strand
CGGGAAGGGAGCACCCATCCATCCATCCCCCCGGGGCACCCATCCATCCTTCCCCCCGGGGCACCCACTGCCCCGGGAGGGGAGCACCCATCCATCCAACCCCCCGGGGCACCTATCCATCCTTCCCCTGGCCAACCCCTGCCCCGGGAGGGGAGCATGCATGCATCCATCCATCCATCCGTCCCCCGTCCCGGGAGCGCCCACCCGTCCCCCGGCCGGGGCCGTCGAGCGCAGTGCGCTGGTGCCATCTCCTGGGCTGCGGGCGCTGGCAGCGGCTCCCCGGGCCCTGCCCGCTGCACAGAGGGGCGAACAAGGACCAGGAGGGGACAAACACACGCTGGGCATCATCCCCAGCCCAGCCGGGCTGCTCCAGCCTTCCTCCCACACCGGCACCGCCAGCGTCTCCCTCACCTGCCCCAAAGCTCACCAGTGCCAACTGGGCAGTGCCCTGCCAACCCAAACCACCCCAGGCCAGAGCTTGCCACAGTCTTGGGCTGGTTTTAGTGGGCTTTAGGTCTCGCTGGTGCTGGGTGAGAAAAGAGCGTTTCTTCAAGCAGGCGCTGTCACCAGTCAGCGGCTCTGGGTCCAAGCTCATCTCTGTCACAGCCCAGTTCGATCCCAAGACCTTGCTGGATGCCCAAAGTCAGCCCAAGTAGCCGGCATGGCTCACCACCACTCCCCTGGACACTCCACTCTGGCCCTCCCCACAACCGCAGAGGGTTCCCCGCTCACACAGCCGGGATCCCGCTCCTTGAAAACACATCAGTCAATATTTATCTAGTGTTAAAAGCCGGTTCCTCTCTCTGACAAGCACTGGAGAAGCAGGTGAGCCTGCTGGCTCCAAATCACAGCTCAGTTCCTCTTCCAAAACACCCTAAATCCAGGCTGAAAATAAATGGGCTTTATTGATTGCCTGTTTTAAACTAACGGCAGGGAGTGATGTGTTCAGTGCTCAAGGAAGAGCAAAGGGTATATTAGTCACAGGGAAGTACAGTCCTAGCGCTCTGAACACCCCAGGGGTGCAAATAAAGCCCATCTGGCAGCAATCCCCTCGCACAAGACCTGGGGAAAGCAGCAGGAGAGCTGAGGGTCTGGCCCACAGGGGTTGTACCATGGTCCAGTGCAGAAGCAGCCCCCCAGCACTGCCCAGGGTCACCCCAGAAGATTGCTTTTGGCAGATTTAAACCCCATCCCCATGCAGAGGCTGCATGCGATGCACCCAGATGCAGCCCAAAGTAGGACCAAGTCAACAGAGAGGAGATGTTTGCTCACCACACTGCAGATACATCCCAGCTCCCATCCTCAGAGGGCAAATCACTGCAGGAGAGGGGAGCTCCTGCGCTGGGCAAAGCAGATGAGCAGGTGAGGGATGCAGCCCCCCTACCTGGGGGCACTGGGGCCAGCTGCTCTGCCAGGGCAGGCAGGGGTCCATCCTACATGGTCCAGGACAGCCAGGGCCACAGCACCCCCCCAGTGAAAGGAAGCACAGGTTGAAGGCACCTGAGTTTAAATACAGCCCAGTGGGGGTGGCGGAGGGTGTGGGTGATGCCCCAGATGGGACTCATCAGGGCAATTAGCGCTCAGGGCCCTGAAACTCTGTGAGGAGCCGTTTGCCTCCTTAAATGAACAGCATAGCAAGTCTCTGCCGGACAAAGATTGTTCTGTTGGTGGTTGCAAAGAGAGAAGGGAAAGTCTTGGGAGGACGCGGGGCTGCGCATCTCCTCCCTAACGTGGCAGCAGCCCCAGTTCCCCCACAGCGTCCCCAACTGCCTGCAGCATCCTCTTCCTCCTCCTGCATATTCCCTCACCCCGAGATGGGGCATGCCGAAGGTATTGAACAAACCCCGTGAGGCCCCTCTCTACTCCCCCATGGTGAGCCCAGGCACAGAGACACTGCACATCTGCCCAGCTGTTTGGAGCCACCGCCACAAGGTTCACATCGCTTCATCCCTGAGCAAGTAGAAAGGAAAAAATCTCTGAGGCGACCGCCGCCTGCGCGGCACGTACGGTGGTGAGGCAGGAGAGGCTCCAACCTGGTTGAAACAGCACCCAGCTGATGTCCCCCGCTCCTGGGGGAACGGGTGCGTGGCCAAGGTTGGGGACCCACCACCCCAGGCCAGATCAGCCCCTCACCTCCAGCCGATGCGTCGCTTTGAGGCAGGTCAGGTTCAAAGGCTTCGTTTTGTTTCCTACTCAAATCCCTCCGGCACTCGGGAAGGCAGATGCTGAGAAGCTAAATCCCAGCAGCATTCGTGAATGCGCTCCCTCCTGCCAGCACCGGATGGGATATTCCTTCCAGGCGCTCGCGGCGTGCTCCAAGCACGCTCGCTGCTCTCCTCCCTCGCACAGACTCCCTTCCCCAGCTGCAGCCCCTCACCGCCTCCGGGAACCCCCATCCTTGCTCGGCGGGCGGCCGACCCCCTCCTTCGCCGGCGGTGGGTGGCAGGGTGAGAGCCTGGGGCTGGCGGGAAGCCCAAAGGCGTCAAAGGGTGCGTGGGGTGTCGCCTATCCCGCAGGTGAACACCAGCAGCACCCTGCTCTGAGTCTCTCCAGCCTCAAACAGAGCAGGTCATGGGGTGGGAAAGGTTTTCCGGAGAATTAGCTGGTCCTGGGCTGTTGGCATGGAGGAGGACACGGGAGATGGCAAAAGGCAGCCCAGATGCCATGGAGAGCTTTGCCCGTGCCAAGCAAACGGGGCGCACGGCTCTCCAGGGAAAGGGCTCCCGGCTCGGCCAGCCCACCCCGGGCTC
>NW_009648717.1:300301-301840 GCF_000708025.1 Charadrius vociferus | reverse complement strand
TCCTGCTGCTGCACGTGGGTGTCCTGCTGCTGGAGCAAGGAAAAACCCCACCTGCAGAGGTAGGAGCGGACCAGTCAGCATCCCCGAGGCGGAGGATGCTCAGGGCGCTCGGAGACATTCTCTCCTCGCTCGAACCGTACCTGCTGCCCCGGCTCTGCCCGAGGCTGGTGTTTCCCCAGTAGATGGTGGCTTGTCCCCAGTGCCACAGGGACCAGTGCAAACCTGGGGACAGGGAGCCAGGAGTAAACCCAGGGATTCTTGCTGGTAGGTTGGAGGTGGTCCTGTTGGTTTGGAGGTGGTCCTGTTGGGATGGAGGTGGTCCTGCTGAGATGGAGGTGGTCCTGCTGGGATGGAAGTGGTTCTGCTGGGATGGACATGGTCCTGCTGGGATGGACGTGGTCCTGCTGGGATGGAGGTGGTTCTGCTGGGATGGATGCGGTCCTGCTGGCAGGGAGGTGGTTCTACTGGGATGAAGGTGGTCCTGCTGGGTTGGAGGTGGTTCTGCTGGGACGGACGTGGTCCAGCTGGGATGGAAGTGGTCCTGGTGCATCCTTCCAGAGATGGGAGTGGGACCAGGAGAGCAGGAGAGGGCTGGATGCTTTCAGCCTGCCTGTTACCCATGAAGAATGAGGGAGGTCAAACGCCCACCCAAAGGGCCAAGCCCTGCATGCTCTAACCCTCAATCAGCCCTTAACGAGGCAAAGAGAGGGGGGGACCGCTGAGGACAGGCAGAAAGCGAAGCAATACAGAGGTCCTCGCTAGACCTCGAGATAAAGAGCAGGAAAGGGAATACTTGGCAAAATTGAATCTGTACAAATCAGCAAGTCTGGATAATATGTAACCCCCAGACTAAATACAATTAGCTAATGAACTTACCGAGCCCCTGACAATTACTCATAAAAAGTTACTGAGAAAACGGCACATCCCAGGTTTATTTAATATCTTTATTAATGATCTGAAAGCGAGGGTAAACAACAAATTAATTATGTTTGCAGATGACTGTAAGCTGGAAGGTGTTGCAAATGCTGTCAAAGACAGCAAAGTCACACCAAGGGCCCTAAAGAGGTTAGAAATAAACCAGCAGGAAACAAGCCGCATGTAATCCATCAGTGAAACACGGCACGGGGGAAAAAGGACCTGAAATATAGACATCCGAGAGGAAGGAGGGGTGTGCTGCACCAGATCCAAGCGAGAAGCCCGGGAGCAGGTTTGAGAGGGGATGGAGAGATGGGAGGCGAGCTACGCCATGAGCAAGGAGAGCCCCAAAACCCACCGGGGCTCTGTGGGGCAAGGAGAGGGTGGGATGCTCCGAAAGGCTGTGACCTTGTCCTGAACACGTGTGGCACCGGCTTTGCGCTGGGGAGAAAAGCTGGGAAGGGCTTTTCCCAGCGCCATGCTAGCACGGTTGGACCGTGATGAACCCCGAGGGGGTTGAGGATCATCCTTTTAGTCCCTCTGAGAGAGGTGCGAGGTTGGGAGAGCCGCCTCGGCGGGGAAGGTGGCAGAGCGGCACGCCGGCTCGCTGGGGATGGCTAACAC
>NW_009648717.1:294932-299458 GCF_000708025.1 Charadrius vociferus | reverse complement strand
GCCGTCCGTTCCGCGGCCCCGGTGGGGACGGCCAGCCCTCCCTGCCCATGTTTGGCCTCGCCACGGTAGCTGTCTACGAGGGCAGCCCCGAGGAACCGGGGCTTGGACGGTGCTGGGCAGCGTTCGCCAGGCTGTGTGTCACCTCCCAGCTCTGCTCCGTCCAGCCCGTCCTGTGCCCCATGGGTGCAGACCCCAGCGCAGGGCGAGGGAATCGCCTCTCATCCCGGCACAGCCCCAGAGGGATGCAGGATCATCCCCCGGGGCGATGGGGTACCGGGGACCATCCGGGGCTGAGGGTGTCCCCCAGGAGAAGGAGCCACAGTGCCATGGGATGGGCTGGCTCCAGGCGGCGGGGAGGGCAGGGGACGCTGGCCACTCGCTGCACGGGGACAGAGCGGGGAGCGGAGATGGTGACTTCCATCCAGTTTTCCCCGAGAAGTGGCTGGGTTTGACGGCACAGCTTTCGGCACGGCGGCGCGCCCTTGCCTCAGCATCCCAACGCTGCCCCGCGGCCACCCTGCGCCTCCTCCCTCCGCCTCCCGCTGCCTCCCCTGCGCCGGGACGCCGGTGCCTGCCACGGGTGCCAGCCTCGGCGGGCTCTGCGGCGTCGGGACACGGGTCTCACCTCGCTCAGGACAGGTCTGCGCCGTAGCCCGACCCTCCGAGCTGTGCTTTGGGGTCTAACCGACCGTTTCCACTGGGTCAGTGGCCTCCACAGCTTCAGAAGTGGAGCTTTTTTTTAAAAAGCACTTTTTTTTCCTTAACTCACCCCAAAAACCAATATAACATCTCATGGAGGAGTTCCTTTGCCCCAGCCATCCCGCCGGGCGCTGGCACTCCAACCAGCAGTGGGGCAGGAGGTTGCTTCGTCCGAGCAGTTCGCAGAGAAGTTACTGACCACCTCTGGTTTTCTGCTCCCCAAACATCTTCTGCGCCTGAGCCTGTGTCGGTGTGAGGAAGAGGAGGAGGAGGAGGATCCCAGGGCCCAGCCCCATGGCCCTCAGCACCTGCAAGATCCCTGCAGGTCCCTTGTTGTCCCCATTCTCTGCCCAGTGAACAAGTGGCCCTCCAGGGACGTGCTCCTCTCCTTCACCCTCGCCTTGTTCCTTTCTTTTTTCTTTTTTTTTTTTTGCTTCCATTCACCAAAATATGCCGATGCCTGGCAAGCCGAGTGGAAAAAAAAAAAAAAATCCCTTCTGTTAATGAACAAAGTGGTCTTCTTCCTTCCAGCCCTGACCTTTCCATCCCGGGCAGGGATTTCACCACGCGGAGCCGTTGCCCGCTCGGGTGTCCGGGACGGTTCCTGGGGCCGCCCTGGCACTCCCGAGCTCTTTCACAGCGAATGGGCTGGTGAAACCCCCCCAAAACAGCACATGGCTTTCATTGGGACCTACTAACCCTCCCCTAGATCCCCCCGCAGCTAACACCACCCGTGCGCCAGGGCACAGCTCCAGGGATCAATGGGCATCCGCCTGGCGCAGACCCACGAGGCTGGGAAAGGAAAGGGGTTTTACACCCGTTCCCCTCTGCCGGGGGCTATTTCTGTGCCTGGCCGAAGCAGAGGTGGCAGCAGTGACCCCGTGTCTGGGCACGGGCCCCCCAGGAGCCCCATCCCCTCGGGAGCATCCCTGCTGAGACCGCCAGCGCCGGTCCTGCCTGCCCTGGGACATCCCTCCATGCCCATCAGGGAGAGCCATGCCAGCCATCGGCAGCGTGCCGGGCACCGGGCTGGGGACAGGCTCGGTTTTAGGGGTAAAACCTGTGTTTTGCGTCGCCTCCGAGTCCGGGTTAAAGGGCCCGGGCATTCTGCCCAGCCTCAAATGGAAAAAGTCACCATGCACATCAACAAATACAAGATTATATCAAAAAGAAAAAACACTCATGAAACTTGTCCTCTTGACATCTGAGTGTGAGGCTTTAGTAAACTGTTTTTAGACGGCCCGGCTCTCCTCCGGTTCCCAGCGAGGTCACCCGCAGGCAGAGCTCCCCCTTCCCCAAAAACCCTCTCGCTGGGGGTTTGTAATCCCAGAATCAATGGTCAGGGTTGGAAGGGACCTCTGGAGATCATCTCGTCCAACCCAGTGAGGAGGGATGCGAGGGGAAGAAGGATTTGGATGCGTAAGATTCCTCTGAGCAGCATTCACACCAAGCTTCCAGCAAGGGGGTACCAAAAATGCGACCCCCGCGCCTTGGGGAGGACCCCAAGCAGCAGTGATGGGGGTCCCGGGGAGGCGAGATTGACCCCAACTTGTCCATGGCTCTTCCATGTAGGGATGTTCCCTTCCTCATGGGCAGGGAACGGTGTCTGCCCCCGGGGTACCTGGCTGGGACCCCTCCTGCTTCATCCGGGGGTTATCGGCTCTAGGGAGCCGCCTCGGCTCTTCCTCTCCTCCGCTTTTGGAAATCCGACCGATTTATTCAAACTTTCTTTTTTTTTTTTGTGAATGCGCCACATGTTTTGAGGTCATAGCTCCAGGCAGCTGGAAAAGTTTCCAGCTGATGGGAAAGAACAAGGGAGAAAAAAAAAAAAAAAAGAAAAAAAAAAAATCCAAAAAGGGGGGAGAATGCAAACTGGTATCGTGGGAATCGGGGAGGAATATTCTCGTCTCACTCTTATATTTAGCAACAGAGGGCTGCGGGCAAATATATAATAAGCACATTCCTCCAAGATCGCAGGACAGGGTTAAGCTCACCCGGAGGAACTAACGTCAGGTTGAAGGCTGGACAGTAACAGGGCTTTGGAGGCGGTAGGCTGATGCTGTCTGTGTGCCTAAATAAAGCTCAAAGCACAGACTGTTCGCAACAGGCGTTGGCTCAGCCCGTCCTCAGCTCCCAGGGGCCGTTCCCTCAGCCCTTTCCAGGTGCCTGGATGAGCCGGGCTCCGGCTTGTCTCCTTTTTGGGAAGCCGGCCTCCCCCAGCGTTACCATAGGCAAAGTCCTAGACGTTCCCCAGCTGGCATTTGTACACCTCCCGGGTCTTGCCGTGGCCATGTGCCCGGGTCACCCCAGCAGGTACAAGGCAGGTCTGCACCCACCCCGTATCCCCAAACCTCCCGAAGACGCGGAGCGAGGAGGATGCCCGTCGGAGACCCCTCATTCCCAAACCAGCCCTTCCCCGAGCCCTCTCCGTCGTGCCCAGTGCCCGGTTGTACACTACCACACTGGACGTGGGTGGGATGCCCCGTAGAGGTTTTTCTTGGGTAAATGTACCAGAAAAACTGAGGTCAAGAGAAACACGTTATGCTCTTTCTCCCTGAGCTGCCGCGGAGGGAGTAGACATGCCTGCGTGATGCTTGTCTTACTCGTGAAGTTTGCAAATTCTCGAGGCTTTTTATTAACACGGTGCAACCAGAGAACCCGCTTTGCCCCCCTTGCAAAGCCATGGGCTGCTTTGTGAAGCAGAGCCCAGAGTCGGGGCAGCCCTGGATTCTGCAAAGCCAGGCTTAAAAACAGAGGATTGGGGATGCTGCAGCTCTTCCCGACCCCGGGATGGGGAGGATGCCGCTTTGCCGCCCGGTTTGTTGCTCGTTAGCTGTCGCTCATCTTCAGGACAGACCAAATAGGGCCTCCGAGCATCCTCCTGCCAAACCGGCAGCGAGGTGGGGCGCAAGCTATTTATGCCCCGTGCCCTGGATCCAAGAGGGTGATAAATTCCCATTTTCCATCCTTCCTCCCTGGGTGTGTCGCCTGCGCCGGTTGCGCATCGCTCGGTGCAATACCTCTGGGAGCTGCCCTGCGCCCAACGGCCTCTCTTGGCCGCCTGACAGCCGGACAGACAGACGGTAGCAGACAGAAAGCATCCTGGGGATGCTGCTAAAAATTGATGGGAGCGGAGAAAGCCGTGGCACGGTTTCGAGGTGGCCGGTCCCGTCATACGCCTCCAAGCCAAGGAAAGAGAAAAGTAACATTCATCCATCGCCGTGACTCACCGGCTGTTCTTCGTGGGCTGTGAGTCAGCTTGGGATGGCCCCCGTGGATCCCTGCTGCTTCTTTTGCCCAAATCTTGGCTTTCTGGTGGTTGTTTTTCCTCCCTGCCGCAGGCGAGGGAAGGGGAGGTTTGGGGTCAGAGCCCCCGCTCGCTTGTGGTGATGCTCCCGTCTGTTATCTTACCATAACCCCCCCCAGTGCTCCCCAGCACACAAGCAGAAAGCAAGGAGGGGACGAGGGGTGTGCGAGGAGGAATTTCCCATTCCCTTTCCCAGCCTCTGGCCGGGCTCCAGCCAGGCTACAAGGTTTTCTGCATCCCATCCCACAAAAATTTCGGGGCTCACCGGGGTCATTTCCTCTGGGAGCCCCGGGGAGGAGAGAGGGAAGTTTTGGCCTGAGGTAGATGCGGCTGAGAAAAACCTCCTGTCCTGCCCCGCCAGCCCTGGGAGGGGATGTGCGCGCCCGCTTCCACACCCCCACAGCCCCGCGCGGCCCGCTATACGTTCCCCACGTGCTAGAAATAGAGCAGGCCTTTATTTTCTCTATAAACATCGCCCCGCTGCTTGGTTCTCAGAGATGGAAAAGCCGCGGGGGGGGTG
>NW_009648717.1:292735-293233 GCF_000708025.1 Charadrius vociferus | reverse complement strand
CCCCCGCCGCCTCCCGGGAAGGCTCCGTCCCCCCAAAGTGGGGCTGGGGACGGGCTTGAGAATGGGCACCGGCTCTGTGAGGTGGGATTTGGGGATCTGCAGGTGGGACGCCCCGCTGCCCCCCTCAGCCAGCCTCCAGCCCAGGCTTCCCCCACAGTCCCCCCCTCCTCCTCCGGTGCTGGGCTGGTTGGGATTGTCCCTTCATATGCCACCGTGTCCCCTCCTGAGAGCCCTTCCCGGAGCCGGGGCAGGGAAAGCTGTGGGAACGGGGATTGGGATGTGCAGGGTGGAGCTGGAAAACCTGCCAGCGGGCGCGAGAGGGGGAGACGGCTTGGGGAGAAAGAAAGAAGAAGAAAGAAAGAAAGAGAAGGGAAAAAAAAAAAAATAGAACAAAACCCGACTTTGGGATGGTTTGGAAACCACGTCCTCTGGGGCTGATACGATATTTCCAGGCCAACTTCTCCTGGCGGCGGGAGCCTGAGTGAGGCCGCGTCACGC
>NW_009648717.1:290789-291720 GCF_000708025.1 Charadrius vociferus | reverse complement strand
GGCGCGGTGCAGCCGGAGGTAGGGGCGGACGATGCGCTTGGGGAGGCAGGGGCCAGCGGGAGGGGATGGGGATGTAAACGGAGCACCCCGGCTCTCATTTCACCCGAAACGAGGGTGGGTGATGGCCACTTCTGGCAAGGGCTTGGCTATCGGGAAGGACCGCGTTTTTTTTCACGGAGTGAGAGGGTGATGGGCTGCGGCTTTGCTGGCGGTTTCCCGGGGCGCTGCTTTCCAGCAATCTCCGCTGGCCGGCACTCCTGGAAAGCGTCGGCCCCGGCCCCGGGGAGCCCCGCTGCGAGGGAGGAGGGTGGGAGGCGAGAACCAGAGCTCTCCTTCCCATTGCCGGGGATTGAAAAGCACACACGGCCCTGGCTCGGGGTGTGGGAGCTGCAACGGCGTGTCCGGAGGATAAATCCCCCCTGGAAGTGGGGATAAAGTGAAAAAGCCCTCCTCCGCGCTGGGACATAACACAGCCGGGATGGGGATGGATCCGTGCCGATGACACCCTGTAAAGCTCAGGGGTGAACCCCAAAAGCAGGAGAGTGGGGAGAAGCTTTTCCCGGGGCAAGGGTTGTTTGCTGGGCTGGTTCTGCCCCATCCCAAATGCCTCAGCGCATCCTGGAGGCAACCCCAGGCTGCCTGCAGAGAAGGGTCCTGTTAGTGCGAGGGGGCCCACGGCACGTCCCCGAGGTCCCCACGGGGCTGGGATGCCATCGCTGCATCCCAAGACCAGCTCACGTGTGACCTGTCTCCATCGCACCGGGACCCAGGCGGGTGCTCAGCCCTCCCGCTGCACCCAGCGGTGGGTCTCTGAGCATCCCTCAAGGCAGCGGCATCCCCCCAAGTCCCGTGGGTCCCCCCCCAGCACCCCCTCCTCCCAGCAAAACCCCAGCCAAACCCACGGGCCGCTCCGCCGCGACTGTGTTTGCCT
>NW_009648717.1:289340-289777 GCF_000708025.1 Charadrius vociferus | reverse complement strand
CACGGGGAGGGGGGTCCCTGCAGCCCCTGGGAGGACTCGTCTGCATCCCCCACCCACCGATGCATCTCCAAAACGCATCCAGCCATGCCGCCGGCAGGGCTGGGGATGCTCCAAGCTGGGGTAGGAGCCTGCAGGGAGAGAGGGGAAGGCATCCATCCATCCATCCATCCATCCGCCAGCTCACATTGCCCCATGTACACCCAGGAGACTTCTCCCCCGCTCCGAAAAACCCTCCCGCTGAGCTTCACGAGCGCTTTCCCTCGCCTGCGCTGGGACTTGGCTCCTCCATCCTCCCTCCTACGTGCCGGGGAGGAGGTGGGAGAAGTTTGCGTGCCGAGATGTTAAAACATGGAGGAGAGCCCAAACCGCCCGCGGGGAGCCCCAGAGCTTCCCGGGAACTCCCCCAGCCCACACCCCCCTCGGGCAGACGGGGGTCC
>NW_009648717.1:268124-288822 GCF_000708025.1 Charadrius vociferus | reverse complement strand
CCTGCTGCTCCCCGTGACCGGGAAGGACGGGCCACCTCGGGCGTCCCCCCGCAGGCGTGAGGCTCATCTCGGGGCACGACGTGCCCATGGTGTGATGGCAGCACCTTTAAATCACCTGGGAAAGGTGCTTTTGGGTCAGGGGAGCGCATCCACAGGGGGGTGATCCCGGGATGCTCAGCCACAGCCATCCAACGGACACGGCTGGGTACCCAGGGAGGGGTCCCCGCTCTCTCCATCCGTGCCCAAATCGGAGCTGCCATCCAAGCGATCGATTGCGACGGTGCACCCTGTGCAATGGAGGCTCTTTTTGGGGAGGAAAAAAAAAAAATATCCAGCAAGACATATTTTCTACCTCTTTTGCAATGATGGGGGGGGGG
This sequence comes from Charadrius vociferus, assembly GCF_000708025.1. NCBI lineage: Eukaryota > Metazoa > Chordata > Aves > Charadriiformes > Charadriidae > Charadrius > Charadrius vociferus. The sequence continues at coordinate 288,445 of NW_009648717.1, read as the reverse complement.
GTAAGGAAGAGGGGAGGAGGAGGTGAAAAGCTGCGGGTCGGTGTTCGCATCCCGGCCAGGCTGCGGTGTCGAGGAGGAGAGCAGCCCTGAAATAAAGCAGGAATCGGGGAAGACAAACAGCAGTAACTCACACCGTGCTGCTGCTGGAGAAAAATCCCAGCGTCTCCTGGAGCCGGGCACCGATCCCTCCTCCCTCCCCCCACTCCCAGCAAACAGCATCGCTCCCCCGGGCATCCGCGCTTTTGCCGACTTTTTATTAGTAGTATTTTATGAGAGAAAAGCCTCTCTGGCAGTTTTGGGAGAGCAGAGGCGGGACAAAATGTGCCGGCTGCGGGAGCTGCTGCCCCTTGTCACACTGGAAAACAGGCTGGCTGTGCCGCAGCGGCTCCTCCAGCCCCAAAAATGTGATCCCCAGCACCCACGGGAGATGCTGCCTGGCCAAGGAGCTGCTGGTGGGTCCGGCTCCGGCCAAGCTTTCCCTCCTCGTGATGGCAGCCGCTCTGCGCCCATCTGAAAAGCACATTTTGGGGATTAGGGGAAGCCACAAAAGCAAAACGTACGAAAATCCCAGTGGGAACTGGAGCACAGAGGGGGAAACCTCAACACGATCCAGCACATGACGTGCATGTGATGTCTCGGGGGACCGCCGTCTATTGCACACACACACGTGTGCGCCTCGCTGGGAGAAGAAAATTCCCTTTTGTGAGGTGCCCCATCGTTCCCGCTCACCGAACGCCGGGAAAAGGTGGTGCCGAGAGCCCCGGGTCACCCACCACCATTGGCCACCGAGCAAGGCACGCCGGGGCGGGCTGGTTTCGCAAGGACCATCGGAAGGAGGGAGCAGGTCAGGGGAGGACAGAGCCCTTCATGGCCCCCGTGAAGAACAGCAAAGCTCCTCTGAGTCACCAGCTGGGCTGAAGAGGAGGAGGAAGCCAGAGTGCCCCATGCCAAGGGCAGGCAGGAGATGAGCAGGGTTGAGTAAGGTGCTCCGGCAGCCCTGCCCCAGGCTGAGCAAAGGGCTTGATATTCAAGCAAACCCTCAATATTTCCATGCTGCCGTTGCTTCCCTGCCCACAGTGGGTGGGGTGATGGTCCTTGCAACACCCACGATGTTCTCCCAGACTTCAGGAGAAAGCCGAGGTGCTTCTCTCTACTGCCAGCCGCAGGAAAAGATTTTTTGTGGGGTTTAGGCAAGGAGGTCTCCCCATCCGTGAAGGGCTCAGAGGAGCACGCCCTATGCAGGACACCACGGAGCTCAGCTCAGAAGAAAATGCAAGAGTCCTCCAAATCTACTCATGCCAGGCAAGTGCTCTCCACCACCTCTAATGATGGGCTGGTTTCCAACCCTCCATGACTGTGGCTGCTCAGGGTTGGGTTTGCACTTTGAAGCATAGAATCGTCTAGGTTGGAAGGGAACTTTAATACCATCAAGTCCAACCATCAACCTAACACTGCCAAAACCACCACTAAACCACGTCCTACTAAACTTGCTGCGCCACCCCAAAGCGTGCCTGCCAGAGCAGGGAGAGCCTGCCCGATTCCTGCCCCTTCCCACCCTGGTCAGCCCTATAGAAATTTGGGGAATAGGGGGGAAAAAAAGAAAAAAACAGCTGGAAGAGCACATATGGGAGTTTACAGCCAGACCTCACCACGCAGGAGGCTGGTTTCATCCCAGCATCCCAACTTCCATCCCTGCCTCCTCCAAAAGGGGGGAGATGGGACCCTGGGAGAAGCCAGAGCTTCATCCTCATTGCCCCACGGCACCTCAGCAAAGTGCTTGTGGGACCGCCAAACCCAAGCGCGGGGCCGATGACAAGAAGCGCAGCGGGCGAGCTCCGCACGTACAAACTGGAGCGCAGCGGGTTTTACAGCCCGTGACTACACATGGACTGCAAATGCGCGCGTTCACCCCTCCGACATATCCTGGCCAAACTTTTACAGCTTACAGGTCTTCCAAGTGTTGACGCTTCGCCCTGCAAGCGCGGAGTTAACTTTGCCGCGGGATGCTGCAGGAGCTAACCAGGATGGGCGGCAGCGCATCGCATCGCGGACACGCGCATTTACGCGTGCATCGAGCCACCAAATAAAAAAATAAAAAAAAGTATAAGCACTCTAAAATTAAGCCTTGCCGCTCCCTGTGCTTTTAATTCTGCCCTCTCCCGCGTATGCCCTGTGACACAGTCTTTCATTTCATGACCGCATGCCATTGCGCTGAGTCCCCGCCAGGCTGGCGTTGAACCCCTTCCAGCTGCAGCGTCTGGCGCCCAGCGCGAGGGCAGGCTTCCCTACGGTCTCGCAGCCACATATGGCTCGCAGGCACGGGCGTTTATATTCCTCCAGCGCTGACGGAGCAGCCACCCTTCGCAGGGGAACATGTGCAAAGTTTGGACGACACGCAGAGCTGTTCGGAAGCGGTGTAAAAGTGGGAGAGGAGCTGAGCGCCGCGTCGGCTGATGCGGTGGCATCCCCAGCGCTGCCGTGCAGCATCTCTGTATTAAGCAGCGACTGGGAGCAGTCGGGGCGTCTCGGCAACGCACAACGCGGCCACCACTGGAAGAGATCGTATTCCTCCGAAGGGAGACAGCTGTGGCAGAAGTGGGAAAGATTTAGGGGAACGGTTTGCCCTCCACCGCTCAGGAACTTGGCCCGGTGACAGGCGCTACTGCATCCACCCTGGCCAAGTAAAGAGGGGGAAGGTTCCTCTAAATGCTGCACGGGCAAGGAGGAAAACCACCTCTGCCTCACCGCCCAGCCCCTAGAAACCCTTTTCCCAAAGAAAATCAAAAAGTAGACTCCCCTGAGGGTCTTTCCAGGCTGCAGCACACTGTCACAAAGCAAAGGGGGAAGGACCGATGGACGGGTTTGGGAGGCTCCAGATTCACCACACAGATGGGGCTCGTGGGAGGGGGTTTCCTTCCCCTCCTGACCCTCTCCCTTTCCTCCCCAGCTTCTTTCTTCGGGGACGGCTACGTGGAGATGCCGCTGGCAGACGCCTCTCGCACTCTGCGGCTCCACCTGCAGCTGTACACCAGCCAGGGGAGCGGGCTGCTCTTCCTAGCCGCCGGCCAGCCCGACCACCTCCTGCTGCAGCTGCGAGCCGGCACCCTGCAGGTCAGCAAAGCCTCCCCAGGCTGGGGTCTGTGGGTCAGGGCTTCATCCAGCGCTAGGATGGAGGGGGCAGCACCTTCCAAGACCCCTCCTAGGGGATGTTAAGGGTTCAAGCGGAGGGCGGACAGAGTCTCGGGGGCATCGGTTAAATACAGAGAAACAGGTTCCATCTGGGGAAGCTCCTCACCCGCTGCCCAGGGTGATGCTGGGGAACATCACAGAGACACCCACACTCCACACACATTGCCAGGTCAAACGCGGTGCACAGCACCCTCGGGGTGCAAGGGGTTAGCGAAGAGAAAGGGTGAGCTGAGAGGGTCCAGAGAAAGGAGAGGTGTCCCTTGTCCCACCACAGGCTAAGCCCAGCCAGGGTGTGGGAAGGCAGCAGGACAAGAAGAATAAAATCCCACCTCTTGCGGTTATGGTGTTGGCACCCACCGCGAAGGAAAAGAGCGGGGAGCATCCCAGGCACGCATCCCACCTCTCCTGCGGCCTGGGCCGGGCCACCAACCACAACTAAACGAAAGCAGGAGAACAAGCAAGCAGCTGGCCGGAGGTCTCCCTAATGCAGACGGCGTGTCTCAGGTCCACCAGCGAACCCTCTACTTAGGCTGGCTCCGGGCTGTTGCTTGTGGGGAGCAAAACCTGCTATTTCCCCCGCCGGTTCCCAGGGCAAGGGCTGGAACAGCCCAGGCTGCAGGGATGGAGGGCAGCGGGCAGGATGGAGCAGGGCAAGAGGAGCCAACATCTGGCAGGGTTCCTCTGTGGGGGGAGAAGAGAAGCTCAGCAGCGGGGCAGCGGGACTGGGAGATGGAGGACCTCAGGGAAACAGCCCTGAAAGCAGAGTTTGCTGAGAAAGAGTGAAAGAGGAGAGAAATTCAGAGAGCAGGACAGAGAAGGCTTGCCCACTAGCTGCAGAAGGAGGAACATGCAGAGGAGGAAGAGGACAGGAAAAACAGTAGTGACTAGAGGGACCAAAACACTTGTGAGCTCCCAGGGACATTCCACGCTTCAGTAGGTACTTCTGGTAGGTGGAGAGGTGTCTCCTCTGCTGCAGATAACACCTCGAGCTGAGCACTTTCCATGTCCTTCCCTGCAGGCCAGGCTGCAGCTGGGCTCGGAGGAGGTGACGCTGCAGTCCCCAGCAGAGCTGCAGCTCAATAACCTGGTAGTGCATGACGTGGAGCTGCTGGTGGAAGACGGCAGGATGACACTGACCATTGACAGCCTCTTCAACAGCTCCGCAGACATTGTAGGACCCGTACGGGAGCTGGACATCCAATACGGCCTCTACGCTGGTGGGACAGGCAGCCTTGACCTGCCGTACCTTGCCGAGGCCAGCTCGCCATTCAGAGGTTGCCTCCACTTAGTGACATTCAACGGCCTGGATGTCCTCTCCCCACCATCCTCTGATGGCAGCTCCAAGATCTTCCACCGGGTCCAGGAAGGGTGCAGCACACAGTTCTCTGCAGAGCCCGAAGAGCCCTTTGGGTTCCTGGGGCCACACTCCTACATTGCTTTTCCTACGTGGGATGCGAGGGAGGAAGCGACCATCGAATTTGTGATAACAACAAGCATCACCCAGGCACCCCTCATCTACCACGCAGGGCTGGAGAATGACTTCTTCTACCTGGAGATCTCCAACGGGCGCCTGAGAGGGTTTGTTGAGAAGGGGAACGGCATCATCGTCTTGCACAACAACATCTTCATCAGCGATGAGCAGCAGCACTATGTCAAAGTCTACACGGACATCCACAAGTTTGAGATCCTGATTGATTACTACGCCTCATCCACGTCCAACCGGGGCATCAACAACTACCTGGACCTTCAGGGAAACCTCTTCATTGGAGGTATGAACGAAAAAGCTTTGCAAAGGCTGAGGGAGCATCATCTTGCTTTCATCTCTGTGTGGACCATGACCAACAACTCGTTTGTTGGCTGCTTGGAGGACTTGCGGATAAACCTGCAGAGAAGGAGTCTGCAAGATGCCGTGATCACAAAGGACATCACATCAGGCTGTGGAAAGCAAGATCACTACTGGGACTATGAAGAGGTGTACGAGCAGGATGAGGCACCCACCTCCCCACCTCCAGATGTCTGGTCGGGAGCACCAGGCCTGGTGGTGGAAGCGTGCCAGCCAGACAACAGCTTCCCACCTGCCTTTGCCAACATCAGTAGGCTGCTGCATGTCAGCCCCCTCATCGTCTCTGAAGGGGGCATGACCTATCTGGAGTGGAAACACGCCCAGCCAACAGTAGACTTGAGCCTTGCAAACATCCGGCAGTCCCAAATCCTCTTCAGCATCACCAACGACCCTAGGCACGGCCAGCTGGAGCTGGACATTCCTGGGTCCAGGAGCAGAAGGAAGTTCACCTTGTTGGACATTGTGAATAGGAAAGTCAGATACGTCCATGATGGCTCTGAGGGGCCCATGGACCAGCTGATGCTGGAGGTGACAGTGACTGCTCAGCAAGGGGTGCCAGAGTGCTTGCAGCAGGGGCAGATGTACCTACTGCCCATCATGATCAACCCCGTCAATGATCCCCCACAGGTGATCTTTCCCCATGGGAACCACATGACAATCCTGAAGCACACACGAAAACACCTGACCACAGACATCCTGCAGGTCCTAGATGATGACACATCCTGTGATGACCTCGAATTCCAGCTGCATGGTGGCCAGCAGATGGAAGAGGGTTATGTGGAGTATGACTTCCATCCTGGAGTGCCCATTGAAGAGTTCTCCTGCAGGGACCTGGAAGCAGGCAACATAGTCTACGTGCACCAGAGTGGGACAAACTCACAGCTCACCTTGCAGGTGAGCGACGGCACAGTCCCAAGTCCCATTGCCACCCTGAGGATCGTCGCCATTGACCCTGACATCCGCCTGCACAACAACACTGGCCTGTCCATCTCCCAAGGAGGGGCTGCACGCATTACCACAGCCAACCTGTCAGCAGAGACAAATGCCGTGGAACAACAGGTTGCCATTCTGTATGTCCTCACAGAGCCCCTAAGGTATGGTGAGGTCCAGAAACAAGGGAGCGTGGGAGGGGATTGGAAAAAAGTCGAGTCCTTCCACCAACAAGACCTGGAGCAAGGGCGCATCCAGTATTTCAGCACAGACTCAGAGCACCGACTGGAAGATGTTGTGGAGAAGTTGAGATTCGAAGTCCAGGTGGGGCAGAAGGTCTTGCAAAACAACACCTTTCTCATAAGGATTGAAAGAGCCACCATTAAGATGAGGACCATGGTCCCCCTCCAGATGAAGAACAAGCGGCACAGAAATATCACCAGTAAGGAGCTGGAGGCAATGTTGGAAGATCCAAACTCTGCCCCAGTCCCCTTCCAGTACGTGATAATCCAGGCTCCCAAAAAGGGAAACCTGGAGCTGCTCGGCAACAGGCTGACTGAAGGCTTTGGATTTACCCAAGACGACCTGCAAAGAAACCACCTGAGCTACAGCGCAACCATCAGGAACTCTCAACAAGCCGAGGACACCTTCCAGTTTCGTGTGCGCTCTGGCAAGCAGCACTCTCCTGTCTATACCTACACAATCAGCATTGGTGGAGACCCTGATGCACCAGCCCTGACCAATGTCCTCCTGACCGTGCCAGAAGGAGGGCAAGCCGTCATCTCCAAGGACCACTTGTTTGTACAGAGCACGAACAGCATGGACTACCTCTACGAAGTAATTGAGGGGCCAGCACATGGGAGGCTGGCCTGGGCTGCGTCCCATGGCTGGGCCTCCAGAGAGGAGATCACAGAGTTCACCAACGATGACATACTCCACCGCCGGCTGCTGTACCAGCACGATGACTCCGAGACACTGGAGGATGACATCCCCTTCGTAGCGATCAGGCAGGGCGAGGGCAGTGCTGAGCCTGATGTAGAGGAGGTGAGAGGGGTTTTCAGGGTCTCCATCCAACCCATCAATGACCACCCTCCAGTCCAGGTGGTGAACAAGGTCTTCAATGTGGTGCGCAATGGGCAGCACCTGCTGACGACAGATGACATTGCCTTCACTGACAAGGACTCTGGCTTCTCCGACACACAGCTGGTGCTGGCAAGGAAGGACATTTTGTTTGGCAGCATCTTCTCCGTCGATGACAGAAGCCACCAGGTCTATCGGTTCACACAGGATGACTTGAGGAAGAAGAAGATCCTCTTTGTCCATTCGGGGGCTGACCGAGGCTGGATCCAGCTACAGGTCTCAGATGGCCTCCACCAAACCACAGCCCTCCTGGAAGTACAGGCATCAGACCCCTACATCAAAGTAGTCAACAACACCGGACTAGTCATCCACCAAGGCAGCCGAGGGACCATTGACTCCTCTGTCCTCAGCCTGGAGACCAACATGGACATCAGGTCAGAAGAAGAGATACGGTTCCTGATAACGACACCCCCAAGGTGGGGGACCGTGCTGCGAGGGGAGCAGCCGGTCATGGCCTTCTCCCAGAGGGACCTCCTAGCAGGAGAGATCTCCTACCGCCACAACGGGAGCAGGAACAGCCGGGATGAGCTCCAGTTCACTGTAGAAGCAAAGGAGGTGGCAGTGGAGGACACGCTGGCCATCAGTGTGTTCTTGGACACCCATCCCAGCCCCCTGAGCATAGTCAACAACAAGGAGATCCATGTCTTCCAGGGGGAAGCAGCTGGGATCAAGGAGGAGTACTTACTGGTGAGTATCCCCTTCTCTAGTCATTCCCCAAACCTGCATCGCTTCCCTGACCACCAAACCGGGCCAGCCACCGGTGGGACTCCATTTTACTCCCACCTGCCCAGAGCAAAGGATTTGTGCCCGTATCAGGCTTTGCCCAGGGGCAGAAGGAGGGTTCAGGCATGGCCTCAGCAACAAGGTGACCCTTACAGCTCATCCACAGCAAAGTCTTGTGGGATTGCACAGCAGTGGGCTGTGGGGCAGCCCAACCTCACAGGCACCAGCCCCCAACTCATGCCTTGTCTCCCCCACACTCCCAGGTGGCCCACGAAGAGATCCCCCCCCAGGACATAGTCTACCTGGTGAGAAGCCCCCCAGCGTACGGCTTCCTGGCGATGCTTCAGCAAGGCCGAGACTCAAATGAGCAACCCAGCCTGGACCCCATCCAGTCCTTCACCCAGGAGGACATCAACAACGGCAGAGTCCTCTACCTCCACTCCAAGCCGGAGGAGGAGCGTGACCAGTTTGTCGTGGACATCACAGCCAGCGGTGCGGACCCACTGGAGAGGGTGGTGGTGAGCCTGGCCGTGCTCCCCATCACCGTTCCCCTGGATGTCCGCAACATCACGGTGCCGGGAGGTGGCTCCGTCACCCTCTCCACGGGCATCCTCAACATCCCCAACTCCCACTACACGGCTCTCGGCGTGGAGTTCAAGGTGCTTGAGCCCCCCCGCTTTGGGACCCTCCTGAACAGCGAGCGGCCCGAGGATGGCAGGCTGCACAGCTTCACCTGGAACGAGGTAGAGCAGCCAGTGTTGCCCACTTGCCCACTACACTGGGAGTTGGGAAGAGCCTGGGGATTGTCTCCAGCCCCCAGCGGCACTGGGAGGCTGGGGAAGGCTGTGGGGAGGGCTCTCTGCAACAGAGAGCTCTGTCCTTGGGATGGAGGGGCTCGGGATGGTGGGCTTGCCCCGCAGGCAAGGCATGCATCAACCCCCAAGGTGTGCCCAAATGGCTTTGGGGGACATGGGGTGGGGATGCAGGCAGAGGACCCACACTGGGCTCCGGGTCTGCTTCCCATGCGCATCCCGCTCTCTGTCTTTGAGCTGGATCCATCCCACAGGGATGCCCCGAAGAAGCAAGTGGCAGGCACCCACCTCCCTCCCTCCTCCCAGGCTGGTGCACAGGTCCTCTCCCCAGGGGGGCTGGTGGCCTGCGTCCTCCCAGGAGGCTCACCCAGCTCCTGCCCCACAGGTGGAGAACCAGCAGATCCAGTACAGGCAGGACGGACCGCCACAGGCCCAGGTGGACAGCTTCACCCTGCTGGCCAACGCCTCCGAGATGGACCGGCAGAGCCAACCCAGGACCCTCTTCATCACCATCCTGCCCCACAGCTCCAAGGGGCCGCGGCTGAGGGTCAACGCCGGGCTGCAGGTAAGGGTGGGATGCCACGGGGATGGGCAACGGTCCCTGGGTGCTCACCACTGGGACACCCTGGGGGTGTCCAGCGCAGCGACCCCCTCCCAGCCTGGTCACGCACCTCCAGGAATTCGGGCACAGCCGAGCCGGGGCGCAGACCAGAGGCGGGCGATGGGCTCCGGGGAAGGGAGGCTGTTTCCCGGCGGGACGAGGTTTTGCAGGAGGCGGAGACCAGGCTGTCCCATCCCCCCCCACGCCTCCCCTCTCCATCCTCCACCCCGTCCCTCCCCGCCGCCGATGCCGAAACCGTCCGCCAGAGGGCGGGGGGGCCGCGCCCGGCCACGGCGGCAGGCAGCTGCCTGCAGGCAGGCAGAGGGGCAGGGGCTCCTCACCTGCCCTTTTCTGAGGATGGTCAGCCTCCTCGCCCCTTCCCCAGGGGCCGGAATAATCCCTGGCAGCACGAAAGAGCGGCTTGCCCGAGTTTCATCAGCACAGATTGGAAATACCGAATTATTTAGGCAGCCTTCACACCTCTCCTTGTGCCCATCTCAGTAAAGCCAGAAGCCTCGCCTGCTGCCAGACATCCCACCTTCTGTTTCAGACACCCCTCTGCCCCGTTCAGGATCTCTAAAGCAAAAGTGCAGCAAAGAGATTTTTAGAAAACATGCGGGAGTGCCAACCCAGCAGGATCATTCCCCCCATCCCCTCAGGCTATCCTCACCCATCCCAGGATTTCCCAGGCTGGCAGCAGGGAAAGCAGCTCCTTCCATCAGGATTGTCATGCCAGGGGCATTGCAGCAGCTTCAGGAAGGTGTTTGGGAGCCTGGGCTCTGGAAGAGATGCCCAAAGGGAAGAGTATGGGCTAGTCACCACCTGGAGGCAGGGAGAAGGGCCAGGGCTGCCAGCAAAAATTTGGGGGGGTACCCCCAGCCACAGCCAGCCCTGGCTCTATCCCTGCCCACACTGCTCTTGGTTCACCAGGAAGCTCAGCTCCCTCCCAGCAAATCCCTTTTATATTGTGCATTAAGTGGTGCCTCCATGATCTGCCCCAGCTGTGCCGAAATCCTGCATTCCCGACACAGAAAGCTTAACCCCTCGGCTGCCGGGCCCAGGGCAGCCCCTCGGCCCCACTCCAGACGCACAAAAGCTCCTCTCTGCTCGCTGAGGACCACCGCATCCCTAAAGGGCATCTCCTGGCTGGCCCTGGCGGGGGGTCCCGAGGCAGGGGGAGCAGGAGGCAGCTCTGTCCCCAGTGCCATGCATCGTCCCCGGGACACGGGGGAGACGAACAGAGGAGCAAGAGGAGGAGGAGGAGGAGGAGGAGGAGGAGGAGGAGGAGGCTCCCTCCCTGCCTTATTTTGAACCAGTCCATTAGCCCAGAGGTCGCAAGGCACTTAGCACATCCTTCCCTCCCAGCCACCGTGCTAAAAAAAAAAGGTGAAGAGAAAGAAAAAAAGCTCCCGAAACAAACTCCGAGGCAGCGGTCCATCCGCCTTTCCATTGGGATCCCAGTCTGGCGCTGGGAGGGGTGACCACAGCCGCAGGAGGGGCTCTGGCGGTGGGAAAAGCTCCCCGCTCCCAGCAGGAGCACTGCTAAAGCAACCCAGGGCTGAGGAGCGGCCCGGCCCTGCCGTGTTTGTGCTGTGGCGAGAGATGACTTCAGCGTTTAAAGGTCAGGCCGGGTCCAGGAGAGAGATTGCACAAAGGCTTCCTCTGCTGCCTGCCAGCGCCGGGGGTGCAGAGTCCACGCAAGGGCTGGGGAGGACACGGGCAGGGTTCAGACCCCAAAGTGGACTCCCCTCCCCCCCCAAAAAAAAAAAAAGACCGGGCACATTTGCCCCAAATCAGTTTTTTGGGTTGCATCAAGGAGGAGGGATGGCTGGATGCCACCGAGAAGGGCTCCCACTGCTGCACCAAAACACAGCCGGCCACGCTGCCGGCGCTATGCCGCTGCCTCCCCGCGCGCTCTCCCGGAGAGCGGAGGCGACACGGAGGCTGAGCAAACATAATAAACGGCGTAAGCGAGAGCAGGAGCCAGGCGGAAGGCTTTAATAATGCAGAGAGGACGGGGAGCATGGCGAAGCAGGTCAGCGCTGGCGGCACGGGCTCTCGCCGGTGAGCAGAGCCACTCCAGCCACTGCCTGTGCCCATCGGTCCCCGGTGGCCGGCGATGCCCCAGGGCTGCTGGTCCCCCCCTGCCCGCAAACCCCTCTCCAGGCTTTGACCAGGGGGAGATTTCCTTGGCACCGAGCCCCGGGTGTGATTGCAATGTCACCGGGCACCCAAGTGACCCAGCTGTGGGTGCTGGGGAGCGGGGAGCAGCCCGAAAACTTCGGTGCACGTACATGGTGGAGCAGCAGATCCTTCTGCCAGGGCTTCAGCTCCCACGCAGCACTTCCCCCATCCCGTCTCTCCAAAGCTGTGTTTTCGAGCCTGCCTCCCGCCATCCCACGGGGACTGCCGAGGGATTTAATTTCACTGTCGGCACCCACACCCACTCAAGAAATGTTTCGGGTTAGGCCAGCTGAAAAGAGCAGAAAAGAGCTCATCTAACCCAGCTGAGCAGCTCCTCCGGCGCCCGGGTGTTGTCTCGTGGGTTTGCAGGACACCGGCTGGGCTTGCGATGCTGTGGGATGCTGCTGGTGCTGCCCCTCCGCCCCGCGGGAAGGCTCGGGTCCACGCGCCCCGTGATTTCGGGGCATCCCGAGGGCGAAAGGCAGCTGCGGGGTGCATGGGGTTCATCCCCACGGTCTGCCCAGACCGAGATACGGCACAGGGTGAGGAGCAGGGAAAATTGTTGCCTCCAGCCCAGGAGAGGGGAGATGGCAGTGCTTTGGGGTGGCAGTGTCCCCAGGGACGGGTGGGCACCGCTGGATGGGGAAGGGGGGGAGCAGCCCTGGGAAGCTGTGGGGTGACCCTGAGCTGGGCCGCATACTTGTCATTCCTGGAGGGTTTGCTGGGGCGGCTGGTGGCCTTGCGAGGGGGCGGTGGGACGGGTGCTTTGCTGGGATCATGAGCTAGGAGAAACATCCAGCCGGGGAGAGACGGGGCTGCGGTCATCACGTAGCTCAGGGAGCGAGTTCAGGGCTCGGGGATCCCACAAAAAGGCCCTTTTCCTGCAGAGCAACGGGGAGAGACACACAAAAGGTGCAGCCTCTGCCCCAGCACAGGGCCTTCTTCCGTTTCCAGTGCTTGGGGAAACTGAGGCACGGAGGGGCGAACCCTCAACTCTGCCCCGCACACGTCATGCAGCCGCACGGACCCGGCGGCGCGGCACGTGCTGGCAAACACGGCAGCGGTGCAGGGTGACGCGGGGCTGGGAAGAGGCCAGATGCTGGAGGCATCACCCAGCGCGCAGACAAGGCTCCCTTGTTGGGCTTGGGACGTGCTCGGGCACCCAGCGATGCCGTCTGAGCAGGGATGGGGTCCATCACAGACTGGGGAGGAGGGGAGAGGTGCTGGGGGGACGTCCCAGGGGGATTACAGCCTCTCCCTGTCCCCCAGCTGCGGGAAGGCACCATGGCTGCCATCGGCCCCCACATCCTGAGCGCCGAGGACGAGGACTCCCCAGCAGAGGAGGTGACCTACTCCATCCAGCCCCCGGCTAACGGGAAGGTTGTGCTGCGGTCGGCACCCGGCGCTGAGGTCCGGCGGTTCACCCAGGCCCAGATAAACAACGGCCTCGTCCTCTTCGCCCACCAAGGTAGGGCAGGGCTGAGGTGGCCCCGGTCCCCCAACGTCAGCCCCAGCCGAAGGGGAGGGGACACCACGGGATGGGACCACTGTGCCACCAGGGCAGGCGCTAGCCCCATCACACAGCACTGTGGTCCAAACCGTGCCAGGTTAATGGGGGTCACAGCCCCTCTACCCCCCATAAATGCCCAACTCCATGCTTTCCGCAGGGTCCCTGGATGGGGGCTTCGCCTTTGACCTGTGGGATGGTGAGAACCTGTCTCCTGGGCACTTCTTCCTCATCAGGGCCCAGAGAGAGCCCCTCATCAGCCTGGCCAAGAAGCAGAGCCTCACTGTCTGCCCAGGTGGGTACAGGCACGTTCCCCATCCTCCCAGTTCGACGGCAAATGGGGCCCTCGGACCCTTCCGCCACCCCCTGCCTGAGCCCAGGTGCTGGCAAGAGATGTCCGTGGCAGAACCTGCCGGCAGCTGGCGAGGGCATAGCTAAAAGTCCATACTGGACGTGTTTTCCAGGTGCCCTCCAGCCCATCACCAGCCAGAACCTGCAGGCAGTGAGTAACAGCCCCACCAGCTCCACCGCTCTCTACTACAGCATCGAGCAAGCCCCACGCCTGGGCAGGCTGAGCACCTCCCGGGGGGAGGAAATCCGGAACTTCACCCAAGCCCAGGTGAGGTTTCACCCCCTCCAGCCCTCCGTCACATCTCAGGGGTCCCAACCCAACCCCGCTGCCACCACAGGCAGAGGGACCTCAGCCCTGGCAGGAGGCAGAGCAAGGCTGCAGCCCCGCCGTGACTTTCCTAGCCCTGCCAAGGGCTGCCATCACTCCAGAAATGAGACAGATGCCGCCATCACCCACTCCGGGTATTCATTTTGCTATTTAGCAGAGCTCATTGAGGTTGGGTTTTTTTATTTTTTTATTCCTAGGTGGACAGCGAGTTGATTTTCTACCAGCACGAGATGCCAGAGAAGCCCTTCTGGCTCGCCCAAGATGCCATCCGCTTCCGCGTGGTCGCTCCCACGACCATCTCCGATTCCTTCATCCTCCTCGTGTTGATCTCTTTCGAGGCCAGGTGTCCCCAGCGCTTGACTCAGCTATGGAGAAACGCAGGTAAAGGAAGGGAGAAGCAAGGGACAAACAAGCCCTCCTGAAGTTTGCGCAATCCTTTCCCATTCGGGGAGGCTCGTGCAAACTTCAGGAGGGCTTATTTATCTGAAGACGACACTGCCACGCGATTTCACATGGCCACCCAAGCACAAGCTTTGATATTATGGCCCGCAACATCTAAAATTACACCCATCCTTTTGCTGGCTCTCCACACGGTTCCTTCCTCCATCATCTTACCAAACTAAGAAGTCCCAGTTCATTCTCATCCCTCTCCATTTCTTTGCAATCCTCCTTTTTCTGCTATAACTTGCCCTCACCTCGGTCTGTTCCCCTCTCCAGCAGACCCTGGCTCTTCCCAGAGATGACAAATTTTTGGGTTTTCCCTTTTCTCCCAGGTCTCCAGCTTGCAAGGGCTCAGCAGGCTGAGATTGACACCTCGGTGCTGGATGCCTCCAACCTTCTAAGCCAAATCCAAGTCCCCGAGAGGGCTGCACATGATGTCGTCTTCCTGGTGACGGAGCTGCCAGCTCACGGGCAGCTCTTGGTGGCTGGTCTGCCTCTGGAGCGGTCACGGCCATTCTTTCTGCAGTCAGACCTGGCCACAGGACGCCTGGCATATGCCCATGGCGGAGACGGCATCTCCGAAGACCATTTCAGATTTAAGGCTTGGCTCCGGCCCCGGTCGCAGCAGTCCATCCGTCCTCCACAGGAAGGGGTAGTCATCTCCGAAGCTTTCAATATAACAGTGACCAGCAGCAGCAGCAAGCCACTGCAGGTGGTAAAGCGGCAAGAAGTGCTGCAGGTCCCACCAGGCTCCATGGTGACCTTGTCCCAGGAATACCTGGATGTGGCAGACCCATCAGGTTCCCCAGAGGAGATGGTGTACAGTGTCCTCCAGAGATCCCTCACTGGCCACCTGGCCAACGCACACAGCCCACAGGAGCCCATCAACCGCTTCACCCAAGCGGATGTCAACGCAGGCCACGTGGTGTTTGTTGCCACTGGGAGACGTGCCCCAGGGTCCTTAGCCCTGAGCCTCTCTGACAGCCACCACCCACCTACCTTGACCTCGCTGGAGATTGAGGTGCTGCCTGCAGTGAGCACCGCTGCCAGCCTGGTGCCACTGGAGGTGCCCCAGGACCTGAACAGGGCCTTGGTGTCCCACCATCACCTCCTGGGAGCCGCACAGCTTGGGGCAGGCAATGTCCTGTACAGGATCACCAGGCACCCAAGGTTTGGCCAAGTGCAGGTCAACCAAAAGCCAGTGCGGGGCTTCTCACAGAAGCAGCTGGACCGCGGGGAGGTGACCTTCACCTTCACCAACCTCACCTCTCCTGAGGACAACTTCCAGTTCCTTGCCATGTCTCGGGCAGTGAACAGGACTGGGGTGGTGAACGTGACCGTCCGTGCCTTGGTGAAAGCTCGGCCGGACAGCGTGTGGCCCAGGGGCACCACAGCCCTCCTGGACACTGGCGTTCTTGATGCCAGCATGCTGGCCAACCGCACCAAGAGCATCCCAGTCTTTAAGATCCGCAGGGCACCCCATGGCAGCCGTCTTGTGAGGGTCTCCAGGGACCCAGGACAACCCACCACCCCGATCGAGACCTTCAGCCAAAGCGAGCTGGAGCAAGCGCTGGTCGGGCTGGAGGTGCTGGATGCTGGGGAGACCGACCTGCCACAGCAGAGTGACAGCTTTGTCTTTGAGCTGGTGGCTGACGGCGTGCCACCAGCACTGGCATCCCTGGGATACAGCAGTGAGCCCTACAACGCCTCAAAAGCCTATGGTGTCACCCTGCTCATGGCCCCCCTGGCACCCTCACTTCCAGTGCCCCAACCCCGGGGCACAGCACGGAGCAGCCCCAATGCCAGCGAGCTGGGGATGCCACCCACCGCCTGGCCGGGTCCCGGTGCCACCACCAGCCCCAGCCCCGTGGAAGGGGGCACCTTCCTCAGCTTCATCGAGGCCAACATGTTCAGCATCATCATCCCCATCTGCCTCATCTTCCTCCTGCTGGCTCTCATCCTGCCCCTGCTCTTCTACCTGCACAAGCGCAACAAGACGGGGAAGCACCATGTCCAGGGCACCCCTTCCTCCAAGGCCAAGAACGGGACTGTGCCAGACCAGGAGACCTTCCGGAGGACGGACCCCAACCAAGGCATCCCCCTAACGACTGTCAATGCCCTGGAGGGCAAGGGCACAGGTCCCCCACCCCAGGGTACGGGTCCTGGGGCACCACCAGACCCCGAGCTTCTCCAGTACTGCCGGACTTCCAACCCCCCCTTGAAAAACAACCAGTACTGGGTGTGAAGGGCTCAGATGTGGGGGCACGTGACCACTTGGGGGTCCGGACCCTCCCGGAGCATCACCAGCCACCTCCTCCCGGCTCTCCTCCTCCCTGGGAGCTGGCATCCCATGGATGCAGGAGGACCCTGGGGAGGCAGGGGCTGCTGGTCCAGCCCCCACAGGAGCCCCAAATCTCCAGGTGGCTTTGGGCAGGGGAGGGGACACTGCATAGGCAAGTGGGGGCAGGTGAAATGCCCGAGCATCCCTGGGGAACACTGACTTTGGGTGCTCATTTGGACCACCCAACGGTGGCCATGGCACTGGAGGGGACCCAATGATGGTGGGGACCAGTACCATGGGTGGCTCCTCTGTGGGCGGCACCGACCACCACTGGGTGAAGAGGGGGTGGGGGGGATGTTTGCCACAGCTCTCGGCACGAAACGCAGGAGGAGCGGCTCAGGCTGAGTCAGGCTGGGGGATGAAGTTGCCCAAATTCCCCAGGGCTAGGCGGGCTGAGACACTGGAGCAGAGGCTTGGAAAAAAACCAAACTGTGGCCGATGCCAGGGGAATTTAAGGAGTCCCCACCCACTTGGAAAGGGAAGAAAAAAAAAAAACCCAACCCGCCTCGCTCTTTCTCTGCGTGCTTGCTGCGTGTTTCATAAAGCAGATTGCACCGAGCCCTTGGGGGGAGGGATGGGGGGGGGGAGTTTGCACAACAGGTAGGATGCCCTCGGTGGGGAGGGACGGCCGGCGCTCACCTGAGTGGCATGAAAGCGGAGAGGAGAGCGGAGAACCGGAGCCAGGCGCGGTTTTTCCACTGTATACTCCAGTACGGCAGAAGTAAACCAGAATAAAGTGCCTTTTCACGGGTTTTCTAAGCCATCTCCCTTGTGTCGCTGCTCCTTGCCAGGCCCCTTTTAAGCCCAGCAAGCCGGCGAGCGACATTTGGAGGTAATGGACCGAAATCTGGGCTCTTGCTCAAGTTTTCCCCGGCATGGAGTCCTGAAAACTTAAATAGAAATTATCGGAAGACAAGCAGAGGAAAAACTGAGCGCTGAGCTCAGGATGGGACCCAACAATAATACCCTGTGTTGCTCCGGCTGGGATGCTCATCACAGGGCACATCCCGCTCTCACAGCCCACGGCGGGAAACTGAAGTGAGCCCCTGGGGACCACGGGTAAAACCACTACCCCCCCAGGGTAAAAACCCATCCCGCCATCCCTCCCCAAAGCAGCACCCCGGGGGCCGTCCCGCTCCAAGGCTGCAGCAGAGCCGGGACGTTTGCTTGGACCACGGCGGCGGTGGTTTTCCTGGCGGCGTTTGCGGTGCCAAATGTTTGCTGAGCGGTAAGTCACACCTCGCCCCGCTCCAGCTGGCAGGTGCCGGCACGTCCCGCCGGGCACCCACGGCCATCCCGCCCCATTCAGAGGCAAGGGGAAAAAAAAAAAAAGAAAACACAAATAATAATAAAAAAATAATAATAATGTTTCCTTCTGCTCTGAAGAAAATCACATCCTCTGTAAAACGGGGACAGCGCAACCGGGCTGCCCACGCCACGGCGCTGCTCCCAAAAGGTGGGGACAACCTCTCCCCGGAGCACAGAGGGAGTGCCATCGCCTCCCTCCCTCTTCCAGATTAACCCCAGCTCCGTGCCTCCCCCGTCACATTCAAACAACGGCATTTATTATCTTTGCTAAGTACGTACACGCACCCCCCCACACCCAAGAAAGAGATGGAGGTTTGCGGAGAAGCTGGTGGCATCCACCGAGGGTCCCCTTGGAAGCATCCGCCGTGTTTGCCTTTTGAACGGGTTTTCGCCTCGCACCCGGGGAATTAAATAGAAGGCACTTGGCCTATTTAGTAAGGAGCATTGAAAGCGAAGCAGGTTATTTTTAAGGCTCGCGGTTGTATTCCCCACTGCTGGGAAACATCCTCTGCCCGGGGTCGGGGGAGGACAGGCAGTAACCTGGAAAACGCCAGCACGGATGGTGGTTCTCCAGGGCCGAGCTCCGCTGGCAGCATTAAAATCCCAAACGACGCTGCCGGCTCCGCTTTGGGGTATTGGGGGTTTGCGGCAGGATGGCTGGGGCGGGATCAGGCCCGGCCTCGGTGCTGCCCACCACCACCCCACCCGAGGAAGGGCTGAGGGTCCCGGGGAACCCTGTCCGGCCACCAAACAGACAACCCGCAGCCCAAAGGAGCTCAGAAGTTTCCTGGCGGGGTCCTTTGGCTTCCCCGCATCAGGAACCGGCACAGCATGGCTGCCTTCCCCGCGGCACCGAAGGCGGCTGCTCACGCAGAGGGGCAACCCCCACCCCACCCCAGTTTGGGCCAGAACCACTCTGATCCAGGAGGTTTTGGGGGCGGCAGGAGCTGGGCTGGTTATAAAGCTTGCAGAGGTTTAGGGAAGATGCTTACAGCTGCTCTGCCAGATGTGCTATCCCGTTTCCACCCCCCCCCAAGAGGGGCCAGATGTGCACAGCTGCCTGACGAGCGCCAGCCATGCCCGTGAACTCGCACGCCCTATGTTCCCGGGGAACCGATGCCGGGTGTCCCCCCCAGCACCTCCCCACCTCCAGCCGCTGGCGTTTCCCCGGGTGTCTCGCACCTACAGCCCTCCTCCGCCTTCTGCCCCCGGCTTTAAAGCACCAAAAAGCCACCCAAAGAGAGACTGCTGTCCCCAGGGACCCCCCTGTCCCAGGAGATGGCCGGAGCCATTTCTTCTGCAGCACCACCAGCTGAGCCCCACAGGAACCCACAGTGGGGCGCACATCTTCCCCCCGCCCCCCCAGCCCTGTCACGGGAGAAGGGGTCATGGGTGGGAGATGTCCCCGCTCCCGGTGGCAGGGAGGCATCGCTGTGCCCAGCCGGTGAGCGCAGAGAAACCTGGGGTTGGGGTGGAGTGGGGACATCAGGGGTGGGAGCACCAGGAAAGGGCAGAAGAGGGGGATGCGAGAAGGTGCTGAGGGCACCTGGATCAACAGGTCACCCTGTGCGTCTACGTGCAGCTTCTGAGGGCACCTGGGTGAGTAAAAAGCAGGCGAAGAGGAGAGCCGGGCTAAAGCAGAGCCTCAAGTCACTAAGGGGGTGGCAGAAAGCAGGGTAGGAGTCAGAAGACACCCCGATACAGAGCCACAGGACAGTGACTCACGGAGGTGTGACAGGATGGAGATGACAGACCTTACCTGCCACCGCCTCCCTCGGCGGTAGGAGGATGCATATCAAAAGCGAGGACATCACCAAGTAGAGCCACCCAGGTGTGAGGAGGACTCGATAGCTGGTGTCCCTTGTCCTCTGTGCCACCTCCAGGCACCTTGAGGAGGTCACCTGGGTAAAAGCATCCCAGTGCCTGACCCACAGGTTGTCCGGGCAGACACGGGGGCTCACAAGTCCACACCTGCAAGAGTCCCAAGGAGTTCCACTTCTAGTTTGCTCTTAAGTCCCCCTTGCTTCCCACAAGCCCCAGGAGCAGGGAGTCTCTCCTCCTCTCCTGGGAAACCCCCCAGCAGCCGGATCCCAGGGCAGGATGCGACCCAGCCTGGATCTGTTGGGAAGTCCCCTCAGCCCTGGTGGCATCTCAGCCCGGCGCTGGGGTTAACATCCTGATTTGAGCTCAGGTCAGGAGAGACGAGCTGCACGGTGCGGGGAGAAGGCAGCCCCACTGGTCCCACACCTCTCCTGCCTTCATAACGGTACCAACATGGTGGTACCAGCTCATGGAGGACCAGAGCTCCTGGCCGGAGCCGGAGACACCAGGGTTCGCAGGTGGGGATGGACACACAGCAGGAGGAGGGTCTGTGGCAGCTCGGGTGACACGAACCAGTTTCCAGGCACCTATTCAAATGCAAAACAAATCATAGGCCAAACAGGTTTCTTTGAGCATCCACCCAGGGCGAGATAGGATCGTTTGGCTTCGAAACCCTCCTGGCAAACACAGGGCTCCAACACACGGGAGACTTTATTCCCAGCCAGGCTTCAGGCCAGCGCATCCCAGCCCAGCACACCAAACTGGGACCTGTGTAAGCATCACCACCCCCACCACCAGCCCC
>NW_009648717.1:267472-267989 GCF_000708025.1 Charadrius vociferus | reverse complement strand
CAGGTGCACACACCCCCCCCCCACTCTCTGTTTTGGGGAGGCAAAGCATAGTCCCAAGGCTCCTGCACCCCAAAACCTCCCCGGCAGCTCTCACCGGCCCCAGGAGATGCTCTGGATTTTGCTGGGACGAACGCTTTGAGGGCTCCTCAAAAAGCACAGGTCATGCACCCGGGTGGCAGGTGATGAGGAGAGGTCCCCAAGAGCCCCTGCCCAGGAGGACACCTATTCCTCCCCAGGCAGGTGAAGGACCTGAGCAGAGGCGTCCAGGTCCCCCTAGGAGCTGCCCCACGTGGGGAATCGGGTGCCAGACCTCAGGCTGGCTACTGCATGGTGTAAGGAGACTCAGGATCTCCGCTGGGCTCCGAGCCGAGCCCAGCGCCCCCGGGATGCTGGGAATCCTCCCTCCCTGCCTGACTGGGGCAGGCCATGCCCGCAGCCTGCGGAACAGGCTCAGCTGGCAACGAGCCCAGCAGGACAGGACAGGACCGAGGCTGGGGGAGGAGCGCAGGACGCAGGA
>NW_009648717.1:266414-266915 GCF_000708025.1 Charadrius vociferus | reverse complement strand
GGAATTAGGAGGACTGGCAAACCCCAGCTGCAATTAAAGGTGGTTCACCAGCAAAAAAAAATCACTGCTGACCCCCCCATAACTGCCCTGAGCTAGGAGCAGGAGGGAGCATTTATAGCCATAGGGAGGGAACCAGCTGAGGCTCGTTGCCTTGGCCCGGAGGAGCCGAGTCAGAGTGACGGGGCGGAAATATTTAAGAAGTGCAGTGATTGAAAAGATTTGAGCTGGCAGCTTGAGCCGTCTCCCTCTGCCCCGTGGGTGCTTGGCCCGGAGGAGCCGAGTCAGAGTGACGGGGCGGAAATATTTAAGAAGTGCAGTGATTGAAAAGATTTGAGCTGGCAGCTTGAGCCGTCTCCCTCTGCCCCGTGGGAGCTGCTGCCCCCCGCGCCGCTGCCCTCTCCCTGCGCATCTGCCCGCTCTTGCCGCCCGCCGTGCCAGGCACACGCTGTGCCACCGGGCTCCAGCGCGGCACGGCCGGGTCCGGATGGGACCTCGACGCCG
>NW_009648717.1:247833-251678 GCF_000708025.1 Charadrius vociferus | reverse complement strand
CACCACCCCCCCCAGCCTCCAAACCCCCCTGCTGCTGTGGACCACCACATGCTGCAGGACCTTGTGACAACGTTGTCCACATTGCTCCTGGGCACAGAAGAACAAGTGCATGAACTCCATGAGCTCACCCAGGTGCACACACCCCCCCCCCACTCTCTGTTTTGGGGAGGCAAAGCATAGTCCCAAGGCTCCTGCACCCCAAAACCTCCCCGGCAGCTCTCACCGGCCCCAGGAGACGCTCTGGATTTTGCTGGGACGAACGCTTTGAGGGCTCCTCAAAAAGCACAGGTCATGCACCCGGGTGGCAGGTGATGAGGAGAGGTCCCCAAGAGCCCCTGCCCAGGAGGACACCTATTCCTCCCCAGGCAGGTGAAGGACCTGAGCAGAGGCGTCCAGGTCCCCCTAGGAGCTGCCCCACGTGGGGAATCGGGTGCCAGACCTCAGGCTGGCTACTGCATGGTGTAAGGAGACTCAGGATCTCCGCTGGGCTCCGAGCCGAGCCCAGCGCCCCCGGGATGCTGGGAATCCTCCCTCCCTGCCTGACTGGGGCAGGCCATGCCCGCAGCCTGCGGAACAGGCTCGGCTGGCAACGAGCCCAGCAGGACAGGACAGGACAGAGCCTGGGGGAGAAGAGCAGGCTGCAGGCATGTCGGCGTCACCCTGGGAGCACCTCACAGGAGGTGGGGACAACCAGCCCACACGGGGACAAGGCTGTCCCCAGGATTGTGGCATCCCCTCACCGCCTTACCCACCTGAGATAAAGCTCCCCAGGCCCCCGTGAGCAGAGGGAAGGATGGAGACGTGAGGACCTGGACACCAGAAAGCATCCCCCAGGCAACTGCCTGCCTGCCACGGCTCTCCGAGCTTAAATTCAAGCCAGACTGAGCCTAGTCTCCATTTCCACACCCAGCAACGCCGAGGCAGACAGACAGACAATGACGGAGGGACAACCACATCCCAGAGCCTGGCTTCTCCACCCCTCCTGCAAAAACAACACGCCCAGAGACACAGCTCCACGGCAGCACAGGACCTACCTCCCCGGGCTCAGCGCCTTCTGGGGGGATGTTATCCATCCTGGCACAGGCTCTTTCCCAACCGGGGACATTATCCATCCCGGCACAGGCTCTGCCCCCGCCCCGAGCATCACCCCGGCTCTGTTTTGGGGGAACCAGCCCTTCGCAGAGCACCGCGGGCTGCAGCAGGGGGAATTAGGAGGGCTGGCAAACCCCAGCTGCAATTAAAGGTGGTTCGCCAGCAAAAAAAAAATCACTGCTGACCCCCCCCATAATTGCCCTGGGCTAGGAGCAGGAGGGAGCATTTATAGCCATAGGGAGGGAACCAGCTGAGGCTCGTTGCCTTGGCCCGCCTTCGTGGGGCGGTGGAGGATTGGTTTGGCTGTGGAGGTGGCTTGTGGCACCGAGCTGACCCTTGCTGGTCTGAGGGACACACGGGGATGGGTTGGATGTGGGTTGTCCCTGCTGCCTCCTGGCCCGGCCTGTATGGAAACCCCGATCTCCCAGAGGTCAAACCAAGGACACTGATGTGCATAAGCATCTTGTGGGAAACTCTTCCAGAAAGTGGCTCGGCGAGGTGGGGTGGGGTGGGAAGCTTTCCGCAGCCCCAGATGAGATGAGATGAGATGAGATGAGATGAGATGAGATGAGATGAGATGAGATGAGATGGGATGAGATGAGATGAGATGAGATGAGATGAGATGAGATGAGATGAGATGAGATGAGATGAGATGAGATGAGATGAGATGAGATGAGATGAGATGAGATGAGATGAGATGAGATGAGATGAGATGAGATGAGATGAGATGAGATGAGATGAGATGAGATGAGATGGGATGAGATGAGATGAGATGAGATGAGATGAGATGAGATGAGATGAGATGAGATGAGATGAGATGAGATGAGATGAGATGAGATGAGATGAGATGAGATGAGATGAGATGAGATGAGATGAGATGAGATGAGATGAGATGAGATGAGATGAGATGAGATGAGATGGGATGAGATGAGATGAGATGAGATGAGATGAGATGAGATGAGATGAGATGAGATGAGATGAGATGAGATGAGATGAGATGAGATGAGATGAGATGAGATGAGATGAGATGAGATGAGATGAGATGAGATGAGATGAGATGAGATGAGATGAGATGAGATGAGATGGGATGAGATGAGATGAGATGAGATGAGATGAGATGAGATGAGATGAGATGAGATGAGATGAGATGAGATGAGATGAGATGAGATGAGATGAGATGAGATGAGATGAGATGAGATGAGATGAGATGAGATGAGATGAGATGAGATGAGATGAGATGAGATGAGATGGGATGAGATGAGATGAGATGAGATGAGATGAGATGAGATGAGATGAGATGAGATGAGATGAGATGAGATGAGATGAGATGAGATGAGATGAGATGAGATGAGATGAGATGAGATGAGATGAGATGAGATGAGATGAGATGAGATGAGATGAGATGAGATGAGATGGGATGAGATGAGATGAGATGAGATGAGATGAGATGAGATGAGATGAGATGAGATGAGATGAGATGAGATGAGATGAGATGAGATGAGATGAGATGAGATGAGATGAGATGAGATGAGATGAGATGAGATGAGATGAGATGAGATGAGATGAGATGAGATGAGATGGGATGAGATGAGATGAGATGAGATGAGATGAGATGAGATGAGATGAGATGAGATGAGATGAGATGAGATGAGATGAGATGAGATGAGATGAGATGAGATGAGATGAGATGAGATGAGATGAGATGAGATGAGATGAGATGAGATGAGATGAGATGAGATGAGATGGGATGAGATGAGATGAGATGAGATGAGATGAGATGAGATGAGATGAGATGAGATGAGATGAGATGAGATGAGATGAGATGAGATGAGATGAGATGAGATGAGATGAGATGAGATGAGATGAGATGAGATGAGATGAGAT
The DNA here is from genome assembly GCF_000708025.1 of Charadrius vociferus. Classification (NCBI taxonomy): domain Eukaryota; kingdom Metazoa; phylum Chordata; class Aves; order Charadriiformes; family Charadriidae; genus Charadrius; species Charadrius vociferus. The sequence continues at coordinate 248,702 of NW_009648717.1, read as the reverse complement.
GAGATGAGATGAGATGAGATGAGATGGGATGAGATGAGATGAGATGAGATGAGATGAGATGAGATGAGATGAGATGAGATGAGATGAGATGAGATGAGATGAGATGAGATGAGATGAGATGAGATGAGATGAGATGAGATGAGATGAGATGAGATGAGATGAGATGAGATGAGATGAGATGAGATGAGATGGGATGAGATGAGATGAGATGAGATGAGATGAGATGAGATGAGATGAGATGAGATGAGATGAGATGAGATGAGATGAGATGAGATGAGATGAGATGGGATGGGATGGGATGACATAGGATGGGATGGGATGGGATGGGATGGGATGGGATGGGATGGGATGGGATGGGATGAGATGAGATGAGATGAGATGGGATGGGATGGGGCTGGGGTAGGATGATGGGATGGGATGGCATCAGGGTGGGATGGGGCCAAGGTAGGATGCAGCCAAGGTGCGATGGGGCTGGGTTGGAAGGAGGTTGAGGTGGGATGGGATGGGATGGGATGAGGTTGAGCTGGGATGGGATCAGGGTGGGATGGAGCCAAGGTAGGATGCGGCCAGGGTGGGATGGGGCTGGAGTGGGAGGAGGTTGAGGTGGGATGGGATGGGATGGGATGGGATGGGATGGGATGGGATGGGATGGGATGGGATAGGACTGGGGTAGGATGATGGGATGGGATGGGATCAGGGTGGGATGGGGCCAGGGAGGGATGCATCCAGGGTGGCAGGGGGTTGGTGTAGAATGAGGTTGGGATGGGGCCAGGGTGGGGTTGGGCTGTGGTAGGATGAAGATGAGGATGGGATGGGATGGGATGGGATGGGATGGGATGTGGCTGGGGGGGGGGAAAAGTGGGGGGGAG
>NW_009648717.1:246527-246780 GCF_000708025.1 Charadrius vociferus | reverse complement strand
TTTTTTTTTTTTTCCCTCCCCCCCCCCTCGCTTTTCCCAGTCAACAGCCATGCTTGAGAAAGAGATTTCCCTTCGCCTCGGTGCATCTATTTAAAAACTGATTGGTAAAAACGCTGCAGAAACTTTTTGCAAAAAATGGAAAATATTGAAAATATCTCGTGACAAAAAAAAAAAAAAAAATCATTCTCTTCCAAATAAAGATCTTTTTCTTCTCTTTTTTTTTTTTTTTTTTTTATTAGAAAAGCTATTTTGT
>NW_009648717.1:246026-246303 GCF_000708025.1 Charadrius vociferus | reverse complement strand
AGCCCACGGCTGAGCCCTTCCCCGCAGGGGGACCGCAGCCTGCCCGCCCCGGGAAGGGAGAAGAAAGCCCGAAGGTATTTGGTCACTAGCGTCATGAGTTCCCGTTCGTTCTCAGCCCGTCACAAACAGAGGAGGTCTGCGAGGCTGCGGAGAGAGAAGTGCGTGATTTCGGCGGGGCAGCAAGCGGCGGCGTTAGAGGTTGTCGTACATGCGTAACGTCTTCTCCAGCTGCTGGCTGACGCGCTGGTAGAAGACGATCTGCTGCTTTAAGTAGGAC
>NW_009648717.1:244793-245883 GCF_000708025.1 Charadrius vociferus | reverse complement strand
CGCAGGCACCTGGCGAGGCAGGGGGAAGGGTGAGAGGCTGATGGATCCCCGCGACCCTCCGGCCCCCTTCCCCTGGCGCAGGCCGGCACCGGTGTGGGTCCCATCGCCCTCCGTGCTGGGGTACCACCCTGATCCCCCCCAGCCAGGGGTGCAGAGTGATTCAGGGAGGGATCCGCACGCTCCCGGGCTGCCATCTCCCCGTGCCCATCGATCCCCATCCCTCTCCTCCAGGCAGGGAAAGACCAGGAGCCTTTTCCCTCTGGAATCTGACCTCCCCAGCTCTTTTCCCGCCCCATCCCTGGGCAATCAGCCTCGTGTTTAGCGGCGGGTTTGGGGGTCCGGGCTGCTTGGAGGGGTGCGAGGTTAATGTGGGGCGGTGTGTACTGTCACAGCCAAGCCCCCCCCTGCCCGGCAAATGTTCCATGTCACCCCATGGATGGGGGTCAGGAGCAGCCCGGGAGGTGGCGGATCGGGGTGCGGGAAGGGCGTGCGGTGCTGGGGGCTGGGGCTGGGAAAACATCTCCCCTTCCCAGAGGCGGCCGATGCTCTGACACCAGTTTTTCCCCCTCCTTCCATTTATTTTTACAGCTCGGTTTCGAAAGAATCCTGCCTGGCTCCGGCCCTGCATTCCTCCCCGCTCATTAGCCGGGAGGCTGTTTGCCTGAAAACAGGATCTGGCCCGCAGCTCGCCGGGCTTTTTTTCCTTTTCTCCTTGCCCTTTGCCGGGAGCATCGGACCCGGAGTTACGGTGCTCCCGCTGCGCCAGCCCTGCTCCCAGCGGAGAGGAGGAGGAGGAGGAGGAAGCAAAGGTTGGAGGCCAAATCCTGCCTTCCGCTCTGCCCACGCGGCTTTATGGGATCCAGCCCCTCTTCACCCTCTGCCGTAAACAACACGGGGAGGGAAAAGCGAGGAAGAGGCCAGGGCTGGATCGCATCCTCCCCTTCCCCCTTCATCCTTCCCAGCCTCCCGCAGGGATGCGGAGACATTGCGCGGGTACCCCCGGATGCTCAGACATGCGCAGCCCCCGGGATGGGATGGGATGGGATGGGGCGGGGGTGGGGGGGGCGGGGGTGGGGCCTGCCCCTCAAAA
>NW_009648717.1:241841-244597 GCF_000708025.1 Charadrius vociferus | reverse complement strand
CCCCCCCCCTCCCCACCAACCCCCAAAATACTCAGCACAAAGGGATAAGGGGATGCAGGGAGCTCCGGTGCCCTGGGGGTGCTAAACCCACCCCTCCTGGGCAGGGAGGGACAGGGATGTGCTCCTGAAGAGTTTGACCCTGGTTGTCCCCAGAAGGTCCAGCGTGTCTGTCCCACCCCCCGGCCAGAGCAGTGCAGTGAGGCTGGTGGGAAGAAGAGACGTGGCCATATCCCACCTGCCCTGCACATCGCCCCAGACCCTCCGACCAACCCAAGGCCACGTCCCAACCGTGTCCCAGCCCCAGAGGAGCAAGCTCGAGCATCCCTGCTGGCCACCCAACCGCTGCCTCGGCCAGGGAGGGAGGATGAGGAGGGACAAGGGGTGGTGGGTGGGGATGCGACACGGCCCCTCGCTCACAAGGTGCTGGATGTGCCATCCTGGAGGCAGCAGTAATGGTTCCAGCTTCTGCTCATGGCTGACCCCCCCCCAGCTTGTGCTCTGGGTAGCAGTTATGGAGTCCACAGCATCACTTGAGGCAAAACCGGATCCTGGACCCAACAGCCTGAGCAGCCTCTCCCGGGAGGGGGTGACCGGGGAGCCGTGCCGGAGGGAAGCACGCTGCCTTTCTGGGACCCACAGGCAATGGTCCCCATCCCCATCCTCATCCCCATCCCTATCCCCATCCCTGCACAACACAGGATTTCCTCACCGCATCCATATCCCACTTCCCCGTGCTGCTCCTACCCACACGGGGCCATCATGCAGGAGACGTCATCACCAGGGGAGAAGAAGCCACCCTTACCTTTCTGGAGGTGGATGATGTCTGGGAAGTTGGAGAGGAGCCCTTGGTACAAAGAGAGAGTGTCCAGCATGAGGAACAGGTCGTTCTTGGGCTGCTCAGCGAACATCTCCCCTACGGTCTCATACGTCTTGCCCGTGTGGGAGATTGCATTGTTGAGGGCATCTGAGCTGTAAGGGGGGTCCATGTGGAAGGAGTGGCTGATGGCTTGGAAAGCATTGCCCAACTTCTGGAACTCCTTCCGGAAGCCACCCACGTGCTTGCGCACCAGCTCCGAGGCCACGTTGGTCAGCTGCAGGACGCTGTCATCCATCTTCTTGCTGAAGGCCTTGAAGGCGTCCACGCGGTCCTCCACGTCCTGCAGGTCCTGGTGCTCCGTGGGGATCTGGATGGTGAGGAGGAAGCTGGCGCCCACCATCTCATCCTTCTCTGCCCGGCGTTTGCCCAGCTTCCACTGCTTCTCGTCGCGGCAGCTGAGGAAGTGCTGGAAGCCCTCGTACTGGGAGAGGACGGGGTGGCTGGTCATATGGTCCATCCAGAGGATCAGCCGCCGCTTGCGCTTCTCGATGAAGTCCTCCTCGAAGCGCCCGGTGGCCTGCTTCTCGGGCAGGTGGGGCACCGAGATGACCGTGAACTTGTGGAGGAGGCGGTTGTAGAGCCAGTCAAAGTGCTTGTACCGCCGGTAGACGGGTGAGTTGATGTTGCTGGGGGTCAGCTTGTAGGAGATGTAGCTCTTGATGCCCTTGAACTTGGTTTGCTTGGTCGGGTCCTCCACGGAGCAGATGAAAGGGTGGGGGTTGGCTCTCCACTGGGGACCTTTGGAGCCCATCTCGATGCAGTACGCCTCGGCGATCTTGGACATCAGGGGCACGTCGCCCAGGATGAAGGCCTCCACCCCCGAGCGGACGAAGCAGGAGAAGCGGTTGAGGTTCCTCCCCACCACGCTGCCCCTCTTGGAGGAGCTCATGCTGTCCTGACGCTCCAGCGCCGGCTTGGGATGGTAACCGGCATGCTGGTGGTGGCCGTAGGCCGCCCGGTACTGCAGACTGGGCGAAGGGTGCCCGTTGGTGCCCGGCGCGCCCCGGGGCTCCTCCCCCCCCGTGCAAGCATCGTCCCAGTCATCCCAGTCATCATCATCGTCGTCCTCAAAACTACCCTGGTAGGAGATGCCGGGGTCGGCGGGGGTTGTGTAGAAGGAGGAGTCGTGCCCGGGGGAGCCGGCCGGGCTGCTGGAGTAGTCCGTGTAGTTGGAGCCCGACCGGGAGCGGAGGATTTCGACGTAGGAGGCAGGGAAGAGGCCGGTCTCCCCGCGGCTGTTTTGGCCCTGTAACCACCCGTCCAGGGAGTTCTCGCTGAAGATGACGAGCTCCTCGTTCTCCTGGATGCTGATCTCCTCTTTGTTTTCGCTCTGGAAGTTGTAAAGGGCTCTGGCTTTCAACGCCATGGCCGGTCTCCGGGGATGAGGGTCACAGCGGAACGCAATCCCCGCAAGCCAAAAATATAGATATTAAAAAACAAACAAATACCGCAAGCTCGCTCGGCACCGGGGCCGGCCCGCGCTGTGGGAAAAGGCTTGGCCCGTTTCTCCGGGCAATAAAACAAAACAAAACAAAACAAAACAAAAAACCAAACAAAACAGCAGAGAAGAAAACCCCTACAAGGTGACGCCGAGGTCCGTACGTCCAAGTGACCCCCCCGATCCCAGCGCCCCGGTTAAAAACAACATTCCCCCGTCAAGCGAGCGGCATTTCCCCGGCTCCTAGAGGAGATATATGGACCCCGGCCGGAGCAAGAGCCGGGCTCTGCCATGTCCACGCAGGTTTTATCTCGCTGGGACGCCGATCCCGCGGTTTCACTTTCCGGGAGGAAAAGATCCGGCTGCCAGCGAGGAAATAAATCCAAAGTGACTTTTCTTGGGGCTCCTGTGGATAAAACAGCCCAGTTTTTCCCCTCGACC